>NC_080429.1:56435096-56773846 GCF_029873635.1 Malania oleifera | reverse complement strand
ATACTATATAGGTATTCCCTCATAACCGGGGCAATCTAGTACTCCAAAGAGTCAATGTTCTTGTTTGCAATCATCGGGAAGTAAAATCGAAAATAGGATACGAAATACGCTCCTGGGAGTTTTGAAATCTATAGGTTTTTCTAAGTAGGAAATATACTATTCCGGGAGGTTTTTGAAATTTGTTCGGGATTTGGAATGATTTTTTTTTGCCTAAAAAGATATTTTTGTGATTTTTCCTAAGTGTGAAAATGATTTATGTGATTTCTGTGATTTTTCCCGAACTTTCAAAATAATACAAATAAAATCAGTTGAAATCAAAATGTGAAAGTATTTTTGGGATTTTTGAAAATTTTATGATTTTTGTGAATTTTTTGGATATAATAATAGTATACAAGCGAAATGTTGAAAACCGGGGTGAATCGGTCCGGGAATGGTGAACCGGTCAAATGTTGATTGATTTGAGGGAAAACCAGTTTAAGGTCTTGGTCGAGACCATTGATTTTTTGGGGTTTTCCAATGTTCTTCCGAATACAACAGAATTTTAGACAACAATCATGAAAGTCATAGTTTTAAAGATATGACTTTAGAATGTATTTTTGAAAATCTTGAATGTAGGGAAACAGTTCTAACCTTTGCCAAACATGTTAGAAACTTTCTTGAATTTTCTTCAAAAATTTTCAAATGTAAATAAGTTTCAAAGCCTTAAAAATTTTTGAATTTTCTTTGAAAATTTTTCTGAATTTTTGTGTCTTTTATGAAATTTTTTTTTTTTTGGGTTAAAATGAAGCTATTTAAAGTAAAAAAAGTGAAATAAAATCAAATAAACCAACAGAGGCCGATTAGGGAAAGGGGGGCGGAGATGTAACATAGGAAGAGAAAGTTCATTGGTTTTACCTATCGTCTTTTTCTCCGCCGGTCTTCCTCTCCTGTCTGTGAATCCGCAGGGGTTAGTCTGCAGTGCCTTCCCGAGGGTTGTTCTTGAGCTCCGAGTCGAGGCACTAGGGAGTACCTTCTTCAAGTGACCCGACACCAGTAGGATACGGGATCAGTCGACCGCTTGATCTTCTTTCGTTTTCCTCTGCTCCGGTCTTCTTTTCCTGTTGGTGAGTCTACTAGGGTCGCTCTACAGCATCTTCCCGAGAGTTGTTCTTGAGTTCTGACTCGAGGCACTACGGAGTGCCTTCTTCAAATGGGGTGACTTAGCACCAATAGGAAACAGGATCAGTCGACCTCTTGATCTTCACTCAAAAAAACTAGCTTCACAAACTTATAATAGAAAACTTCAATATTTGAAATCTTCTCCTTACCACCACCAAGAACTCTCCCCCTTTGTGCTTGGAATGAGAGGGCTATTTATAGGCTTAGCTTGGGGCAAGCATAGGAAAGAAGACATAAGGGAGTGATGATGGGGGGAACCAAGTATGGGGGGAGGAAGAATGATGAAGGGAAATTAGCATGGGAAGAATGGTAAAAGGAGATAACATGACATGTGGTGAGTGATGATGGGGGGAACAAAGTATGGGATGAAGAATGATGAGGGGAATATAGTATGAGAAGAATGATAAAGGGAGAAAACTTGACATGTGTGATGATGGAGGGACAAAGTATGGGATGAAGAATGATGAAGGGAATATAGTATGGGAAGAATGATAAAAGGAGGAAACATGACATGTGGTGAGTGATGATGGGGGGACAAAGTATGGGATGAAGAATGATGAAGGGAATATAGCATGGGAAGAATGATAAAGGGAGAAAACATGACATGTGGTGAATGATGATGGGGGGACAAAGTATGCTTGCATTTGACAAATTTAAAAAAATAAAAAATAAATAATAATAATAATAATAATAATATGAGGGTCCTAAAAGCTGTGCGGAGCCCATCAGAGATGTGTGGGGCCCACACGCCATGTGGGGTCCGCAAGCCTTTTGAGGGTTACAAGAACCCGAGCTAGCAAGGCATCGGATATGTGGATTCGAGTTAGCGTACCAAAGGGGGTAACGTGCATCAGATGTAGGAATCCGAGCTAGCATACCCAAAGAGGTGGGGCCCACAAAACATATGGGGCCGAATGAAGATATATGGGGCCGACAAGCCATGTGGGGTCCACGAGCCATTTGAGGGTTATAGGAACTCGAGCTAGCAGGTGCAAGCATGCTAAAAGAGGTAACGTGCATCGGATGTAGGGATCCGAGCTAGCGTACCAGAGGGGGTAACATGCATTAGATGTAGAAATCCGAGCTAGCATACCAGAGGGGGTAACGCGCATCGGATGTAGGAATCCGAGCTAGCGTACCAGAGGGGGTAACGTGCATCGGATGTAGGAATCCGAGCTAGCGTACTAGAGGGGGTAACGTGCATCGGATGTAGGAATCTGAGCTAGCGTACCAGAGGGGGTAACGTGCATCGGATGTAGGAATCCGAGCTAGCGTACCAGAGGGGGTAACGTGCATCAGATGTAGGAATCCGAGCTAGCGTACTAAAGAGGGTAACGTGCATCGGATGTAGGAATCCGAGCTAGCGTACCAGAAGATGTGGGGCCCATAAGCCATGTGGGGCCCACAAGCAATGTGGGGTCCACGAACCATTTAAGGGTTATAGGAACACGAGCCAGCAGGCAGAAGCATGCCAAAGGAGGTAACGTGCATTGGATGTAGGAATCCGAGTTGGCGTACCAAAGGGGGTAACGTACACCGGATGTATGAATTCGAACTAGCATACTAGGAGGGGTAACGCGCACTGGATGTAGAAATCCAAGCTAGCATACCAGGAGATATGGGACCCACAAACCATGTAGGGCCCAATGGAGATATGTGGGATCCACAAGCCATGTGGGACCTACAAAGATGTGTGGGGTCCACAAGCAGTGTGGGACCTACAAGGATGTGTGGGGTCCACAAATAGCGTGGGACCTACATGGATGTGTGGGGTCCACCAACAGCGTGGGACCTACAAGAATGTGTGGGAAGGTTTCCTTGGAAAGGCCTGGTTAAAATTGGGGTGTCTACAAATTGACGATATGTCAATTTACATAACCCAATTCTGTCAGTCAATTTGCAAGTTTAGTGTCTAACCGGCTCAACCCAAATTGACCTATATATAATGAATGTATAAGGATCTACAATTATTCGGACCTATAAATGAACATATATAATGGATTGTGAAATTAGCAAATTTTGAAATGTTTCAAATTTTTTTTTTTTATTTCAGTTTAGTGTTGTTTATGGATGACGTTTTTGGCCCTTCTGGAAGATAATGGACGTATTTTACATTTTAATCGGTTGCTGACATGTATGTTAGACAACAAATATAATATTTTTTTTAATTAGTTTTAGAACCATACTTAAATTGTGTTATTAGTTAAAAATTATAAATTATAAAATAATTATTATGTTATATATTATTTTTATATTAATTCTATTTTTTTTTTATGAGAAATCTACAATCTTATATAATGAACTTGAACGACACTAGTGTAAGTAGTGTTTTCAAAATAACAACATATTATATGTTTATTTGTTTAACAAAACTCTAACACATATATTCCTTTGTTGTGTGTGTGTGCGCGCCCGTGCGCGTGTGGCGTGTTTTTTTTTTTTTTCCTTTTTTCTATTTTACTTATAAACAAGCTAAACTATCAACTTAACCCAACCCACTTGAGAATAAAATAGACCCAAACTGCATTCTTAACGAATTAACATAGGATTGACTTTTTACCAAATCGAAAAGATTGAATTGTTGAAATTTTAAGCCCAATCCGGCCTATTAACACCCCTATAAATTTGTAATGAGTCATTTACCTAAAAAAGGGTAATTTAAAATACCACTAACAAAATACATGTTACAAAAGATAACTTATATCCTATACATTCGTAGCTTTTCAATTTACTAAAAACATGTAATACATTTGTAATATGTTCTCATTATTTTAAAATAAATAAATACATAAATTTTAATTTTTTTTATTGTAAAAACTGGATCTCTGCTTCAGAAGTTGATAGAGTGGAAAGTTAATGAAGTCTTGTCATCATTTCTAAGATTTGCAAGATGAAAATAGGCTTTTGGGTGATTTGGTAAACTCGAAAAATTTCTTCGAACCCAAATTAGTGAATTGATCTGAAGAAATGGAATGAGAGAGTTTTATAATTGTATGTATCCTCGTCTTTTTGGGAATAGTCATACCTTTATGGCTTGGCTCTTGTGGTTTAATTGCCTTTGGATGTGGGTTTCCTACCTAGAATGTTGGTAGTTGTTGATGTTGGGACCCATGATACCCACTAGGTAAATTTGTAAACTTCCGAAAAATAAATAAAATAGGTAAATAAACTGTAAATAAGGACACTAGATTTTTACGTGAAAAACTCTTCAATGAGAAGGTGAAAACCATGGAGCGCACCGAGCAAAAACTCCACTATGATAAAGGGGCTTATAAAATTAATAGTCCCAAATTTTGCCCAAAAATTGAGACACCCAACAAACTAGAGGTACAAGAAATATTTCTAGACAAATTCCAAACCCAAAAATTATCCTCCCAATTTTACACCACACTGACAAGGTATGGAAGACCTCTTACAATAGATCCCTAATAGTGCTCAGAGAAAAATATCCAGAATCTCTCTAGAGATCTCTTCTCTCGGTATAATTGTACTGAGCACAATTCCTCTATTTATAGAGACTTTCTGCCCGCAATTCACATGAATTATTGAACAAACCCCCTCACGCTAGCCATGTGCCAACAACAAATATTGAAAAACACCGACTAATCATGCTGCATTTGTTGATAAAAAATAAAATAAAATATGTCCAGCCAAAGCACCACCAAAATGGGAGTGGGTAGGAGATGGCCTAGACCCCGGCCAACAGTTGATAGGCTAGTCATCGTCTTAGTGGGCGTGCTCGTCTTTAATTAGTTTGGTAGTTTTTATGGAGTTTTTCCCCATTTATTTTTTTTTAAAAAAATATATTTAATAATACATTTTCTAGAAAAATATTTCTCGGAATAACCCTGACGTAATCTCGCTACTTGGTCCAGCGAGATTTAAACAAATCTCGCTGGATCAAGTAGCGAGATTTACTATGTATGAATAAGACAACTTTGGAAATTCATATAAAAATACTTTCTACTAATATACTGTAAATCATGATATCTGAAAGCTATAAAAATACTACGTTGTTCTGATACTAACTCATGCCACACAAACTAAATAAAGAGCCTCTGTACTGAAATCTATACTTTCCTGAAACACATAAACCTACTGATAATATTACTAATTTAATTAGCATAACATATTTCCCTTACCTGACTATCTGAACACTAAATGCTATTTACAATCTCACGCATGCGGTGTTCATAATTTTAACATGCTGAGATAACATACGTATAATTTCCCAATCAAACAACTGAAGTCACCTAGATAAATTATCACATACATATTCTTCCCAAATCCACATATGCACAATTCTTAGGCTATAAATCATTTATCATTTTACTTGAGTTCCTGAAATATCACACACTAGGGTTCTCAACCCATGCCTACAGGGTCTCAAAACACCCTATTCTGAAAATATAATACCCTGATTTTATTTCACAAAACTCAAGTATATTTTCATATAATACAAAATTTAGGCTCAAATAAACCTTGTAATACTAAAAATACCCAAATAATCTACTTACTCTGATTTTGGGATGATTCTCAAACTTTTCAAATCAACATTCTGCTCCAACTATGTTGTAGAGAATCTCCCTAAGATCTCCGTGGTAGCTTCTAATCGTTGAACCGGGGAGAAACCATGCTAGAAATGTAGAGAGAAGATTGTGCCTGAAATTCCTGTAGAAAAAATGAATTTCGGAATAACAAAGTTAGGAGAGTTACGTTTAAGGAGGGATGTTGAAAATTAAACTTGACTTATTAAACTTGGTTGGCAGTAGCTCCACTAACCCAACCATTTATGTTAAAATTATTAAGCTGCAGGCAACCTACTCCACCTACCAGCCCATCTTCATTGAAATCAATTCCTACCTATTGTTCTAAAAATTGCTATAAATAGATATGTGTGTGTGTGTGTGTGTGTAATGTAAGATGTGGTGTAAAGATGGTGTATAACTAGTGAGAAGAAATTATATTTTTAAGATAGTGTTTGTAAAATGTGAGTTCTTTGAATTTTCAAATTATTGAAATCAATTGAGTATTCTAGGTGCAATTCCTTACTAAGTTCAATCACAACAAGTGATTGAGGGAATGCCCTCCACTCATCAATTTCCAAGATATTATATTGACAATTATAAAATTCCCAAGAAGTTAAGCTTGAGTGAGTGTCTGTGTTCGTTCACTGCACAATATACCTATAGCAAACTACTATATTTGTGAATGAATGAAGCTTCTTTGCATTCTCTGTTGAAGGTCGTGAACCTGGCTGCTATGCGCATTGAATAAAAAGGATGGGCAGCCTGTGGGAGATGAAACACATGACGTTCATGCATGGGCCATGCAAAGATGGCCCATGCGCCGCAATGAATAAAAAAAAGAGACAAGGGTGCCATGCACTAGGGACAGGGAATAAGATAATGCTCCAAAATCAAGAAATTTAAAATTGAATCCAGTAGTTGCTGTTGGTGCGCTGCACATGAAACGGAAGAGGGCAAGGGATATGTGACCACTAGGGAGAAAAGAAAAAAATAGAAGCTGACGGCAGCAAAAAGAGATCAGTACGGAAGGCAGAGTGAGAAGTTCATCGAAAATGAAAGAAGGGAATCTTAGGAGAGAAGCAATTAGACCAACCTTCCCTCTTTATAATCATCCACTCTTCTAGTGGAGTGAGGTGGTGAGTAAATTCTTTTTGAATCCGGATAGACAATATTGGAATGCAGTCAAGTGGATTCTTAGGTACTTAAAGGATACAATCGAATATAACATTATCTTAAGCAGACAATAGAGTGATCTATCCGTGGTAGGGTATATGGATCATGACTACGTAGGAGACTTAGATGACAGGAGGTCTACCACAGGATACATATTCACCCTTGTGGGTGGACCTATTTGTTGGAGGTATATGGTGTAGTCACTCGTTGCTTTATCTACTACTGAATCAGAGTACATGGGAGTGGCTGAAACTGCCAAGGAAGCGTTGTGGCTTACGAAATATGTCAAGGAGTTGGGTATCCAACAAGGTGGAGTTGGGTTGCAGTGTGATAGTCAAAGTATCATCTATTTGGAAAAAAATCAAGTGTGTCATGCGAGGACAAAACACATTGATATGCGGTTTCACAAGATCAGGAAATTGATTGCTTCAGGTGAACTTCTGCTTGAGAAAGTTCACACGTCTGACAATGCAGTGGATATGTTGATAAAGCCTATCACAACGGACAAGTTCAAGTATTGCCTTGGACTTGATTAACGTCTCCAGGTGCTAGACGAGAGGCGGTCCCAATTTACCATCTTAGGTAGAGTAGTGGGTTATGCTTTCATATTTCTCCTAAGTGGTGAATATTTGCCAAGGTGGAGATTGTTAAAGTTGTGGCTCATGTTGAGAGGAACGCATGCGTCAAGAAAGCATGGTGAAGCAAAGAACAAGGAAGCTAGTGGTAGGAAGACACCATCGACTGTTTGGTTGACGATGATTGATGGTTTTGTTCTTGAGAGATAACCGTTGACGGTTTCAGTCTGAAGGAAACAACTCTCGGTATTAAATCGTCGACGGCTTGCTGAAACTGTCGACAGTTTTGTTCAACATAGATCATGGATTTCTGAATTGAAAGATAAGTAGATTGGAGGATTTAAAGGATTTTCCTCCTAGATTCGCTAAAGAAGTGTTCTAGATGCATTCTAAGTCTTCTATGTGCATAGGATTGATATATAAACTGTAACGACCCAAAAAATTTTAACTATTAAAATAATAAGGAAGATAATAAATGGAATAGGGAAAATAGAAGAAAAGGAAAATGAATTTAAAAAAGGTAACAAACAGGCACTCATCGACGAACTTACTTTTCTCGTCGACGAGCGATCTTCTGAGTCTCGTCGACGAGTATGTGTGTCTCATTGATGAAGATATTACGAGAGAGGTTTCAGATTTTCTAAATCTCGTCAACAAACTCTCAGTTTCGTCAACGAATGATCTTATTGGGCTCGTCGACAAGTCCACGTGTCTTGTCGACAAAGCCACGTGGCAAGTCACCTATAAATATGCCAAAGACAGGTTTTAGTGAGAGAATGTACTTTTCTCTCTTTTCTCTTCCTAAAATTCGGCTCTTCTACCTTCTCTTTACGATTCTAGCCCATTTCTTCTTGGTTTGACGATCAGAAGCTACCACGATGATCTTCGGGAGATTCTCTACAACCTAGGTAGAGTAGATTTTCAGTTTGGAGTACTTGGGAACCACTCCAAAACCAGGGTAAGTAGGGTATTTTTAAGTTCCATTAATAATATGGAGTACAAAGAGCCTAGGAAATGATAAAATATCATTTTATTGAAGTTTGTGTTGATAAACTCGGGTTTTTGAATTAGGGTTTGGGTGAATGCCGCAGACGCCGTATTGGGGTTTCTGCAGGCGTAATCTAGAAAAACCAGGTAAGGGGATTTAATTATAGTAGGATTTTTATTATAGTTTAAACCAGTTAATTTGGGAATATAATATATATATATATATATATATATTTAGGTATAATGTATTTGAACAATTGATCAATTACGAAAAATATTGACCTTTGGTAAAATACATATATATTTATAGAAGAGAAATTGTATGGCAAGAATACAACTTTCATAATTTTAATTAGATGTTGTAAGTACATAATGATGAAATATACTGTTGGATTGTGATCATTGGTTGGTTATGGATACTGGCATGTTGCGAATACTGTTGGGTGATAAATTCTGATTGGTTGTAAATAATGTTGTTGAGATTGTTATGTGACAAATATTGTGATGTGTGTATATGGGTCATTTTATGTGGTTGTTTGTGTGTATCACAATATAACGTTGGCAGACCTAAGGAGTTCGTTATATTGTCTAGATGTAATCACGATATACGTTGGCAGACCTGAGGAGTTCATATATTGTCATTATATATTGGGGTAGAGCATTGTCAGACCTAAAGAGATTGTTCTAATGATATACTATGTGTAGGTCATGAGGATTGGTACTAGTGGTTAGTGGTGCCAGTGTGGGCCACGATATGTTTTTGTGTGAATTTAGTCCTATATGGACCATGTATTGATATTTGTCCTATGTGGACCATGCATTGATGTTTGTCCTGTGTAGACCAATCCGATGTGGACCATGTGTTGATGATAGTCCTGTGTGGACCATGTGTTTTGTATGAATGAGAGTCATGTGTGGATGGTATGTTTATGTGAAATGTGATTTGATAAGATGAATGATATAATAATTTAATTGTATGTATATATATATATATATATATATATATATATATATATATATGGTAATGTAAAACTTTCTGCCAAGAGCTTCCTGAGAAAGTCGAGTGTCCTGGTATTTTCAGTTTGATGCTAGAGCAGAGGGAAGTTACTTGTATGGGCGGGTAAACTTATTTATTCTTGGAGACTTTTTCTATATACATAACCCGAGAGCTTACTGAATAAGGTGAGTGCCCTGATATTGGTATTAGAGCAGAGGAAAGCTACTTGTATGGACGGACAGTCTTTCCTATTCTTGAGTATTATTATTAAAAATAATTATGAATGTGAGTATGAAATAAGAAGCCAGTCTTTATGCATTTTATATGTGAGTAAGAAATTAGAGATCAATGTTGATATTAATGATGTATTTCTTAGCTGCGATTGATCGTGAATAGCAAAAGAATAAATATATATTTTGTAATATTTAAACACTCTGCCACACACTACTATGATTAGTTCTTCCTTACTAAAATGTGTCTCACCCAAGTGGATAATCATGTTTTCAACTCCATCGGGAGATCGAGCCTAGGGCTCTGGCAGGGTAGCGTTTTGGGTAATTTTGGAAAGTTTGTATAAACAACTTATGTATAGTTTATTCTTTTAAGTACTGGTATGTAATAAATAACTACTGGCAGTTGTTTATGAGGTACAAATATGTATATAGGCAGACTCTGGTATTTAAATTTGAGGTTGTATGTTTTAATTCCACTACATGACTGTGGAGTATGGTATCAGTAATAGGTGAATGTAATATGTGACCTCCGGGCCCCACTTGTCGGGTTTGGGGCATTACATAAACTATATTTGTAACCCTTTGATAATGAAAATTAGTTGTTTGCTCTTGTGGGCGTAGGCACATTACTGAACCACGTAATTTCTTGTGTCTTGTGTTCTTATTGCTTTGCTTTATTTTCTTTGTGAGTGTTTTTATTTCCGTATATTCATCGTTGGTAGCTTGCATCACTTGTTCTGGATTCGATTTGTTGGTTTCCGCAGCGCATTGGCATTCAAACCACTCTGCACAATAGTCTGAGTCTAACTGGATTGACACTGGTTCTTGACATTTCAAGTTCTTTAATACAATTAGACCGATATAAGCGATTCTAGTCCGATCAGGCTGGACTCGCTAGTTCAATCTAAGTTTCAAAACCATGCTTAGGAGCGTACAAATTTGATACAATTAATAAGTAATTACATAAGCCAAAATTTTTAATTTAATATAAACAATATTTTCTTGTCATATATTTAATTAATAATTATTAATAAATATAATATAATTTATTATTATACAAAAATGAAAATTTATTATTTTAATTTCAATCACTTGAATATTGATTTTTTTGTCATTTCCATTTTTTAAAAGGGATATAATTAGAAAAAAAGGATCTTATAATGGCCAGTTCCAGTCTAATCAGGTTGGATTGGTCGGTTTAGTCCAAGTTTCAAAACTATGCTTAGGAGCATAAATATCGGATAAAATTAATAAGTAATTACATAAGCTAAATTTTTTAATTAAACATAAATAATATTTTCTAATCATATATTTAATTAAAAATTATTAATAAATATAATATAATTTATTGTTATACAAAACTAAAAATTTATTATTTTAATTTTAATCACTTGAATACTGGTTTTTTTATTTCCATTTTTTAAAAGGGAAATAATTGGAAAAAAGACCTTTGAATATGAATTAGAGATGTTTCCATGTCTGATACTATTAAAGGAATTTAAAAAAAAAAAAAATCAGAGTTGGCACGAAACGCTTTGATGCTTAAGCAGTTCATTTTTTAATGGGTGTTTGGTAAAATTATATTGTTTTTTAATTTTAACTTTCTCAAAGTTTAAGAGTATAAATATTTGATAGAATTAATGAGCAATTCCATAAGTTAAAGTTTTTAACTTAATACAAAAAGTACTTTCTTATCATATATTTAATTAATAATCATAGTTAATAATTATAAATAAAATTAATATAATTTATTATTGTAAAAAATTAAAATTTATTATTTTAATTTTAATCACTTGGGTAGTGAGATTTTTGTCATTTTTATTTTTATAAGGGATACAATTAGAAAAGAAACCTTTGAATTTGAATCAAATATGTTTCTATCAAAGGAATTTTAAGAAAATTTAGTGTTGCCACCAAATACTTTAATATCTAATCGATTAACTTATTTAGTAAACTAATTTCTGTTCAGAGGTCATTCAGATAAAATAAATCCCTCAAAAAATGAATCTATTTACACATAACTTCTATTCAGTAATTATGCGGATGCAACAAACATCTCTTAAGCATATTCTATTTTGACCATATCTTTTCCTATGGACAACATTTGTTTGGCTTATGGGCTAAAGTTCAAGCTAATATTAAATTTTCCTTCTCCTTAATGGTTTGTTTGGAAGTTGGAAAACATTAGGAAAAAGAAAGGAAAATGGGAAGGATTTTTTTTTTCTTGTTTGGTTAAAGAAAAATGAGGAAGAAAATAAAATATACAACAAATTATTAAACAAAATTTAAATTCTTACACATCATTAATGTTTAATTTTCTTAATTTTTAATCATATTAAAACAAACTTTCATTTTCAATAGTATTTAACTGAGAAAGAAAATATAGGGAAAAAATGAGTTTCTTCCTTATTTTCTTTTCTTTTTCTTTTACCAAATAAAATTCTTGATCCAAATGGACCCTAAGAGTCTATTTGGATCAAGGATTTTATGTGAAAAAAAAAAAAGGAAAAGAAAATAAAGAGGAAACACAATTTCTGATATATTTTCCTTCAGTGTTAAATATTATTAAAAGTAAAAGTTTATTTTAATATGACTTCAAATTTAAAAAACCTAAATATTAGTGATATGTGAGATCAAATTTTTGTTTAGAGTAAAATCCAATAATGCCCTTCACTTTTTAGAAAATGACATTCCGCCCCTTGAGTTTTTAAAAACTACCACAAAATCCCCGGAGGTTAAATTTAGTTGACAACATTAACCTTTCATTAGTTGACCGTTAGTCAACCATTAAGTTTAGTGAAAAATTATACTTAATAAAATGACAATTTTACCCTTGTACTCAATTTTGATAAGATAAATTAAGAAAATGATATTAATTTAATAAGTTAAGTTAAAAAAGTTGGTCAATTAATTATAATATATTTTAAAAATTAAACTTATAATTGAATTGAACGCCAAACAACTAAATCAGGTCAATCAGTTGACATAAGCACCACAACATAATTAAATTATTATTTTTATAAATTTAAATTTATAAATATTAAATAAAAAATATAAATAAGTATAAAAATACTTAAATAATTATATTATTACAAAATATTTGCTATGTACATATCATGAAAATTAAATGACTAAATATATCTTTAACAAACAAAATATAGTTTTAAAAAATTGATTTGGGTAGATTGTTGATCAAATTTTGGCTTGTTTTTTGGGTTTGATTAAATATCATATTTAAATAAAATTAAGAAAAATTAGGTGAATTGTCTCAAACAATAGTCAACTAACTAGTACAAATTTTTAATTTTTTTTTATCCATTTAGCATTCATATTTTACACATAGAAGAACAAATTTTAAAAATTTATTCTCTTTTTTTTTTTTTTTTTAAAAAAAACTATGTTTGATAAGTTCTTGAATTTAAAAATATTAAGCTATGTTTCATTTGTTTCATGGCGTGTTTAGTCATAAAAATTTTATGAAAATTACATCTAATAAACATTTTGTAGTATTATAACTATTAGGTCTTTTTATGATTCATTGATTTATTAGTAATTTTTATTTCTTTATATATATTTAAAAATTTAAAATAGTGATTATGGTGATGTCAATTGGTTAATCTAAAGTGATTGACTTGATATACCAATTAATGTGAGAATCAATTAGATTTTCCAATCATTTAGTTAGTTTCCAAGATATTATATTGATAATTTTTTAAAAATTTAATATATTATAAGCGTCATTTTAATTTCATTATGGTTAAAATTAATTTTTTTTATACATACATGCAATACCGCTTAAATTTATGGAAGATTCATTTTATCTATAATATTAAATTTCAGGGGATTCTCTGATAATTTACGAAAACATAGGGGGTGAAATGTCATTTTTAGAAAATTCAGGGGTATTGTTGAATTTTACCCTTTTGTTTATAATTTAGTATATTTTTTTATGATTTTTTTTCCATTAAAAAAAAAAAAAAACATTGCTAAACATAATTTTCGTGACTTCAATGTCATCCAAAATGGGGTTGACTTTTCAATCGAAGGAAGCACCGGACTGAATAGGTTCGGTAATCTTTTCAACATTACAGATTATCGAAAACTCCTTCCGACCAAAATGAAGAGCTTGAATTTTTTTGCAACGAAGGAATACGAATCTTTTCAGTTGCTGTTAGTGCACTGCACATGGAACGGAAGAGGAAAGGGGTTATGTAGACCCCAGTAATAGTCACCACCGGGAAGAAAAGCAAAAAGTAGAAACTGACGGCGACGAAAAGAGATCAGTACGGAAGGCAGAGTGAGAAGTTCATCGGAAATGAAAGAAGGGAATCTTAGGAGAGAAGCAATTAGACCAACCTTCCCTCTTTATAATCACCCACTCCGTGTCTCAATTTCTGCACCAAGTAACTAACTCCGCAGGTTCCATCAGATCCCTCTATAAAATCTCTCTCTCTATCGCTTGGTCTCAGTTCCTTCTTTTGTCTGTTTAAGAAGCGGATGGACTCGGGAACAGAACTCCCGGCGATTGCGTTCTTCGACCTGGAAACGACGGATCCGAGGGGGCATCGGGAAGTGAGAATCGTGGAGTTCGGAGCGGTGGTGCTGTGCGCCAGGACGCTAGAGAAGATCGACAGCTATCATACGCTGGTGCGACCCTCCGACCACTTCCTCCAGTCCTTCTCTGATCGCGATAACGACATCACACGAAATGCTCTCAGGTCTGCTCCCTCCTTCCGCGACATCGCCCACAGGGTTTTCGATCTTCTCCACGGTATCTTTCTCTCCTCATTCTGTTTTTTTTTCCCCCTATTATAAAATAAATTCTTATGGGACTGACTTTATTTTTTCCTTTTTATTATTAAGTGTTTTTTTATATTTATTTTAAGGTAACGGTAGGGATCTCCCTATTTAGCAAAACATACTCATACTCTATCTCTCCTCAAAATTTAAAAATTTTTCTAAAATTTATCAAAAAAAAATATATAAGCCTTTGTGAAATACCAATCTAAAAGAGTTATTGTTCTAACCTTGTGATGCGCATAAGGGACAGTCTTAAGTAGACAATTTCTAAACTTATATTCTATAAGAATTAATGATCTATTAAAATCTTGTGCTACAATCCTACCAATGGTGTGTCCAATTCTGTGTGTAAGACGTTAAACAATAAACTTACATTTTATAAGAATTAATGATATAATCTTCTGTGTGTAAGCCGTACTCTACACATTAGGTCACCTACTATATAAAATAAAAGACACACATGCATAATGATTAAATAGATAATGTTAGTTAGGCAAACATTGCTCACAAAGATTCTTATTAAAATAAAACAACCGAAATTATTAATAATTAATAAAATTGATTACATAAAGCATGTTTCATATTATTTTATATAAATATTTAAAAACATAAATATAAAGTGATCGTTTTAAAATTTTTTAAGGTATAAATATAATTTTTCCACAATTAAGGTGAAAAGGGGGCACGAGATCAAAATTGCATTAGATTATTTCCTCCCGCTAAGCCAAAGAAAAAATTTAGGATACATGTGAATTAAGAATTTTGTTTGAAACAAAGTAAAGGGAAAAAAAAATAAGATGGAAATTTATTATTTTTTTGTTATATCAAATCATAAGAATAAAATTTATTCATAAAGTAAATAAAATCAAATTTTAATGGTGTATAAAAATAAAAATTTTTATTTATTTATTTGATATTTTGTACTAATCAAATTTTAATGATATTTTGTATTTATTTCTTTTACTTTTGTTGATAATCAAATATAAAAATGAGATTTGTTTGTATTTTCCTCAACAATTTTTAAGAATAATTTTTTTAAAAAAATAGAAAAATAAAAATAAAAAGAAAATTTGTTTTTAACTATATATTTTTTATTTTTATTGAATTAAAAATAAATATTCAATCAAATGTGATTAAAAAAAAAAAAATGTTAATTCCATGTTCATTGATTTGACATATATTTGTGTTTTCATTTCCTTAATAGACAATATAAAAAAAAAAATGAACCAATGTAACTAACTATTTGAATTTTTTTTTTAAATTTCTAATTTTTAAAGAATTGCATAATTGTTACATTATTTATTTATATTTTAACTAATTCTTTTAAAATTTAAAAATTTTAATTTTAAAATAATGTTTTAAAAAAATTTTATTCCTCACAAGTGAGGTGTCAAAGCACATGAGATAAAAATATATATATATATATATATATATATATTTTCTCCAACTGGGCCGAAAAAATATATTTAGGTAAGTTTGAATGAAGGATTTTCTCGAGGAAAAAGAAAATTAATTATTTATTTTATATTGCGTATTTTTTAAAATAAAAATTTGGATCGGTATAATTAAAATTAAAAAAAGTTCAATATTATTGATAACCAAATTTTAAAAAAAAGAAAATTATTTTAAAACTTCCTTTCTCTTTGGTAATGTATTTTAAATTCTAAATGAGCACTTGCATACTTAAATTTGGGATTGATGATTGATGGAATGGATAGGGAGGACGTGGGCGGGGCATAACATATTGAAGTTTGATTGTCGATTGATAATGGATGCTTTTGAGGACATCGGATGGGAGCCTCCGACGCCCAGCGGCACCATTGATACTCTGCAGCTGTTGAGACCCAAGTTTGGGAGGAGAGCTGGGGACATGAGGGTATGTATCATCCGCCACCTCGCTTCCTCATTTCTTTACATCATCGTATGTGCCTTATTCTTTGAAGAGTTTTTTATTTTTTATTTTTTATTAGGAGTGTCAATCAAAATAAGCAAAAAATATTTATGATAATATATTTAATCCTTTGTTTAAATTTGAATTATACCCATAAACAAAGGCATGTATTGAAATCGGGATATTTAGTGGAGAAATTATAAGATAGACCGTTCGTCCCATGGGACATGGTCTAGTGCCTAGTTAGATTGCACGTCGTTTAACAGTGGACTTTACTCATTTTTTTTCTTAAAATAAATTTAAAGAAAGTTAATCTAACAAAAAAGAATAGGAGGATCTATTGTCACCAAGGTGCCAAATGCATGACCAGAAGGATGATGAATCGAAACCTAGCCCACGAACTTTTTTACTGTTAGAGTGTTTGTTTTTTTGTTTTTTTCCCAATTCATTGAAGGTTGGCACTAAGTCTAGCCTTTAATTGTTTATCTCCTTTTCTATATCTGTCCAGCTTTTTCATAAGATTTGAATCAAAAGATTGGATGGGTTAATGATCGAGTGTAGTGTTTTGTAGGAAGATATCCACATGTTTAAAGAGAGCTTCACAAGTTCAAGAAATATTTTGCTTTTCAATAGGGATAAAATATACTAGTACTAAGGAATGACACTGTTTATTGGATGTGAGTTTAGTGGATGCGAGACACCACCGAAAATCTTTTCCTTGCATAGAGCATAAAAGTGAGGTGGACATCGCCAAACTAGACATGGATGTGTCCCTAGGCTAATAAATATTGTTGCAATGCATTAGGCAAAGCGATGAAAAGAATGTCTTTTTATCAAATGTAGAGAGTTGGAAATGGTTCATCTAAGAAGCTCATACGTACTCTTTAACTTGCTTAGGGGATAAGGTAGCAATGAGTCTTTTCACTATTTAAGCAAAGGATGAGGAAGAGCTCAGTGCAAAGAGAAGTTGTGAGGGTTGATTAGAGGGAATTGCATGACCAATATTTTATTGGTTTTGAGAACGTAGTTTACTTCTTTTAGAAATTTTGACTTATTCGAAAGTAATATGGGAAGAGAAATGTGGGATGTAGAAGAGATTCCAGGATGATCTAGCACCATGGATGAACGAGCATATTTTATCACCTCACTTTTGGGTTGTACGAGTTTTTAAAAATTAGCTCCATTGACAATTTACCTCTATCCATAATTCCAATTCTACTTAATACGAGAGAGGCATGCTCTGTGGCCAATATTAGGCAAAAAATGCATGCAACGCATGAGATTTAGATGAAATGAGTCATTAGTCAACTCTCGAGTATTATCACCAAACAGTTCAAGTATTCAATTGTTTATCATACAAGCTACTTTTCTATTGTGGGAGATTTGTCGAAGCAACAAGACAGAGCCTATTAAACAAAAACCTTTTAGGATAAAATGATAGTAAGTCAATCCAAATCTACGAGATGAAAGACTTATTTGGCTAGCTAGGTCGGTTGCAATACTATCTTTGGTACTCTTCTCTTGAAGCCTAGCACTACTCTTAATATGAAAATTCATAACCTTCATCATCGATATCGCTTCTAAGAGGCACTTATAGTAAGAGTTTGCTTTACCTTTGGGAGTTATCCCTTTTACTTGTAAGAGCATAATATGCCTACTGGGCAAAGATTAATTAGTGCTTTTTGGATGAACTAAGCAATTAGATTTGAGAAATGAAATGGTTCAATATTTCCCAATTTGAGACAATTTTGGAGAATTTAAATAAAGATTTGAGCAGAAGTGGGGGACACCATTATTTACAATTTTTCCTCATATATAATTTATCCTTGTAATAAAGACTGTCTATCTTTTCTAAATATATTGCTATAACGATGTAGTAATATTTTCAATGGGTGGGAATTATAGGGTCTGTAGGATGGCCAAAAATATTTTTTCAAGAAATATTAGTTAATTCATAATGTATAATACGTATAAAAATATTATAAAAATAAATATGTAAAATATTTAAAACACAATATAAAGATTCTGAAATTTTAATGCATGTAAATATTGAAATGTTGCCTTATTTAATATCTTAATATTCTTCCTTACAGATGGCCACTCTCGCGAGGTACTTTGGACTAGGAGAGCAAACACACAGGTGATTTTTTAAGCCCGACTTTATGTTGGAGAGTTTGTAATATGGATCTTAAATTTTAATTTGTGTAAATTTAGATAAAATATACTATAAAATTGTGTTAGGTTTTGTCTAAATTCATAAAAATTTAAAATTGAAATATGAAATCTATACTCTCAAAAATAACATGAGAATGCTAGCCTCTATTTAATTTCTTGCTCTTTAATGCGTCTATAAATTGACTTTTTCTACAATGACTCCATGCAGGAGCTTAGATGATGTTGAGATGAACATAAAGATTTTCAAGAAGTGTGCAACTATTTTGCTTATGGTATGTTTACTTATTAAATATTAGAGTACAAGGTTGCTCTGGACAAACATTTTAGAGATATTACTAGTAAATGATTGATACTGACTATAATGTTGTCTATCTATGATCACTAGCTTACCTTACTGTGTAGGATTTTTAAAATTCAATTCCTACTTTTTAAAATTAATAATATATATATATATATATATATATATATATGAAATGTATTTTATTTTCCATAAACCTACTTGTTGATAATCCTCATACAATTTTCATACTTATTTGTTTATCATCTAGGTATTGGAAAAGGAATGGCACTGTTTATTTTAAGTCCATGAATAATATTTAAAAACTAATATTATCTAATGGCCACAAATTAATTTTTATGAGTTCAATCACCCAAAAGTATCGCACTAAAATTATATAATGGTCAAGTATTCACTTTCATTTACTGCAAGCATTGTTTGAGAGTCTATTATTAGTAGAATTAAATAGTTAGAAGCCCAGGAGACGATACTAATGGGAGAGGGAAGAACCTAGGCGTCATGTAATTGAGCAGTCCCAATGAATCAATAAATATGTCAGGAGTCGAGCAGCGGGTACACAGGGTTTTTAGAGCCCAAGGAGGTGAGTGAGGATGCCATCCATGCGCGCGTAAGCGGGAGGAACTATGAAATAATGCACGGGGACGAAAAGCTGCAGCTGTACTGCGCAGAACTGAGAGTGAGGTTCGGAATAAGTCAGAGGTACGCCAATCGGGATGGGCAGCCGCGGTTGAATTTCGTGGTGGACGTGTCGGCCATCCTGTGCGGGGTCTTCGACTCTTGTGAGGAAGTTGCTTCCCGGAGCTTTATAGAATCCCGCAGCAAATCCAAGTGGTGGCCTCTTGTCAAACGAGACTATGACTTCCCCACCGTCAGATTGGCGTATGCTCTCTCTCTCTCTCTCTCTCTCTCTCTCTCTCTCTCTCTCTCTCATATTTCTATCCCAAACCTTAAATCATCCTCTTAGAGAATTCAAACCTTGAATCTCCCCTTGGCAAGCTAAGAGATGAACGGTAGGGCCAAATGCTTGGGCTTCGTATCCCAGTTGTTGAATTATAATGCTCTTACCTAGTTAATTGTTTCTCATACATTAAATCAATGCGTGCAGGATAGTTACAGAGCCATATTCTGATAAGGTTTCGACAGAGATATATGAGAAACATTCATGTTATGGCCATATAGAGAGGGTTGGAACTCATAGATCTGATGCGGATGAGCTTCTTGATAAGTTGTTAACCCCTGGAACTTTAATAGATGCATGCCTTTCTTTGGATCCCTATGACTATGGCCAGAATGCTGGCGTTCGATTAACTCTAAAGAAGTTAATCATCTACTCCGACTAATATCTCGATGATGCCTGGTCGTTTTATCTATTTAATTTGGTGTAGCTATTGTATAATATTTCAATTGAGATACACTGTATGTAAAATTTTACCTAATATTTAGATCTTGGAGTTTGATCCTTATATTTTAATTTTAGAGGATTCGGATATTTGTGCCATTTATTTATATTCATGAGACCAAATGTGGAAAATAGTGAAGCAGCCACCTAGGATTCATGCCCTCCTTAGTTGATGATTGCCTATGATTTATCGGTCATCTAAAGGAGACTGGCGACACCAATTCGGCCTAGTGTGGATGACAAGATCTCACCTAAGCATTAGTATTCACTTGAAGGACACATCATAGGCCCTACTAGATAATCGATTTAATTATCCACCGTCAGATTGGCGTATGCTCTCTCTCTCTCTCTCTCTCTCTCTCTCTCTCTCTCTCTCTTATATTTCTTTTCAATAAGACATGTGTCTATTTGGACGGAGAACTCTTTTAATTAACAAAAACTTGTGTTTTTGGTAAGGTTTTGAGAAATTGTATAGTAGACATGTCCCTCTCCAGCCTTCCCCCCTATCCCAAACCTTAAATCATCCTCTTAGAGAATTCAAACCTTGAATCTCCCTTTGGCAAGCTAAGAGATGAAATCTAGGGCCAAAAGCTTGGGCTTCATATCCCAGTTGTTGAATTATAATGTTATTAGCTAGTTAATTGTTTCTTATACATTAAATCAATGTGTGCAGGATAGCAACAGAACCAAATTCTTTTAAGGTTTTGACAGAGATATATAAGAAACGTTAATTTTATGGCCATATAGAGAGGGTTGGAACTCATAGATCTGACGTGGATGAGCTTGATGAGTTGTTAACCCCTGGAACTTTAATAGTTGCATGCCTTTCTTTGGATCCCTATGACTATGACCAAAGTGCTGGCGTTCGATTAACTCTGAAGAAGTTAATCATCTACTCCGACTAATATCTCGATGATCATTTATGCCTAGTTGTTTTATTTATTTAATTTGGTGCAGTTATTGTTTAATATTTTAATTGAAATGCACTGTATGTAAAATTTTACCTAATATTTAGATCTTGGAGTTTGATCCTTATATTTTAATTTTTGAGGGTTCGGATGTTTGTGCCATTTATTTATATTCATGAGACGAAATGTTGAAAATAGTGAAGCAACCACCTAGGATTCTGGCCCTGCTTAGTGATGACTTGATCACTGTAGTTGATGATTGCGTATGATTTATTAGTCATCTAAAGGTGACTGGCGACACCAATTCGGCCGTTTGTGGATGACAAGATCTCACCTAAGCATTAGTCATCACTATAAGGACACATCATAGGCCCTACTGGATAATCAATTTAGTCATCTACGGTTATTTGAGTATTTATTTTCTAAAAAATGGGATATAGGACAATAATTCTTTGTGAATTCAAATGAGTCGGGGAATTGAATTGTGAATATAAGGGATGACAATGAAGAGAATCTATGGCTTGCGTACTTTTAGGATTGAAGGTTGCATTATTTGAACTTAAGCGACCTATAAATAGCCTTGTAATATTGACAAACAAGCTCTTCGCCATGATTAGATTTATTACACATTATAATGTCCTCTTTCTTTCTCTTTTTCTCGTGGCTCTTTCCTCTCGTTCATTCTAAAATTTTCTATTATTTCTATTATCCTTGCTTTTGGGTTCGATCCCTTACATGAAAATGATGCTTACCCTTCCAAAGGGGTGGCTTGAGTTCTTAATTTCAACCTCTCATTTTGCTCCATCTCTTAATTTCAACCTTTTATTTCATATCTTAAAAAAATCTCTTTTGGTATATCTTGAAGGACGTATCATGCCACGTGAGAGGAGTGCAGGTAAGGATGTCAATTTTGCACTAGTGATTCAAAATAGTAAGAGCCTCATAGTCTTGTTTAGATGCTAGTGACTTTGACCTTTACAACTAATTACAGAAAGAGGCTAGACACCTTTTCCTATAAAAAAACAGCTCACTGGTCAACGGATATGTTGAATGACATTTTTAATTAGTGGCTACACTCTTTTTTACATTCAAAATTTTCAATTGTTGTTGTGAAGAATAATAACAATCGTGCAATGCAACAACTACGATAAATAATATGAAAATACATAGATATAAGGGAAAGCAAGAAACACAAATAGATTTAATGTGGTTCAGTAGAATGCTTACATCCACGGGAGCAAGCGGTGACTAAAATTCACTATCGATCTTCAAAAAAAGGATTGCATCATTGTATTTATACTAACCCTAAACGTATAGAGGTGTCAGAAAATTCCTCAAATATCCCTATACCATTCCACGGAGGATTTGCCTCCACATCCGCAACCTATTGATCGTCCCAATTCAAATTTTAAAAACAATGCCTAACAAAATCATCGATGTACTTATGTTAAACCATCAATGTACCTATGCAAACCATCGACAATCTTTCTTTATACTAGCTTCCTTGTTTTCTTCAGCCTACTTTCTCTGTACATGTATTCCACTTGATATGAAACTCATACTAGACCTTGGCAAATATTCATCCTTAGGAGAAAATGAAAACATACCTCGGAGCTCCACTTGGGACAATAGGTTGGGACGTCTCCCATCTAACATCTAGAGATATTAATCAAGTCCAAGCAGTGCTTGAATTTTATTTGGTAATAGGCTTTGTCAACATGTATGCTGCATTCTTAGAAGTATGAACTTTCTTAAGCAATAATTTACTAGAAGAAGCCAATTCCCCGATGTTGTGAAACCTCGCACCTATGTGCTTGGTCCTCGCATAATACTCCTAGTTCTTTGGCAAGTAAATGACACTTTGACTATTACAATGAAACTGAACTCCACCTTACTGAATACCCAGCTCCTTAACTAATCTTGTCAGTCAAAAAGCTTCCTTGCTAGCCTCATCCATTGCCATAAACTTTGACTCAGTAGTAGATAGTGCAACTAGAAACTAAACTATAAACTTCCCAACAAATAGCAACGCCCCCCCCCCCCCGGCACAAAAGTGAATACATACTCTATGGTAGGCCTCCTATCATCCAACTCCCTCGTATAGTCTACATCCACATATCCCACAATTGAAGGATCACCCTGTTATCTGCCAAACATGATGCCATAGTTTGTAGTACCCCTCAAGTATATGAAAATCCACTTAACTGCATCCCAAGCTGCCATCTTGGATTTGACAGAAACTTGCTTGCCACACTGACCTCTTGTGCCAAATTTGTTCTTGTACAAACCATAGCACACATCAAGCACCCTACTACACTAGCATATGGGACCTTTGAAATGACTTGAACTTCATCATCTGTCTTCAGGAACTGGGTGTTAGACAATTTAAAATGATTCGCCAAAGGTGTGCTCACTGGTTTTGCATTATCCATGATAAACCTCTCTAGATCCCTCTCAACACAGCTACATTGAGATAAACCTAATTTCCTGGAAGCTTTGCCCTTGCGAATCTCCATCTCAAGAATCTTCTCGGCCACATCCAAATTCTTCATGTCAAATTCTTTGCTCACTGAACCCTTCTAGTTGTACCATATGAATCAGCTCCTTCAAATCAACATGAAGGAAAGTTGTCTTTACATCCATCTACTCTAAATGCATATCAAAATGTGCTACTAAGCCCAACATTAGCTTGATGGAAGTGTGTCTAATCACAGGGAAGAAGATCTCATTATAGTCAACCCCTTTCCTTTGTGAGTAACCCTTTGTTACTAGACAAGCCTTTATTTATTTATTTATTTTATATTACTTCTTTTTTCTTATACGCCCATTTGCATCTTATCATTCTCTTCCCCTCTAGAAGCTCCACTAACTCCCATGTATAGTTCTTATGAAGAGACTCCATATCCTCCACCATAGCACCCATCCATCTACTTTTCTCTTGGTTGTGTACAACCTCTTGAAAAGTAGTAGGTTCCCCACTACTATTAATGAGTGCATAAGAAATCAAATCATCAAAATCATACCTGGTGGGTGGCTTGATAGTGCATCTGGGCCTATCTATGGCAATAATGTGGTGCTTCTGGTCTCCTAAGCTAGGACTCCCAGCAGTCTAAACATTATCATCTCTACCTTGAGTTTTTAGCTCTACTTGCACCACATGCTCATTCCTGCTACAATTTTCTGGCATCTGTTTCTCTTCTTCCTGAGTATGCTGCAACATGACTTTCTCATAAAAAAACCACATCTATATGGATCACCACATTGTTTGCCTTTGAATCCCAGAGCTTGAAACCTTTCACCCCTTTCTGATACCCTAGAAAGATACACTGTCTAGACTTCACATCAAGCTTCGATCTCTGCTCACTAGAAACATGCACTTAGGTTGGACATCCAAGCACTCTCAAACTATAGTAGTCTATCGCATTGCTTGTCCATTCCTCTTCTACTACTTTCCCATCTAGTGTTGCCCTTGGTAACTTGTTAATCAAGAAACATGTCTTATTCACTACTTCTGCCCAGAATTTCTTTGCAAGCCTCACATTCAACTTGAGACACCGAGGTCTTTCAACTATTATTTTCTTTATCCTTTTCTCTATACCATTCTTTTGTGTAGTTTTTCGTACTGTAAAGTATCTCTTAATCCCATGCTGCTCACACAACTCCGTGAACTTTGAATTTGTGTAGCCAGTACCATTGTCAGACCCGAGACATTTGATCTTCCTCCTTGTCTTGATTTTGACTTCAGCTATCTAAAAATTGATCTTGGCAAATGTTTTTGACTTGTATCGCATGAAGTACACCCAAAATTTTCATGAGTAGTCATCAATAAAACTCATAAAATACATATGTCCTCCCTGTGATGCTACCCTTACTGGCCCCCAAACATCTGTATGAACATAGTCAAGAATTCCCTTTGTCTTATGTGTGGTTGTCTTGAACTGCACCCTAATTTTTTTCCCAAGAACACAATACCTGAAGAAATTAAACTTGCATATTTTGACACCCTTCAATAGATTTCTCTTATGAAGCTCCGACATCCCACACTTACCCATATGACCTAACCGCATATGCCATAAGACTGTACTATCAGACTTAGACTCTACAGCTGCAGCTTCACCTATAACTGTGGTACCTAGTAGTGTATAGATATTTTTTTCTAATTTTTATCCTTTCATCATTATTAAGACACTTTTATTCACTTTCATTACTCCACTTGTAGGTTTGTAATTAAACCTATTACAATTTAAAGTGCCCAATGAAATCAGATTCTTTCTTAAATTCGGTATATGTCTAACATCACACAACATTATAACAAGACCATCAAACATTTTTATTTTGATTTATCCTATTCCAACAAATTTGCATGATGTATCTGTTAGCCCTGACAACTACACTATCTTGGTTTATATCTTTTGATGATATTAACATATTTGTTGCTCCTAGTGTTTTCAATCCTTGCAGATCTTATCTAGTACAGGTACAAAGTGTTAGATACACAGAGGTGCCAAATTAGGAGTAAAGATCGGACCGAGTAGACATCAAATAGGAAAGATCGGAAGGACATTGACTCGAAAGCACCAAAGCACATCCTGGAGTTTTTATTGTGTATAAATTAATTGTAATAAGGGTTGTGTGAGTGAGTGCGTATTGTAACTCTTGCGGTGTGTGTCTTGCATGATTTTTAAGTAAAAGTTGAGCCATTTAATAAACATAATAGCACACATGAGCATATAGGATCTGCACAAAAGTAACAAACTCACAATTCATGGTTTTCAAAATAAAAACAAAGAGTTTGTCAAAATAATCCTATACTCAAATATGTTTTCTAAAGAGACAAGTTTTCAAATATCTTGATATTTTGAACATCTTCATACTTAGTCTCGATTTTATCAAAACGAGTCTTATCTCCTAAGGGTGCAAAGAAAGTAAAGTATATTTTCAATAAAGGACATACTAAGCTTATAAGATATCGAAACGAGTTTTCAAATATGTTTTCATAAAATAAGATATCTTATATTCATGGGGAAACTCATTTGGATAAGTTTTAATCTTCATTAGAGTTAATATATTTCATATACTTTTATCTAAGAATGTTTTTTAAGTCATTAAAACGTTTTTTGATAAGGAAAAACATAGTAATCGTCACTACCGTAGTACAACCTTGAGTCCTGAACACCTTTCGGTATTTTGTGCATAACTTTTTCTAGAAAAGTCCAAAAACAACAATCTTGGTGTCCCTAGAAAGTTAATACAAAATTCCACAACTTTTATGTTGACGACTTTTTCTAATTCAGGGCACTTGTTGACGAACACAGGGGATTCGTCAACGAGTTGCAATGTGTGATTAGTCAACGAGAGCAGGTGATTACGCACTTAAATTGCGTAATTAGGTGATTTAATTCATGCATTGAGACTTACATTTTTAATTAAATACCTAGTCATTCTCAATATTTTAACACTGTATGTTATTTATAATATTTGAACTTTATTGAGTAATTTATGAATTTTTTGTATATTTTATCGCAGGGTAATTATTGGAAGCTAAAACTAACGTTGTGTCGTAATATGCACGTAATTTTCTCGTTTGAGCTTCAACCAAGATGATTCAAAATTTTGTAGAAATCCGAAAAAATTATCTACAACTTTTGTGTTTCAAAATTTGAGAGATACGGCTTCTAAGATGGTCAAAATTACCCTCATTCACTGGGAAACAAAAAAAGAAGATTAAAAGAAGAAACAAGAAAAGAAGAAGAAGAAGAAAAAAAATAATAATTTACTTGATTTGGCCTAGTCATGCAGTCGGGTCCGTCCTTGTTGCGCCGGGTAGGGCTAACCCCCTCCTCTTTATATTTTTCTCTCCCTATACAGTGATGGCAACCCCCTCTTCTTTCCATTCCATCCTTCTTCCTTCTCTCCCTCTCTTCCTTTCCTCTGTTTTTCTTTCCCTCTCTCTGACTCTCCATTCTCTTCTCCACTCTATGCTACTGAGCCGAAGCCTCAGCTGGAGCCCCTACTATGTTACTTCGTTCTACACCAGCCCAACCCCCCTCCTTCTCTAACTCTCTGAAACCCTCCTCTCTCCCTTTTCCTATCTTCTCTCTAACTCTCTCTTCTCGTCTCCCTGCTCTCCTTTTTTCTCTCCCCTTTTTCTTGGGTTTTTCTTTCCCTTTTGCTGCAACCGAAACCTCCCAGCTGAGCTCTCCAGCTGCTACACCCAGAAGTCCCCTACTA
This sequence comes from Malania oleifera, assembly GCF_029873635.1. Taxonomy (NCBI): domain Eukaryota; kingdom Viridiplantae; phylum Streptophyta; class Magnoliopsida; order Santalales; family Ximeniaceae; genus Malania; species Malania oleifera. The sequence goes on along the minus strand of NC_080429.1, from coordinate 56,746,492 downwards.
CTACCCTACTGCCTCTTCTTTGAGCTCCTCTGTTGCACCTGCTCCCAGTTGTTACTCCTTGCTACCATCCACTGCGCTACTATTCCAACTCCCACACGGCTGCTGCTCCACAACCAGCTTCCCTCTCTTTCTCTTTCTCTTCCTTTCTCTTTTCTTTCTTTTCTTTTCCTTTAGTTGTTCTTTGTCGTTACCTTTAAAAGAGTTGAATGCTTGTTATTTTTGTTTGGTAGAAATTTAATTAAAGTTTTAATTTTTAATCTTGTTTGGATATTATCATTGAGGTATATTTATTATTTTTCTCTTCTTATTTGTTATTAGTATTAGATTTAAGTTTTTCTTGAGTGATTTTTCTTTATTGATTAAAGTTTAGTTTGGCTTCTTGAAGGAAAAAATAAATAAAAGAAAAAAAATACAAAAAAATAAATAAATTCTTCTTTAGGATTTAATTTTGTTGACTTTTGTTTATTTTACTTTCGATTTATTTAAAGTGGAATTTTTATCGTGTTTCTTTTATTATTTAGTTGTTAAAGTTCTAATTTTGGTTAAGTTCTTGATTGCAAAAATTTCTTTTTCCTTGTTTGAGTTTGTGTTTGATTAAGTTTTTAATTGCATACTTCAGTTTGTGTTTAAAGCTATTGCTTTTTTTTCCCCCGAAATTCAACGCATGTTTCAATTCTTGTTTGACTATTAAACGTAGGATTTCCATTTCTTGTTGTTAAATTCAATGCGTGTTAGGACTCATAGTTTAAATTGCATGTTCGTTTAATTTATCAAAAGAAATCTCAACATCCCGAAAAACCCAAATATGAATTGTGTTCAGTGACCTTTTTTGTTTCTTATTTTCTGATTAGAATTACGTAAAATTTGGAATTAAACTGCATTCCTTAAGGAGACGATCTGACCCTTGGGCTATTCATTACACGACGTAACTCCTATACTTGAGATAGCTTCCGAGTTGCTTATTTTTAGAGGGAGTCAAGTTTTTGACGCTGTTGCCTGAGAATGTCAGTCTTAGTTTCAAATTAGTGTTTTTCCCGTCATTTTAATTTTTTTCATGAAAATAAAAATAAATGAATTGAGCTTTGAAGAAAATATGGCTGCACCTACACCACGCACGCTTATGGATTTTTTGCAGCCTACATACACCATTGCACTATCTTGCACTGTTTTACTTAATGACGAACTTAACTTCGTGATGCAATGCAGGAGGACTTCATTGATACCTCAGTTCTACGAGATGGAATTTGAGTGTCCATATCGGCACTTGACGGAGTTTAAGTTGACTTGCAGTATTTTTTTCTCTCGTACTAGAACTAATGAATTTACTAGACTTCGATTATTTCTTACCACTTTGAAAGATAGGGCGAAGATGTGGTTTAATTATTTGAGACATCCCTCTATCTCTAATTGGGCTTATATGGAGTGTGAATTTCTACATAAGTTTTGTCCCTTATAGACAAGTCAATTTTTGCAGGAACAGATCATTCAATTTATGCAGAAGGGTGACAAGACTTTTCAAACTTGCTGGGAGAGGTTCAAGGATCTGCTAAGTACTTGTCAACATCGCGGGTTTGAATAACGGAAGTTAGTTAATTATTTTTATATAGCTTTTACTCCTGATTGCAAACACTTTGTCCAGACCATATGCAATGGAGAACTTTTCAGCAAGGAACCAGATTAGACACTATCATTCTTTAATTACTTAGTTGAAAGTGTCCAACAATGGAAGACACAATACGATCGGGCACCCATTGTAACGACCTGCTTAATAAATTGGTGTTTTTTATTTTATTTTTTATACTATGATAATCTACATGCTCCGATACCCTACTAAGATAAACCCATCCATAAACCTAAGCAACGAGAAGCATAAATCACATAGACATAACCATATGAAAATATATACATGATACAAAAACCAATACCACTCAATACCAGAGTACTACATGTTTCCCAAAGTATACACATATCACTGTTTTCCAAAAATACCCTCAACTAGCTAGAGTATACAAAAATTCTCCTAAAATATACTCACTGCGCTGACAGGGCACTACAGATGCCCCTTTATCTGCGAGCTTGGTCTGCTTGCCTACCTGGATCACTTGAAAAATGTTTCAACACTGGGATGAGCCAATGCTCAGTAAGAAGAAATATGCTATTACTAGTGTGTGGCAAATGAGCTACTATACTATGAAAATCTATTTTCAAATAATCATGAATAACTGGATACAAAAGTACAGTACAAGTAATAAAATACACCACCCCTTTCCATGTTGCTTAACATAACAGTACTATAGATTATAATTCAAAGTACTTCTAGTGTACATAAGTATGGTCCCTGTTTTTGTAAATCCGTACGTACGTAATAGTAACTGAAACTGTTCCCTGTGGCTATCTGTGTGTCATGACTTACCCCCTTATGACAGGATTGTGTTGCCCGTAGGCGGGATTTACCCTGGCTAGCCAACCAGGAATAAATCACTATACCTCGTCGGTCAATTTGCCCACCTCAACCCATATCTAGACGGGGTGCCTAACCTCTTCAAGGGCCTAGGTGAACGACCTTACCACGTATTATCTAAATAGGTGGTTGCACTCATAAAGTAACATAATATCTGTAGCAACGGTACCGTGCTCTGTATTTGCAAGTCCAACAGGGTCTGATATCATATAATATATTTCTATACATATCTATCTGATTTACCATGATTCTGAAGTAATCGTAATAACCATGATGCTACATAAACTGTATTGTAATTCATACGTCGTACTATTGAGAATTGTATATTCATAATACTGAAACTGTATAATCATAATACTAAGATTCGTATAATCATGGTATTAAAATCCATAAAATCATGGTATTTAAATATCGTAAAATAAGAACACTAAAATATCGTAAAACATATATTCATACTATATTCATATTCAAAAGCCACACAATACTGTTATACATAATTTTCATCATTTAATAAACTGTATAATATTTTAAAAATACCTAACATAACATATTTCCCTTATCTTAACTTTGAAAAGCCTCTATGATAAGCTGGCCTAACGCCCGCAGGGCCTCCTACAAAACACCCTGAAAATAATATTTGCCAGAACAGAATATCTGTATTTCTCCACCTACATTATTTCCTATAACTATCATAAGTCCAAAAATAGGTTAAAAGGCTTTACCCTGAATTTGGGATGATTTTCAACTTTGCTTTCCCAACGATCCACTCCGGCAGACGTGTAGAGAACTTCGCCGGGAGCGTCATGGTAGCCTCAAATCTTCGATCCGATGACTGGCGGGGCCAGAAATGAAGAGAGAAGGGAGAGAGTGATGTGGAGAGAGAGAGAAGAGGGAGAGAGGCACGCTGAAAATGACAAAATATCCCGGATTCCCTCTATTTATACTGTCAGATTCATCGACGAGACACGTCACCTCGTCGACGAATCTTTTATTAAATTCGTTGATGAAACCCTATATTCGTCGACGAAATTCAGAGTAGCCCAAACCGTCTCTCGATATTTCCTCGTCGATGAAGCTCTGTGTTCGTCGACGAAATCCTGAAGACCTTCGTTGACGAAACCATGTATTCATCGACAAAGTTTGGCAGTTTCCTTGAAATTATTTTATTCTCCAAAATGCAATGTCGTCAACAAACGCAGAGCGTTCGTCAACAAAGTCTATGGCGTCCTTTTATTTCTATTTCTATTTCTCTCCCTCTTATTATTATTGAAATGCTATTTTTCTTCGGGTCACTACACCCATGGCATTACAACCTATTAGCACAATTATTGGTGGAGATAAATATGAGCCAACATATTATCCAAACACTCTTCCGCCTCAGTATCAGCCACAACAGATCCCTCAGAGCTGTGCACTATTAGGATTTCAATCTAATGCAGCATCTACTCCACCGAAGAAGTCACTTAAGGTTGCTTTCTAGTAGTTCATGCAGATTCAAATCACAACTAACAATTAGTACACTCATGCCATAAATAAATTGTGGGACACCATTAATGCGATGAACATGTAGTTGGATATCTTAGAAAAAGGAAAAATTTCGATAGAACCTCAACCTAGTCCTCAAGAATACCAGCAGCAATAGAAACAAATACATAATGTTTCTCTTAAGACAGCGGAAGCCGTTATTACTTCAAAAAGTGGGAAAAAAGTTTCCCAACCTGAGATGCTCATCGACAGACAACCAGTTGTCCTAGACCTTGAAGTTACGGCTGAGATAGATGAAGTTAAAGAAAAATTAGAGGAAGTGGGTCTAGAAGTGAAGAAGTCAGTTAATGAGGAGGCAGAGACTAATAAGGTACTAGCCTATGGTACCTTATCCTCAAAGCTTGGCAGCCGTGGAACCGTCACTTCAGACTGGAATAAATATCAAGGAGTCCAATGTTGAAGCAAATCCCCGCAGTGGTAAGATGATTGGTTCACTCGATAAAGAGGGTGAGTAGAATGGTGAGAATTTAACTTTTAAGAAACCAGGTAAAACTTTTAATGCTAATGCTTCTGGCAAACCAAAGGTAACTTTCTGACACCTGTGCCTCAAAGATCGATTCTTAAAGAAGTGAAATCCTTGGAAAATATACTAAATAATGATCCCTTCTTGTTAAAACAAGGAAGGCAATTTACATATGTTTTGTCTGGTACCTTAGAACATATTGACTCATTTGAGGCTAACTTTTGTGCAGGTAACAAGACAGATTCATTTTGGCAACTCAAATTTGGAGACTCGCCAATTCAATTTATAGGCCTGCATCCACCAAATGAAATTCCTCCAGAGCCTCCGCCAAATAGATTGAGATGTTTTCTTTCCCTTCTTTACATTTTAATTTACCTTATTTTATTTTTAGTTAATTTTCAGGTACATTTTCCTATAGTTCAGTTTTTCTTTTCTATTACTTCTCCACCCAGGTACGCCCTACTTCTCCCGTGCACATTTTTTCTAGTTCTCCTATGCTTTCAGATTGAGGACAATGCTATAATTTAGTTAGGGGGGGGGGGGGGTTAGAATTTGCATGTGACCTTGTGCACGTCTACTTGCTAGGTTTTGTATTAATTAATAAAAAAATAAAAAAATAAATAAAAAATAAAAATAAAGAAAGAGTATTGAGGAATTACACTGACTTATGTCATGATTAACACTGACCTATACCCTTCACATATTTGCATACAACCTAAGAATTACATGCTTGAGTCATTTATGTGTAGTTTCTCTTTATATGATTTTGTAACTCCATGAAGAATTGATTGGTAGTACACTCATCTAAATATGGTTATATAAACTTTTATATTTACATGGTATCTCATGAGGCTGAAAATACACGTTCATGTGACTTGTAGCACTTAGGGTTCCTTATGAGCGCCAAGAGAGTGCCCGTGATGATCATGACACCTTGTGAGGTATTGTTGAGTCATTTATCATTCTTTTGAATTTTTGACGTTAGCTTAGAGTTCATGAAACTGAACTCTCCTTTTTTTTTTTTTTTTTCTAGATATTCTTTGTACACGAGTCTATGTTTTTGACTTGCTAGGCTAAAGGTGACATATAGTAGGGAGATAGAAATTTAGGTCTTGTAGCCTACTCAAAATGTGAAGGCTAAACCACCCCTAGAAATAGACTTAGTTCATAAACTACTGTTTGAATTTAATTCCTATTGGTGGTATGAAGACAACAAAATAAGTGTAATAATTGTCCTAATTGACCAAGAAAAGACAAAAATTGAAGAATGAGCAGAAGAAATAATAAGAAAATTAGAAATGACATGTAATGAAAGATTAATACCTACTCCATGGAAATGTATGAAAAGTCATGGACATAACACATATTCTCCACATATGAAGTGTAACGCCCCTAACCCTTAAACCCAAGTCTAGCGCATTATACCTGATAATCCATAAATCAATATATACGCAACGAAAAAAATAAATAATAATGTCCATATAACATAATACCAGAGTTTACTAATCCTAACTATAATTCATAATAAATCATCTATCACCTGCATTTCCATAAATCTACATAACTCTCAAAACATTTTAGTATTCTCACAATCATTCCTTACTGAACAAGGTTAAAACATAAAGACATAAAACATAAATATTAACATTTCCCAAAATTAACATAAAAATATACCCTTTTCTTTTAATACTTCTTAAAAAGTCTAAAAACCCTCTAGCTCTTTAAGCTCTACTTCGAGGAAATCCTGAAAAAAATAATTTCATTTTTGGGTAAGACACATCTCAGTAAGGGAAGAAATATACATATTAAAATAGTGTGTGGCCAACATAAGGTAAATAGATATCATTTTAATTACACTTGCAAATCATCACATAATATTGAAATCGTTTTCTGAACCTAAACATTCATATGCAAATATTTAACCCACAAGATTACCCAGGGATAGGGGTGATTACCCACCCATACAACTAACACCCTCTGTTCTGATACTCAAGCAACCCTAGGGTCAACTAAAGCATACCAGGGCACTCACCTTACTCAGTAAGCCCTCAAGTGTTAGATTGATCTCGTACTCATGCATTCAACAATAGTTTACCAGCAAAGGTTCTAAGGATAGAGAAATTTACCCGCCCATACAAGTAGGTTACCTCTGCCCTAGTACGTTATGCAGCTATTGTCATATCTGAAGCTACTAGTGCACTCGCCTTACTCAGCAAGCCCTCAAGCGAAGAGTGCGCCCTTCCCAAACGTAACATGTTCTGCATACATAAATACTTCTAATATCATAATACATCATTCTTTCTACTTTTATTTAATCATACATATCCATTCATGTTCATAACTTAACATTGCATTACATTTCACTTTAAGTGACTCTTTTCATTTGTCATTTCATTTCATGGTCATTCCATTGTCATTTCATTGTATAACATTTACATTTCATTCTTTCGTATTACAGTTGGTCTTTAGCCATCATCAATTAGTCCACATAAAAATGCGCTAGAATTTACTAACAGTTAGTCCACACACTACAAAAAATAAGGTTTTAGTCTACACACTACAAAAAATAAGGTTATTAGTGACGGTTTTAAACCATCACTAATACTCACAAAACCGTCACTATTAGTATTAGTGATGATTTTCTGAGTATTAGTGATGGTTTTCAATTAGTCACTATACCTGCCATTACTAATACTTATTAGTGACAAATTTTTCAAACCGTCACTAATAATAGAGTATTAGTGACGGATTAAAACCGTCACTAAAAACCTAAGCCCGTCACTATAGATTCTACATCGGATCAACCAAAAATCGTCACTAAAGTCATAGTACTAGTGACGGTTTTAAAACCATCACTATTGCTCCATTATTAGTGACGGTTTTAAAACCGTCACTATTGCTCTATTATTAGTGACGGTTTTAAAACCGTCACTATTGCTCTATTATTAGTGACGATTTTAGAACCGTCACTTTTACTCTACAGAACCATCACTTATGGATTTAGTGACGATTTTAAAACCGTCACTAAAGCCATAGTATTAGTGATGATTTTGAAACCATCATTAATACTTAAATTGGACAATTATTAGTGAATTTAATTTTTTTTCCAATTATTAATTTCTGTAAATATCTGTAATTAAATTACATTTTCTTATATATAACACTAAACCATAAGTGCAATAAAATTCATAAATTATCAAAATTCTAATTCAAAATTAAATACAAATATATTATACAAATTCAAATTCAAATACAAATATATTATAAAAATTCAAATTTAAATACAAATACATTATTCAAATTCAAATATATTTCATCTGTTCAAATAACAAAAAAAGTGAAAAACTGCATCCGTAGTACATGACATCGTCCTGACATTGTCATAGTTGCAAACCCTACAAATTAAGAAAGTTAAAAAAATTAGTATACACTTTTTGAAAAATTTTGGTAGTATTTCTCCTATAAATATAACATTTTCCATAGAGATATGCTCCAAACCTAGGTATTTACAATAAATAGTTCACAATAATCCAACTAGTAATGAATTTTGTGAGTGCACATAAGCTTCATATAATAAGCATTAAATAATGTAACGTGGTCATGCATCCCATAAACACATATATCAGAATATAGTGGATTATCCCATAAACAACATATTTCATAGAGTAGACATAGTTGGTATGAGATTCACTATAAAATGAAAATCCCAAGAAAGAGAGCTCCTCTCCAAAGAAAAGAAAGAGATGATACGTGCATTGTGAAGAGTGGAAATCTTAAGAAAATGAAGCATCATCTACTCCAACGACTATAACCAAGCCAAGCATCCTCCCAAAATCAAACCCTATTGCCATTAGCTACCCTAAAATGAGTGGGAGGAAGGAACAAATAAGCAAAATAAGAAACAAATTTCTACAGACTTGCATGGAAAACGATGCCACTTACTCTAGTGTTCCATCCATTCTGATGGACCCTTTATTACTTTTAATCTCTTTTTTTGGAAATTAACAATTAATTTTTGGTTGCACATAAATTAAACTTAAACCTTCAAACATAAATAAAAAACTCCAACCAAAATTGGCATAACCACCAAGCAAGCAAGAAATCAAGAAAAATTATATCACATAGTCTAAAATTGGTTTCTTTTGAATTTTTCTTTCCTTTCCCTAAAATTTTCAACAAATTTTCGACAGCATGCCGCCTATAAATAGAACATTTCCCAAACCTGCAAGTCACAAAAGCATGCAATTCACAATAATTTTGCATCATACAGATGCCATTTAGATTAAGACATACAACAACCTAAAAATATCTACCAGCAGGCAATACACATCACTGCATCAGCCATGCAGGTGGCATTCGAATCAAACATGCAGTCCTAATGTCCACTACCAGCATGCAGTTCACAAGATATATCAACCCAAACAGGCAGTCCAAAAGTTAAATCATCTATTCAACTAAAGTTCGAACTTATGACATAATATATAATTTTCCTATATAAGACAAGCTCGATCTAATATTACATGCAATTGATTCCCAAGTTTTGTTTAACCACCCACACAGAAAAAAGGATTTAAAATTAAGAGACTCAACAGGAAGAAAAACAACTTGATTCGCTCATTCTCTTGTCAATTATCATAAAAAAAATGAATTGAGTAACTATTCTATTTCTAACCTTGATTTAAACAAAAAAAAAAAAAAAAAAACTTGTTGGATACGGGATTTTGACAATATTATGGATTTGGTTATTTTTCTCAAATTCATGGATTTCTAATCATAGGAGTTTTCAAAATTTTCATTACTTGTATGTATTTCTTGTTTATTTATTTATTTATATTCTTTTGTTTATGTGTAAAACAACAGCCCAATAACTTTACCAATGCAATGAATGTGGCCACAGGGAAAGTCATTTTTGTATTATATATATATAATCTATTGTTTTTGTTTTTTGTGTTTCAAAAAATGCAAGTTGATTAGAGAAAGTCTAGCTTGCTTTTCCAAAGAAGCCAATAAAAAATAAATATTTGACGGTTTGATAGTTTCACCAATTATTTTCGTAACCATTCTATACAAAAATTGAAAATAGTTAGATTAACGGCTCGTAAGTCATCCATGTAAAAAAATAAGAGGATAGTAACAGTCATATATTCATGACATATGAATTATGTGACAAAAAGTAAATCAACAAACTATTTTAAAACTCGTTCGACCTTCTATCATGTAGGCTCGTAACTCTACAATTACGAGCCCCATATGTAATTACTAAAATAAAAATAATATTGATTTATTGTTGTGTTGATCAGTATTCATGGACCTTAAAATTAAGAGATAAATGTTATAATGCTTTTCATCAATTCAACGAGCAGCACTATATTTTGGATTACATGGCTTTAGACTCACATCCGTAAAATAATATGTTTTGGTATGCTTTTCATTAATGCAAAAACCAAGAGCAGAGGCTACATTTACACTCACATCTGTAATTTTTACCAGTTTGAAATTAAAGTAGTCCTTGGTCAGATGTCAATTTTAGCATCCCAGGAAAGAAATAATAGATAATGATTAGAGCTTACTTGATAAACACAGCTGAAAACATAAAGAATCAATCCCTGGGACTTCAGTGGCTGTTCAGCTAGGATTAGGAAGGGGAAGACAATCAAGGAAAGGTGGTGCTGCATAAGAACTAAAAAATAGCAATACACTGCAATATCTTTCATGATTAACCATCTAATCTAGATGATTCTACCCCCCACTCAAGGCATCAACGTATCAATCAACATTCAGTTGTACATTTAATTTTCATCAAAGAGACAAAATATATATGCCCAATAGAAGCTACAAGAGATCAGATGATGCCAATTAGGAGCAGAATGACAAAAGAAGAACTTGAATTGACCATATTAGTAATACATATCCAACAACTTTGCTAAAGGGGGCTAGAAGCTTAAAAAATCGAAAGTAAAAATGTAGACGTAAATTCTCACTCTATTGGAATCGAATATGTGGGTTTGTTTCAACTTGAAAAGTATTGGAGAAATCTTTCAATAACTGAACTTCAGACAATATTGCAGCACAAAAATTATTTACAGCCCAGACACACTCTCAAGGTTCTATTTGCCTTTCTGCTAAATTCGCATAAAAACTAGCCAGATTAACTTCAAAGCTGCAAATACAAAGAGGAGTTAATTGGTTGCTGAAGGACTAGAGATTATCAATTCACTGAAGAGAAGTTTCCTTTTTCAGATCCAGCCCTAACCTGACCTAACAAATTCAGTAGATAGTTGACAATGTCCTTCAACGGGATATGAAATATATAAAGATGTGGTTGTTGAAGATAAATGCTTCAATAGGTAACAATCACAATTGATGGGACTATGAGAGTGATACTGAAAAGAAATTAATCATGCGCTAACAAGACTACCTCCAGTTGACAATGTCCTTCAACGGGATATGAAATATATAAAGATGTGGTTGTTGAAGATAAATACTTCAATAGGTAACAATCACGATTGATGGGACTGTGAGAGTGATACTGAAAAGAAATTAATCATGCTAACAAGACTACCTCCAACCATGAATCACTTAGTTGCATAAAAATGCATTACACAAAACAAGATAAAATATGAACACAACTGTTCAATGTCTTAGTGAATAACAATCAAATACATATCAAGCCATATATTAATATGAAATTATGGAGGCAATGATCTGAGAACATGGAGATAAGTGGATCATAGCCAAACATATCTCAAAATTTGTCTATCCTATGTGATCCTAAGTTTCCAACAGACTAGCCTTTGAAGCCAGTCTAAATAATCCACACGTTCTTACAGAATCCTTTGTCTAAAAATCTAAAAATGGAAATACTGATAAATGAAACAAATAATCAACATGTTCAATTGATTATTAGTCTATATAATATGACTAATAATCAATTGAATTTTAACAATTGATTTGTCCCACATGTACGATGAGGCATGAATGTATAGTAACCATTCTTAAACGGGTCTAAGCTTCGATGCACACATGAAATGACAATAATTAATTTTGCATAAGGAGCCCGTGATTTGTATTCATAGGAAGGGCTAAACTGGACAATTTGAGCTAATTATATATACTTTCCATGAAAATCTCTATTTGAAAATCATAATCGTGGTATAGCTATCATTACCAAAATTGTTGAATTCGTATTGGGCTCGGTTGGTCATTTGTGGGGATGGGCCACCCGGCCCGATGTACACATCAAAATATATTCGCATTCGATTTGGGCCCTTAATGTTCACATTACACTTTTTTCACATGCTGGATGTCGTTCCCCATTTCAAGTAGTTCTCTTTTTATTTTTTTCTCTTTGTCCAAATAGGACAACACACTGTACAACTTTTCTTGTATATATGCAAAGCATGCTCCTTTTTCATGATATGCATCTATTTTTTTTGTTGCTTAATTACATGTTTGCTATATAAGGAGGGAATTAAGCACAAAAATAATTACTTATCGAAAGGTGGGGAAGAACGATTATCCTTAAAGTCAATTTCGCGCTTACGAAGAAAATATCTCGATGCACATAGTCACTGTGCACACGACCTCTAGTATCACACAACGAACTTGGTTTTGTCTAAACTCACAAAAGAGGTATGGGATATGTAGTGTCCTACAGTTGCCCAACAAAATGTAAATCATAAGAAGTAGTTATTGGAAGCAAAAATGTTCTATGGCTTAAAGCTAGATTACACCTTTTATGCACTAAATTAAAATAAATAAATAAATAACATCTAGCGTAATAAACATGAAACCATAAAAACAATAGCTAACATTTGGAAAATCATCATAGCTAAAATATTAAATTTAATAGTAAGACTATGTTGGATTTAAGTTCACATAATAAAATAAGGTGAGAATGGAATAGTTATTTATAAGGTGAGTCCGTCTTAGTGACTAGGTTAGACTAAATACCCTCACCCTATGTTTGGATAGTCATTGAATTTGGATAAGATATAATACAAAATTGTATTAAAATTTATCGAGATTAACCAAATCTAAATTTAAGATTTAAAATTCATACTTCCCAACAAAACATTAATTAATCTATCCCTTATCCTCAACATTTACAAAACATGGTATATAAGTAATTTAATAAAAAAATTTTAATTTTATAATTTAAAAAACATTTATAACTATCCTTCATCTTCTCAATGCCATATCATCCCATAATAATTGGAGCAATGTGTTTTAAACATGGCTTATAAAAAATATTTTGGCACCACTTTAATAAACTCAAAATAACAAAATATTCTATTAAAACTGACTAGACCGGAATATGACACATGTCACAACGAATCAACAATAATCTATGAGGGCATATGGTAACGTGAATGTAATGCTCGACTATAGGGAAGGAAGTAAGCCGACCAAGTAAATGGGGCTCATTCTAAGAATTTTAGTTATAACTATATATTTTTTGTAATAACTCTGCCTTATGCATTAGAGAAGACCCCTGAAAGTGTCATTAGAGGTCTTTCAAGTTTTTTTTTCTCCCTAAATTGCAAATAATTGCCAAATCCATATATAGGTTAGATTTTTTTTTTTTTACTTTGCATCCTAAAATTGCAACATTGACATATCAACAAAAACCCATCAAGAAACAACAATAGCATCTCATTGTATCCCAAAAACATGCATTAATAGGGCTCAATTATAATGAAACCCAACAAGCTACCAGTAACAGAAAACCTAAAAAATAAAATAAAAATTTGTAACTCACCTCCACGACTCCACCTTTGGTCCTCTGTGTCTATGGATCATGAAGGAGCTTGATTCGTGAGGCATAAGGGAGCTTAATCTTACCGTGGAGCAGTTGGAGGCTAGAGGTGTGGAGTCAAGTCGTATGTGGAGCTGGGGATGATTGATGCCTATGGTTGTGGTCCGTGGAACCTAGAGGAGATGACGACTCAAGCTGGAGATCGTTCGCATTTCGCAGGGTCGCAACACCGGCAGGTCTGCACGTAGCAACACACCAGAGGAGAGGAGAGGCCACTCAGGAGAGGAGAGAGGATTGAGATTTGAGAGAGTGAGTGCTGAAAGATCAGAGATGAGGAAAAGGTAAGAGTCGCGGTGTGGGTTAGGGGCCCTTAGGGTTTTTTTGTGTTAACTTAAGTCTGAAGTAGTAGTGACAGTTTCAAAATCGTCACTAATACCCTTAACTATTTCTTTTTTAAAATTTTTTAAATTAAAAAACTAGTAGTGACAGTTTCAAAACCATCACTAATACCCCCTTATTAGTGACGGTTCCGAACCGTCACTAATAACCTTAACTATTTCTTTTTAAAAATTTTTTAAATGAAAACACTAGTAGTGACGGTTCAAAACCGTCACTAATACCCCCTTATTAGTGGTGATTCTTCCAAACCGTTACTAATACCCTTAACTATTTATTTTTTAATATTTTTTTTTTAAATAAAACACTAGTAGTAACGGTTTCAAAGCCATCACTAATACCTCATTATTAGTGATGGTTCTCCTAAACCGTCACTAATACCATTAACTATTTCTTTTTTAAAATTTTTTAAATGAAAAAACTAGTAGTGACGGTTCCAAAACTGTCACAAATACCCCCTTATTAGTGACGGTTCTCCCAAACCGTCACTAATACCCTTAACTATTTTTTTAAAAATTTTTTTAAATGAAAACACTAGTAGTAAAGGTTTAAAACCGTCACTAATACCCCCTTATTAGTGACGGTTCTCCCAAACCATCACTAATATCCTTAACTATTTTTTTTTAATATTTTTTAAATAAAAACACTTGTAGTGACGGTTCAAAACCGTCATTAATACCCTTAACTATTTATTTTTAATATTTTTTAAATGAAAACACTAGTAGTGACGGTTTTGAAACCGTCACTAATACCCTCGAATCGTTACTAATATTTTCCTGAAAAAAATTTCACGCGGAAACTGTTTACCGCATTGTTTTTAGTGACAAAAGTATTAGTGACAGCTTCTAAAACCGTCACTAATGCTTAGACTATTAGTGACGATTCTTAAAAATCGTCACTAGTACCAACTTTTAGTGACGAAATTGAATTCGTCACTAATGCTTTTGTCACTAAAAACCAGTTTTTTTTAGTGACATAGATATGCGCTAGAATCTGTTAGCATGATTGTCTTTCAGCTGTTTTACATTTACATGGGTGCATTTAAAATACATAGGCAACATTGTCTATATCATATTTTATTCTCAATACTTTACTTAGCCTGTATCTCATACATTTAACATATATTTGCACAGAATCTTATGCCATACAATTTAATAGTAAAATTCACACATATTCCTATAAAGTAAGCCAACCTACATTTAGCATTTAAATACTAAAAATAAAATTTTGATTTCTTACTTAATTATCCAGAAAATTCCTTCCACTTTCTTCAGTTCATTTCCACAAATACATAACTAAATAAGTGGTCCTAGGTTTAGAAATTATAGTTTTACATGGTTGGCATTTTAATAATTCATACCAAAACATACATATAATATAACATAAATTATTGCCTTTAATTTCATAAAATCTGATTTAATATATAATTTCCCCTTACCTAGTTTCTCGAACTACGCGAACAGGGCTCCTAAAAAATTCCTGTGGCGCTCACCCGAACCCTAAATCAAAAATCCTAATTCCATCAAATTAATCCTAAATAAAATATTATTTTAATATTTCCTAAACCTTTAAGTACCAAATAAACAGTTATACCCTCAAATATAACCAATTTGTCAAATTTCTCAAATCCCACTCTTGCTTTGGAGTGGGGCTTAGAAAACTTCAATTGAAAATTTACTCATGTCAAAATGACGACGATTACAGTTAGGATTTCGTGGTGGTGCCTAATCGTCGATTTAACAGTAGATTTAACGAAAAATTGAGAAATTAAGGGAAATATACCTTTCTCCAGGAGTAGTGCCTACCTCGCTCCCACGACAAATCTGCTCTAGTAGAAATGTCGATGGTAGAGTTAGGAATCTTACGACACCTTCCTTTTTTCGATTGGTGCTCGTTAGGCCGACGAAATTAAGAGAAAGAGAGACAGAGACGGAAGGAGATGATAGAGAGTGGGAGATTGCGTGAGAGACCACACAGAGCTGAGGATGAAGATGGATTGGATTTCAAATTGAAATCCAATCCATCATATTACATTTAATATATATTATTTTAATATTATATATATATATATAAAATTTAACTATATTATATAATAATCTTATATATATATATATATCATATTATTTATTCAATTAATTACATTTAACAATACTTAACTAATTAATTGATTAATAAAAAATAATTTTAATTTAATTTAATTTTTTTAATTCCTTTTATTTATTTGATTTAATAATGTTTAATTAATTAACTAATCAATAATTACTTTTAATTTTAATTTTTTTAATTAATTAATAATTTTTTTTTCAGGTTATTACATGAAGACTCTTCAACCTCTTAATGCCTCCGATGTACTCACACATAGTTTGTGAATAAGTTGATCAAGGGGGGTGGTCTTGGTTGGATATGGTGAGTAAGTGAGAAGATGTTAAGGTGAAGGACCCGACACCCCACAAATAGGGTAGATCCTTTTCAGACTAGTCCACTCCATACATTTAGCATTTTTTCCTTGCAAGATGTAGGATGTTTGATCGCGTCACTCCTCCTCACATATTATGAGTGAACCTATCTTTTTTGAGAGTTTTTTAGGATATGCCAATTAGGTTGAGTCATAATGACCATTCTATAGGTGTCCACTGGTATCCTAAGTGTAATGAGTCATACATGTAGACACCCTATTTTTGCCCTAATTAGATAGAACAAGGTGTTTATTCTTATTTTCATTATTATTATTATTACCTTATTATTATTATTATTTTATTATCACTATTATTTTTAGTATTTATTATTATTATTATTATTATTATTATTTTTATTAGTATTTTTATTATATTTATTTTATTATTACTTTCTTATCATTATTTTCATTATTTATTATTATTTATCACTAGTAGTATTATTATTATTACTTTATTATTATTATTTTGGATATATTTATTATTATTATTATTATTATTATTATTATTATTATTATTATCACTATTTTTATCATTATTATTATTATTATTATTATCAATATTATTACTATTATTATTTTTATTATTTTTAGTATTTATTATTATTTATTATTGTTATTATTTTCCTATATTATTATTTATACTTTATTATATTATTATTATTATTTTTCTATTATTATTATTATTATTATTATTATTATTATTATCATTATTACTATATCTATTATTACCATAAAAGTATAAAAAGAATAAGAAGAAAAAGGAAAAGAAAAGAAGGATTTTTAGGATTTTGTTTTTATAAATAAGAGGTGTAGCGCACAGCAAATAGAGAGGGGGGGGGGGGCGCAAAGACACCAAGAAAAACCTATTTGTTCTTCAGTTCTTTCTTACGCAGCAGCAGCGGAACCAACCTCCTCACCAACATCCACCCTCACTGCCGCAACCTCCCATGGCCATCCACCCTCTCCACAGCCAGCCCAGCAGCTCCAAGCCCAGCCAGGACACCTGCAGCAGAGCACTACAGCAGCGGCTAGCCACCATCTCCGTTGGCAGCACCAGCACAGCAACCACCGAGAAGACCTCCAGTTTCAGGCCACTCTAGCTACTCCGGTGACATCCCATCCTTTCCCCCTTTCTCTTTTCTCTTCTATTATCTCCTTTCTCCCCTCTTTTCTTCCCTACCTTCACTTCTTCTTCTTCTTTATTCAGGTCGTCTTGCAACACCGACCAGTCCGACGTCTCCTTATGCCCAGCTTCGACCATCTTCCGCAGTGGCACCAGATCAGTCGGCCACACAGACCAGAAGCAGACACTCGCTGCTGCTTCAGGCCAACCTCTGATGTCGGCCCCTCTAACGCCACCGTTCGCAGCTGTCGTGCCCTTCTCTGGCGTCTCCACGGCAACTCCAACGGTGCCTTCCTCTCCTCGCAGAATCTCGGCTCCACCCTAGCTGCCATAAGCCGCTCCA
This sequence comes from Malania oleifera, assembly GCF_029873635.1. Lineage (NCBI taxonomy): Eukaryota > Viridiplantae > Streptophyta > Magnoliopsida > Santalales > Ximeniaceae > Malania > Malania oleifera. The sequence continues at coordinate 56,728,948 of NC_080429.1, read as the reverse complement.
TCACTGACGTATTTTGCATAGCCCCAGTAGCCATGAACTCTCCGGCAGCAGCTTCTCTCTCTGGTATGTAGGTTTTTATGATTTTTATAGTTATTTTAATTTTTGGTACTTAGGGTAAGTTCTGATTGTATTATTTATATAAGTTAATTTTCTTGAGTGTGGAAATTTTTATAATTGGAATTTGTTTAGACATTTGAAATTTAATTTCGTTTTATTCATTGAGTTGTCAATATTATTATCGCACGTTTAATACATGGTTGGAATAGTTGTTGCAATTATTTAATTAAGGGAGTCCTTGTTTGACATCCATATTGTTTAGGGCTATTTAGGGTTTTTGCCGTAATTAATGTTCACATGTAGGGTTATCATCATTCACATTTTGTATTTATTTCATGTGTAGCATATTAATTTTTAGGGTTCTATACCAATTTTTGATTTGATAATTTTTTGTGAGCATATCGAATATTCATGTTAGCTTTATATTATTTCCATAACTTGACTGTTTGCTTACCTTTGTACAATAATCCACTGATTTTAGGGATACTTGGTTTCCATAATCTGATTATAAGTTTGTTTCCTTAGTTTCAACAATTTTTATTTCTATATATACTGTGTATATCTTTGATCGTGTGTTCATATTTATTATGGTTAGTGTTACCATTTAAAAAAGGCGCTACTAGTAATATAACCATTAGTGTATACATATATTTATGTATATTGATATAGGTATTATTATTCTAGTTAGTACTTATGTGTTATGATTATTATTATTGTTATTATATAGTATTAGTATCCTATTATTTTCCTTTTATTATTATTATTATTATTATTATTATTATTATTATTATATTAGGCATTTGAAATTTTAGGAAAAATACAAAAAAATCATAAAAAGAGAAAAATAGAAAAAATCAAGAAAAATATTTTGAGACTTGTAAATCATTTTTGACACCCTTCGAGTTACAAAAACCTCTCAACTAGTATTTTAATACTTAGAAAAACCCTAGAAGATTTCCAAAATTTGGGAGTATATTTTGTAAATTATTTTCGATTTTCTCCCTATGATTTTAATGCTAGGGTATTAGCCTTCGGGCTTCACGTACCTTTAAGTTCTAAGGGAATATATATAATACATATATTTTTGTATTATTTATTTATTTATACTACATGTATACTTGTAAATCCATTAATAGAGGGGTAATTTGAAAGACTTATTAGATTAACTTAGGGATGATTCCGAATTAATTAGGTACCGTTCGTAAGAACGGGCGCATAGGGGGTCCTCGTACCTTCCCCTCGCATAATTGAACTCCCAACCCCAGTTTTGGTAATGTAGACCCATTCTACCCCTAACGGGGTAGTAGTCATGTGTTCTAACCACACTAAAAGGTTAGTGGCGATTCCGATATTCCTATTTTTCCTTGAAAATGAAAATATATTTTAATTTCGCCACCCCGGGGCACACGCGCCTCCGGGACATCGCGACAATACACATCACACATTCCTCGAGATTTCACCTGTTTATATTCGAATTTATATGACTGCATTAACTTTAAATTGTATTGTTGGTTAACTTCATGTGAGTATACTATTCTTAATTGCTATATAACGATGAAACTCACATGAATGACTTACTTCGGCGCTGTGTGCATTGTATATGATGAACTTGTGTAAAATTTGGTTATATTCCTATATGTGAAATGGTATGGTTGTGTCACATTTGCAATCATTTCATGTTTGTAGGAGTTAGTATTTGTGAGCACTGCCCTGAAATTCATTCACGTTATTTTCTAGAGACTAACAAAATGTTAGTTGGGGGGTATGATTACGCACTGTAATTTTCACGTTCGATTTTTGATTGCTACGATTCAAAATTCTGTGGAAAGACGAGAAAATTATCTACGACTTTCATGTTTCAAGTTTTGAGAGATACTGTTGGAATTGGTGTGATCCCAAGAGGGGGGGGGTGTGAATTGAGTTTTAAAAACTTTTTGGCTAATTTAAACAATTTTCCGATTCACCATAGTACCATATCCCATTCAACATGTATACGTGTATGTAAAGCAAGTTTAACAATAAAAGCAAACATACACGAGTGCAGTATCTTATTTAAATCAAATGTGTGCATGAGAATAATTTCAGCATTAAATAAACATTCATACACATGCTGAAATTAAAGTGTAAGAATTTAAATAAGATAGAAAGAGTGACACTAGATTTTTTATCGAGGTTCGGCCAAACTAGCCTACATCTCCGCCTTGGGCTTACCCCTAAGGATTCCACTATACCTGCTCACTTAACCGGCTAGAGCAAAATCATTTTACATCCTCTCCTTACGGGGCAAGGAAAACACCAGTTCAATTGCTAGGTTGAGCCAAACTAGTCTCACTTACGGGGCTGAGACTCCCCAGTTCAATTTCGGGCTGAATCGAACCAGTCTCACTTGCGGGACTAAGACTCCCCAGTTCAATTAACGGGCTGAACTGAACCATTACATGAAAACCATTTTTGTACATGAAAACGCTTCTGAAATACAAGTAGAGACGTACACACTAAGCTCATACAAATACACACTCCAATGATGTGAAATAATGCTCAGGGGAGTAAGGGTGCTTAACTATATTTAAACCCTAACAAAAAGTTTTTCTCCAAAAAGGTATTTCAATAATAATATAGGAGAACCTAGGGTTTTGCTCTTTTAATGATTTTGCACAAATGCAATGTGTATGAAAAATGTGTATTATGTTCTCCTACAAAAATTTAAGCAAGTTAGAAATATTTGGAGAATCTAGGAGTTAAACTCAATAAAATGTTTGTGCAATAAATAACTTGTCCCAAAATATATTTATCAAGGAAATAATCTGGGAGAACACCTAAGCAATATTCTCATAAATGTTTTTGAAATATTTGATGCCTAGTGAGAATATGTGCAAATGATATGCCCTAAATAAAATATTCTCCTCAAAGAAGATTTTGAAATAAATACATGAAAGAGAGTTGGAGAGATTTGAATAAAAGATATTTGACCCCAAAAGAGTGATTTAAACAATAAAGAGCATTTTGGGGGAACTTTGATTAATCAAGGATTAGAGAGAAATTTAGAGTTAATCAAAGTTACTAATTTGGAGTAATGAGGGCGTATTTATAGAGTTTCAACAAATTTGATCGTTGGGGGACACACTCGGTATTTTGGAAAAGTTTAATTAAGTTTTAATGACGTTTTAAACCTTTTAAAAAATTCCAACCCGAGAGCACTGATCGACCAGGATAGGTTCAGTCGATCGAAGTTCTTAAGGTTCATTCGACGAGGCCAAAAATGAATTATTCGTTCAGTCAACCGGACATGTATGTCCGAAGGGCAATTTTCCATTTTACGAGGTTCGATCGACCGAGAAGATTTAAACTAGATGGTTCGATTGACCAGACCATTGGGGCATCTCCTGAGGACTCTTGATCGACCATAGCGTTGGAGTACATTTTTCTCTCAGTCGATCAGGAAGTCAAAATGTTGACTTTAGGAGGGTTTGGTCGACCGAGTCCATTTGAACTATAAGAGTTCGGTCGACCGGGGCATTTTGTGCATGGTAGTTTGATCGACCAAATGTTCACATTTTGTGTATTTTGGTCCTATTCCAGCCAACTATCACCTTATTTCAAATGACCAAGTATGGGTATGCATGAGTGAGTGTCCTAAGGTCATTTGTAGGTCCTTTTTGAAGACACCAAAAAAATACGGTGTCGGTCGACCAAAGTTTTCATGAACTTTGTTTTAGCCTCAATTTTGACCCTAAATCTATTCCAAAAACTTTGTATGATTTTAGTTTATTTAGAAAAAAGTTTTTGGTGAGATGTGCTGGTCCCTAGGGTCTATCTACGGTCATTTTGAGCAATCATACACATCATGTAGATGCATGCATTATTACAAACCAAAGATATAAAAATTAAATGCAATTACATAAAACACAAATGTCTTCGTCTTCTTCTTTCCTCTTTTGCTCTTCTGACTTCATGGAATGCTTGATCGTATAGTCTTTAAGTCCTACAAGCTTCCATCTCTGTTTCCTTATGTGTGTGTTAAATAAATGGACCTGTTCACATGCTAAATACACACATAAGAAACATGTGCTTTGTCAGTATCAAAACAGGGATTGGACTCAAAAAGTCAACAGATATAGGCTCTAAGATGATCAAAATCGCCCTCGTTTGCTGGGAAATAGAAAAAGAAGAAGAAAAGAAGAAAAAAAAAGAAAAAAATTAATAATTTACTTGATTTGACCTGGCCATGCAGTCGAGTCTGTCCTTGTTGCGTCGGGTAGGGCTAACTCCCCTTCTTTTTATAGTTTTCTATCCCTAGATACATAGTGATGGTAGCCCCCTCTTCTTTCCCTTCTCTCCCTCTTTTCCTTTCCTCCGCTTTTCTTTCCCTCTCTCTGACTCTCCATTCTCTTCTCCTCTCTGTGCTACTGAGCCAAAGCTCCAGGGAGCCCCTGCTGTGCTACTTCGTTCTAAACCAACCGACCCCCCTCCTTCTCAAACTCTCTAAAACCCTCCTCTCTCCCTTTTCCTATCTTCTTTCTAACTCTTTTTTCTCATCTCCTTGCTCTCCTCTTTTCTCTCCCCTTTTTCCTAGTTTTTTCTTTCCCTCTAGCATCAATCGAACCCTCCCAGTCGAGCTCTCCACCTACTGCACCCAGAAGTCCCCTGCTAATGCCTTATTGCCTTTTCTTCGAGCTCCTCTGCTGCACTTGCTCCCAGTTGCTGCTCCTTGCTGCCATACACTGCGCTGCTGTTCCAACTCCCACATGGCTGCTACTCCATAGCCAGCTTCCCTCTCTTTCTCTTTCTCTTCCTTTCTTTTTTCTTTCTTTTCTTTTACTTTAGTTGTTCTTTGTTATTACCTTTAAAAGAGTTGAATGCTTGTTATTTTTTTTGGTAGAAATTTAATTAAAATTTTAATTTTTTAATCTTATTTGGATATTATCATTTAGGTATATTTATTATTTTTCAATTCTTATTTGTTATTAGTATTAGATTTAAGTTTTTCTTAAGTGTTTTTTATTTATTGATTAAAGTTCGGTTTGGCTTCTTGAAGGAAAAAAATAAAAGAAAAAAAATACAAAAAGAAAATAAATTCTTCTTTAGGATTTAATTTTGTTGACTTTTGTTTATTTTAATTTCGGTTTATTTAGAGTGGAACTTTTATCGTGCTTCTTTTATTATTTAGTTGTTAAAGTTCTAATTTTGGTTAAGTTCTTGATTGCAAAATTTTCTTTTTCCTTGTTTGAGTTTGTGTTCAATTAAGTTTTTAATTGCATACTTCAGTTTGTATTTAAAGCTATTGTTTTCATTTTTTTCTCGAAATTCAACGTGTGTTTCAATTCTTGTTCAGCTATGAAACATAGGATTTCCGTTTCTCGTTGTTAAATTCAATGCATGTTAGGACTCGTAGTTTAAATTGCATGTTTGTTTAGTTTATCAAAAAAAATATCAACATCCCGAAAAAATCGATTCTGAACTGTGTTCAGTAACCTTTTTTGTTTCTTATTTTCTGATTAGAATTATGTAAAATTTGGAATTAAACTGCATTCCCCGAGGAGACGATCTGACCCTTGGGCTATTTATTACACGACGTAACTCCTATACTTGGGATAGCTTCTGAGGTGCTAATTTTTTGAGTGATTTAGTAAGGGCTTGTCGACAAGTCCAATGGGCGAAAACCGGCTAGTTTACCAAATAAAATAAAATTTCTTCCCCCTAACAGCTAGTTAATGGCTTCTTTGGCTCTTGGTCTATAAATACAAGCTATTATTACACTTGTATTAATATGGTTTTGGGTATTGTTGATCATATTTGTGAAAAATATCATTTAATCCAAAACCTAAGCACCTTGGCACTTTACATTTTAGTTATTCTTTACAAGTGATGAATCCTCTCTTGCTCATTTATCTTGTAAGATTCATTCCTTGAGAGAATAGAGTAAGGATTTGGTTGTATTTCATATTAGCTCATTTAAGGAGTAGTAAATTGTATTTCCAATCACTTGTAAGGTTCTTTGTGAACCATTGTTGTAAGGTTCTTTGTGAACCGAAGCGAAGGCTCTTGGTGAGCGCAGTAGGGATTTGTTCCTGAGTGTAGGGATGTGTTCTCAATTTGTAAGGCTTCTGCACCAGTGAAGGAGTATCTTTAGTTGATTGTGGAATCCTTGGCTTGGTGCTAAGGCGTGGACGTAGGCTTGGTGCCGAACCACATAAAAATACTGATGTTGTTCTTTCTCTCCCTTACACTCATTATTTTATATCTTGTGCATGATTTATATTAATATTATGATATAATTTTTTGTATCTTGCCAAGAGTTTTTATTTTGTAGAAAAATACGTTTTTCACGAAAAGAGTTTACTCACCCCCCCTCTAGACTATATACTCTAGGTTGGGACTTCTAACAAGTGGCATCAGAGCGAGGCGCTTGTATTTTCGGAGTAAAATCCAGAGCGTAAAAGATCAAATGGAGTGTTCAGTGAGCACCTCTTCATATGGACGATCCATTTATCAACCACTGATGCTCAACGGTTCAAACTACCATGCGTGGAAAAATCAAATGTCCGTGTTCATTCAAGCATACGACTTGGATTTGTGGGAGATCATCTCCAAAGGAGACTTCTCAATCACAAAGAAAAATGAGGATATTCCAAAGACTTTATTGGAACAATCACCAAGCAAAAAAAGGTTAGTTGAACTAAATTTTAAAGCAAAACATATTATTCTTTGTGGTTTAAATGATGATGTATATTGTCATATTTGTGAATGTCATACCGAAAAAGAAATGTGGGATGTACTTGAAAACATCTATGGAAACACATCACAAAATAAACAATCAACAATATGCATGCTAGTTAGAGAATATGAAATGTTTGAAATAAATGAAGATGAAGAAATTCTGTCCATGCTCACTCGATTCACACACCTCATAAACAATTTAAAGGCACATGGTAGAGTTTATTCATTAAACGATTATATTCAAAAAATTTTCCAAACTTTACCTAAGTCATCAACAACCATTGAAGATGTCAGAAATCTAGAAAAACCTAAGATAGAAAATGGTCTTGCCTTAGATACACTTTGTGCTAATTACCCAAAAATAGGTGAGGATGATGTTGCATTTTTTACAAGAAGACTTAATAAAATCTTAAGCAAAAGAATGCAACAAAAAGAAAAGGAAAAGTCATGCATTGAATGTCATTTTTGCAATAACTCTAGGCATAATATGATAAATTGCTCCCTAAATCAAAATGAAGAAAATATTCTAAATGGAGGTCATAATGCCATGAATGGTGCTACTTGGGATCAAATTGATGGATTAGCCACCGATGATGAAAATGAGAAAGAAGCACATCCTTGCTTCATGGCTAACAAAAAAGAAGATGAAGTATGTTTGGATGAGGAGGATTATGCAGCTTCATATGATGAAGTTGTGAATAGTTGTGTTAAATTGTTTGATGAATTACTTTTAGTAAAAAGGAAGAATAAAAATGTTGAGAAAGAGCTTGTTTTGTTAAAACAAATGGAATTTTCTTTGAAAGAAGAAAATGAATGCCTTAAAAGGAAAAAGAAGAGTTTGTTTTAAATTCTCAAAAAGAGCATGAAACTTTAAAAGTAAAGATGGAATATTTGGAAGGAAAATTGTCAACATCCAAAGGCAAGGAGCCTTGTCTTTGTTCTATCTTGAAAGAAAAAAATTTCTCCTTAAAAAGGGAAAATGAGGAGCTTATAGAACAGGCTGAAAAAGACCATGAATCTTTTCAAGTTGAGGTGAAAATTTTGAAAAAATAAAATTGAAAATATTTTGAAGGAAAATACTCTCTTGAAAAATAAAAATGAAGATCGTGGCAAAGTAAGAAGAGGAAAAGAAAACTCCAAGAAATCTTTGGGAGTTAAGAAAAATAATGTTTCCAAAAATAATTCAAAATCCTCTCAAATCACAAGGTTATGTCTCAACAAGTAAAAATAATATAAATAAATCAAGGTCCTCACATGAAAACAAGATTTGTTTATATTGTGAAAGAAAGGGTCATATTAGGTATTTTTGCCCATTTAGAGGACCTAGAGGCAAAGAAAGAAAAATGGAATGGGTTGTAAAGAAAATCAACCCCTTGTGACCCAAGGAAGAATGGGTATCAAAAGGGAACACATAAGCTCTTTGAATTATTTCCTTAGGACCTAGGATTAGGAATTAGGTTTAGGTAGATTTAAACCCCACCTAGGTAAAAGTATTTGATGAGCTCAAAGTGAAAAATCCCAAATTTTGAATTGTTTAAATTACTTTGTTGGGAACTTTTGAAAATCATGCCAATATTGATGAGTTCAAATTATAAAACAAATGTGATGCTTTAATTGTATATGTCATTATCAATTGGTTTCTTTTTTGAAATGTTGGCTATTATTTATGGGATAAATAACATGTGCTCCAAGCTTATTACATGGAAATACCTTGTTTTTCTCATATAAGTTACTAAGGTTTTGAATTTAAGTTCAAAGACATGCTATGATAGGTAAATCCATCTCTTATGGAAAAGAGATGTATTTCTTAGTCACATAATTCATTTTGATGATATATGCTCTTATTTGAATGCATAGTAGAATATCTAAACATAGCATTCATGAATTGAATTTTAGTAAAAATAATCATAACAACAAGTGACATTCTAAAATGAAGCATTTATTTGTGATATCATATATTTGAGGAATACCTTCCCATTAATGGCAAATTGGGAGAACATGTCTCTTATTTTCTAAGAGTATTGTCATATAAAGCCAAGTTAATTGAGAAGGTATATCTTCATCCTTCTACTTTATCTCATGCCATGATTCATGATTTACATCTTGTATTAAATTCTTTATTGAATCATGGGTTATATTTGCGCATATTATTTAGTATACACTATTATTATGCTAAGAACATTACGAAAATCAAGCCAATATGAGAATATCCAATACTTTCCAAATGCTATATTATTTGATGAATAGTTTATATTGATTAGATATACTAAACTGCATGCTTGATTTGAACGCCATTTGCTTGGCTGATGCATATTTGTGCATTGCATGCGAGTAGTTGACTGGGGTCTTGCATGTTGAATTCATTTATCTATTTTAGACATACATGCTAGCTAGTCGACTGAAATTATGACTTCATAAGACTTATTTTTAAATTCGAAATACTTTTGAAAGTCTTATGCAATATCAGTATAGTGACCAAGTTGAACTTAGTCTTTTAACCTTAAGTTGTCACTTAGACTAGTTCATGCACATTGTCATTAATGAACACTTATAAATGATGCATGATAAAAAGATTATTTGCATGATGATTCAATGGTAGTTATAAGTCTTTGCATGTTGAATGATCATGGCTTGAAATCCATTGCATGTGATTTGAACTTTATGAATATTTTTATAATGCATGCTGAATAATTGATTGGGTAGTGGTGCATGTTGAATCCTAAACATTGTATGTTATATTGAAAAACATGCAAAATTTTCAATACTCCTTTGAATTTTCCTAGAATGCTCTAAATTATGCACATGCTCTTTATCAAGTTGTTTGGATACATTTACCATGCTTAAATTACAAGCATGAATATTTTGTGATCATTTTAAAAATTTGCATTGAATGATTGATCTACATCATATGACATTTTCTTAAAAATCAGCACTCTTGTATTTGCAAGAAAGCCCTTCTAGGCTTTCCAATGTTATGGTTTTCTAGGCTTTCCAATGTTATGGTTTAACAAAATTTTGATATAAGTGTTTAGCACACACTCACCTCACTACCATGGAATCTTAGATTAAGGGTGAGAAATCATTTTTAGGTAAAATGAATCATGTCTCTCTCTTTTTAATGATGATCAAAGGGGGAGAAGATATTTTGGTGTCCTCTTTATTAAGAGAATGTTGTGGGGTATTATGTATGGGGGAGAAGTGAAATGCATGAAAAATGCATGTGGGGTATGCATGTGATAATTCAAAGATAATATGAAAGTTCTAATTGCTTACTTGTTTTATCTTACACGAACTTTCTATTTTATAGTATGCATGTTTAAAGATCTAATAGATGTGAAAAATATAGTTAAATATTTTTACACCTTATATGCATATAGTAAGGGGGAGAAAATGTTAGTCTTATTTGAGGATATGCATAAATTGAGGGGAAGCTTTAAAATATACCTTATAGAGAACACCAATGGTTTGCCATCATCAAAAAGGGGGAGAATGTTAGCCTTAGAGGCTACGTGAGCTTAATTGTCTTGTTTTGATGATAACAACCCATTAGTGATTCTAAATAAGTTTATCTTTGCACAATAAGTCTTAATAAGAACAAACACAAATGCAAAGATTAAGTAGATTCTTAATAGGTTAGACATCATCAAAAAGGGGGAGAATGTTAGCCCTCACAGCTACACTATCTTGGTTTATATGTTTTGATGATATTAACCTATTTGTTATTCCCAGTATTTTCCATCCTTGCAGATCTTATCTAATACAAATACAAAGTGTCGGATACACAGAGGTACCAAATCTGAAGTAAAGATCGGACCGAATAGACATCAAATAGGAAAGATTCGGAAAGGCGTTGACTTGAAAGCACTAAAGCACATCCCGGAGTTTTTATTGTGTATAAATTAATTGTAATAAGGGTTGTGTGAGTAAGTGCGTATTGTAACTCTTGCAGTGAATGTCTTGTTTGATTTCCAAGTAAGAGTTGAGCCATTGTATAAACATACTAAGACACATGAGCCTATAGGATCTGCCCAAAAGTAACAAAGTCACAATTCATAGTTTTCAAAGTAAAAACAAAGAGTTTGTCAAAATAATCCTATACTCAAATATGTTTTATAAAGATACAAGTTTTCAAAAATCTTGATATTTTGAACATCTTTATACTTGGTCCTAATTTTATCAAAATGAGTCTTATGTCCTAAGGGTGCAAAGAAAATAAAGTACATTTTCAATAAAGGATATACTAAGCATATAAGATATCGAAACGAGTTTTCAAATATGTTTTCATAAAACAAGTTATCTTATATTTATGGGAAAACTCACTTGAACAAGTTTTAATCTTCCTTAGACTTAACATGTTTCATATAATTTTGTCCAAGAATGTTTTAAGTCATTAAAACGCCTATTGACAAGGAAAAACAAAACAATCGTTACTACCATAGTGCAACCTTGAGTCCTGAACATATTTTGGTATTTTGAGCATACCTTTTTCTAAAAAAGTCCAAAAAAATATGATCTTGGTGTCCTTGGAAAGTTAAGACAAAATTCCACAATTTTCATGTTGATGACTTTTTAAATTCAGGGCACTCGTAGATGAATACAAGAGATTCGCAGATGAGTTGTAGTGTGTGATTAGTCGACGAGAGCAAGGACTCATCGAGGAGTCCAACGGGTGAAAAATGGTTAGTTTACAAAATAAAATAATTTTTCTTCCCCCCAATGGCTAGTTAATGGCTCCTTTGGCTCTTGAGCTATAAATACAAGCTATTAGACTTGTATTAATATGGTTTTAAGCATTGTTGATCATATTTATGAAAAATATCATTTTATCCAAAACTTAAGCACTTTGCACTTTGCATTTTAGTTATTCTTTACAAGTACTCAATCCTCTCTTACTCACTTATCTTGTAAGATTCATTCCTTGAGAGAATAAAGTAAGGATTTGGTTGTATTTCATATTGGCTCATTTAAGGAGCATTAATTTGTATTTCCAATATCTTGTAAGGTTCTTTGTGAACTATTGTTGTAAGGTTCTTTGTGAACCGAAGCAAAAACTCTTGGTGAGCACGGTAGGGATTTGTTCCTGAGTGTAGAAATTTTTTCTTGAGTTGTAAGGCTTCTCCGCCGGTGAAGGAGTATCTTTAGTGTATTGTGGAATCCTTGGCTTGGTGCTAAGGCGTGAACGTAGGCTTGGTGCCAAACCACGTAAAAATGCCGATGTTGATCTTTCTCTCCCTTGCACTCTTTATTTTATATCTTGTGCATGATTTATATTTATATTAAGATATAATTTCTTGTATCTTGCCAAGATTTTTTATTTTGCAGAAAAATACGTTTTCTGCGAGAAGAGTCTACTCACCCCTCTTCTAGACTATATACTCTGGGCTGGGACTTCTAACAAGTGGTATCAGAGCAAGGTGCTTGTATTTTCGAAGTAAAATCCAGAGCGTAAAAGATCAAATAGAGTGTTCGGTGAGAACCTCTTCATATGGATGATCCATTTATCAATCACCGCTGTTCAACGGTTCAAACGACCATGCGTGGAAAAATCAAATGTCCGTGTTCATTCAAGCATACGACTTGGATTTGTGGGAGTTCATCTCCAAAGGAGACTTCTCAATCACAAAGAAAAATGAGGATATTTCAAAGACTTTATTGGAATAATCACCAAGTGAAAAAAGGTTAGTTGAACTAAATTTTAAAGCAAAATATATTATTCTTTGTGGTTTAAATGATGATGTACATAGTCTTATTTGCGAATGTCAAACCGAAAAAGAAATGTGGGATGTACTTGAAAACATCTATGGAAACACATCACAAAATGAACAATCAAAAATATGCATGCTAGTTAGAGAATATGAAATGTTTGAATTAAATGAAGATGAAGAAATTTTATCTGTGTCACTCGGTTCACACACCTCTTAAACAATTTAAAGGCACGTGGTAGAGTTTATTCATTGAACGATTATTTTCAAAAAAATTTCCAATCTTTACCCAAGTCATCAATAACCATTGAAGACGTGAAATCTAGAAAAACCTAAGATAGAAAATGGTCTTGCCTTAGATACACTTTGTGCTAATTACCAAAAAATCGGTGAGGATGATATTGCATTTTTTACAAGAAAACTTAATAAAATCTTAAGCAAAAGACTGCAACAAAAAGAAAAGGAAGAGTCATGCACTGAATGTCATTTTTACAATAACTCTAGGCATGATATGATAAATTGCCCCCTAAATCATAATGAAGAAAATATTCTAAATGGAGATCATAATACCATGAATGGTGCTACTTGGGATCAAATTGATGGATTAGCCACCGATGATGAAAATGAGAAAGAAGCACATCCTTGCTTCATGGCTAACAAATAAGAAGATGAAGTAAGTTCAGATGAGGAGGATTATACACCTTAATATGATGAAATTGTGAATAGTTGTGTTAAATTGTTTAATGGATTACTTTTAGTAAAAAGGAAGAATAAAAATGTTGAGAAAGAGCTTGTTTTTTCAAAACAAATGGAATTTTCTTTGAAAGAAGAAAATGAATCCTTTAAAAGGAAAAATGAAGAGTTTGTTTTAAATTCTAAGAAAGAGCATGAAACTTTAAAAGAAAAGATGGAATATTTGGAAGGATAATTGTCAAAATCCAAAGGCAAGGAGCCTTGTCTTTGTTTTATCTTGAAAGAAAAAAATTTCTCCTTAAAAAGGGAAAATGAAGAGCTTATTGAAAGGGCTAAAAAAGACCATGGATCTTTTCAAATTGAGGTGAAAAATTTGAAAAAATAAATTTGAAAATATTTTGAAGGAAAATGCTTTCTTGAAAAATAAAAATGAAGATCATGGCAAATTAATAAGTGGAAAAGGGTTGACTTTAAGAGCCCAATCCTATTTTGATAATGACAAATCACTTGATATTTAATATGTCCATTGAGATTATGAACAATAACAATATTTAACATGCACGGAAGGTTAGAAAGTCATGGAAGCCATGAGGATTAAAGTATATACAACTTGACACAATCCATGGAACTGAAAGAGTAGAAGAATGAAGATGCAAGCGTCAAGTTGAAGATCATCATGGGAATGTGTATTTAGAACTCAATGCATTTACATATTTCTTATGATTTAATTGGAAGCTCAAAATATACCCTAGACTGACCTTAGGACTCATGCATCTCATGAAAATATTTTAGGGGTTATTCATTGACTTAGAGACTCTATTTAAAACCCAGAAAAATATTTTATGAAGAAGTAAAGTAAGAAAGCAAAAATGGTTTTTGAGAACAAAATAAAAAATTAAAAAAAAAACTGAAGTTGGACTGCCTAGATGACTGAGGATTACCCTCAGAAGTCTGAAGATTCAACTTCAGACAACTGAAGTTTTACTTCACACGTCTGAAGAATTTCCTTAGAAGACCGAAGAATTAGTTCAGTCATCTGAAAAATTAATTTTGAAACAGAGAACAGACTAAACACCTTCAAACGTCCGAACCTTCAATTCAGTCGTCTGACCCAGTGTTAAGACTATAATTTTTAGTACTTTAAGGAACATTAGACGTCTAAACCCGAGTCTTCAGTTGCCTGAACTTGCGGGAAGTTTAAAAATATGATATTTAGTGAGAGAACAAATGGGCTATACACTTGATCAAATTGATCCAACGGTCATGACTTGTCCTAAGGCTGAGATTACCTATATAATCAACCTCTAAACCCTAGTGCCTCAACCTTTGGCATGAGATTGAGTGTCTTGAACGTTTAGCATAACTTGGGAGAGCAATGAACACCCTGCTAAACTCTTTCTTGGGAATTCGAAGCATATATGTCAAATCTGAGCTAAGGCTACATTGATTTTCAAAAGGTATTCTAGCGATTGTTGTGCATTCAACTTGGTATTGAGGTTTGGTAAATCGATTTATTTGTTACTACTTATTCTCAAAGAGTTTTTCATCTTAAAAATTTATCATTCAACTTGGTATTGAGGCTTGGTAAATCGATTTATTTGTTACTACTTATTCTCAAAGAGTTTTTCATCTTAAAAATTTATCATTGAATATTATTTGAGAGATTGATCTTGAATGTACTTACATATATCTATATATATATATATAGATTTTTTTGAAAAGATTACTACTTGAGAAAAATTTTGCCAATGGTTGAATATTTTTGATTCAAGTGTTTATTCATTTAAAGGCTCAATATTTTTTATATTACAAAACCACTTGATTAAATATCCTAAGAGCTCATAAATATATATATTTTTGAAGGATATTTTCTAAAAAAATATTATATTAGGTTTTTGATCTTTGGAACACATATTATATATATATATATATATATATATATTTATATACAAAGATCATATTGTGTTTTGGATGTTTGGAACAAAATTGATCGATCTAGATTTTTAGAGCCAAACTGAATTACATATTTGTATTGAGATCATTTGGTTCGATTCAATATTTGAAGCGGAATAGTCATATTCTTTTAAACCAAAGATTATTCAGAGATTTTACTGACCACATTACATACACTCATTGAGTTTCAAGTTTTATCATATGAATATGTGTTAGAAATTTCTATTGTACTTACCAGCTTGTGTAGAAGCATTTTTGAGTTTTTTGCAGAACAGTTATATTGTAATCACGATTCGAGTTGTGAACAGGGTGAGGAAGAAGTTGTACCGCTTGTAAGTAGCGGATTGTAAAGGAAGCTTTATCCCGGTTAAAGGAGTAGGGATTTAGTGGAATCCTTGAGTGGGTTGCTCAAGGTGAGGACATAGGCCGGGTTTGCTGAACCTCATAAAATCGTGTTTGCCTTCTCTCTTACCTTTTCTTTTTAATTTTCGCTTGCATTTCATTATCAACTTTTGCATGGTTGCATGTTGATTTATATTATACACACTTGATAATTAATTGGGTAAAATAGAATTTATTAAGATAATAATTTGAATTAATTACAAGCCCCTGCAATTAATTTGTTAAAAATTGAAATAGGAATTAAGTGGTAAAATAAACTTAAAATTTTTTAAAATACCCAATTCACCCTCCCTCTTGGGATTACACCTGAATTATCATTTGGTATTAGAGCATGTTTACATAGACTTAACTGTCATTTTTGTAAAAAGATCAGATGACACACATTGGTGTAACTCCATTCGGTGAGGAACACTTGTCCATTAGACCACCTATTTTCTGCGATGTAAATTACACCCAGTGGAAAAGAAGAATGAGTATATATCTTTTAAATGTGGATTGGAAAGTGTGGAAAATTTTTCTCCAAGGGAAACTATATCCCTATGAAAGTAGTTGATAAGGTAAATGTACCCAAAACTGAAGATGAGTATACTGAAAAAGATTGAAAATCTGTGCGAATAAATGCTAGTGCAATGAACTTGCTATTATGTGCACTAGATGCAAATGAGTTTAATAGGGTGATGATCTATAACACTGCTAAAGATATTTGGAAAAAATTAGAAGTTACATAAGAAGGTACTAAGGAAGTAAAAGATAGTAGGATAGACATGCTTTCTAGTGAATATGAGGCATTTAAAATGACTGCTGATGAATCTATTCAATCCATGTACACTAGGATCACACACATCACGAATTCTTTAAATGCTCTTGGTAAATCTTACCCTACTTATGAGTTGATTAGGAAAATACTTAGGGGACTACCTCCAGTTTGGGAAGATAATGGTACTGCAATAGCAAAAGGGAGAAATATGAAGGAGATGCCTATTGATGAACTAATTGGATCGCTCATCACCTATGAGCTTGCAATAAATGAGAGGAAGAATGGGCAAATTAAAGCAAAGAAAGCTACAACACTTAAGGAATCATCTCACTACTCCAGTGAGGGAAGTGATTCAAAGTTGGATGAAAACATGGCACTTATCACTAAGAAATTTGAAGAGTTCATGAGAAAGAACAAGAAATACACCAGAAAATTCATGAGCTTAAAAACAGAAAAGGGAGAGTTAAGCAGAAGGAAGGAAAAGGATGATCCTCCTATGTATTATAACTACAGAGAATTTGGATATATCAAGCCAAATTGTCCCCAGCTAAAGAAAGTGTCTAAGAAGAAGAAGAAGAAGAAGGCTCTAAAGGTGGGTTGGGACACTCACGGTACCAGTAGTTTAGAATCTGAATCTAGTGATGATGAGATTGCGAATCTATGTCTGATGGCTCATAATGACCATGAGGTACAATCTTTTTATTTTGCTTCATCGTACTATTCAAGTGCTTTAGAAAATGAAAGTAGCATGCCTTCTTATGATGAATTGCATCAGGAATATCTGTTTACCCTTAAAATGCTTGAGAAAATGAATAAGAAAAATTTTGGTTTGAAATTAAAATTGAAACAATTTTCAAAGTTAGTTGAAAGTCAAAATAAATCTCATGCATCTCTCGTGAAAGACAAGGATTTGAAAAATGAGGAGTTAGAAAAGAATTTGAAAGATAAATCTAAGATTATTTGTAAATTTACAAAAGGTCAAAATAATTTTGAAAAACTCCTAAGAGCTAAAAGAAATTCCCTAGAGAAGGAAGGTCTTGGTTTTAATGGGAAGGAGAATCTAAAACAGAGACATCTTTACATTGGATATTTTGTAAGAGAGTCAAAATCATATGTTCCAACTAAAGACTATCATAGAAATATTACATGTTTTAAATGTAAAAGGTTGTGTCACATAAAATTTGACTATCCTTTCAAAAATAAAGATGTCAAAATTAAGAAAGTCTGGAAATTCAAAGGAGAATCTAGTACTAACCCCCATGGACCCAAGAAAATATGGGTACCAAAAGTAGTTAATTGATTATGTCTTGCAGATGTGCTTGAGATTGTCCTCCTCGAAGGACAAGTGGTATATGGATAGCTGATGCTCGCAACATATGATAGGAGATAAAGCTAATTTCGCATCTATCATATCCAAAGATGAAGGATTTGTTACGTTTGGAGAGATAACTCTAAAGGTAAAATAATTGGAGTTGGTAAGGTTAGTAAAGAACCTTCACTTGTCATTGATAATGTGTTATTAGTTGGTGGATTGAAACATAACTTATTGACTATAAGTCAACTATGTGATAAAGGTTATAAAGTCTCATTTGAACATGACAAATATACTGTAGAAAACAAATCTGAAAACAAAATATTGTTTATTGCCGATCATCATGAAAATGTCTACACCACTAGCCTTGACAATCTTGCTTCTCAACATGTTACTTGTTTTTCTGCTATAAATGAGATTAGTTGGATTTGGCATAGGAGACTAGGACGCGTAAACATGGACTTAATATCTAAACTTATTAAGGGAGAACTAGTTAAGAGATTGCCTAAGACTAAATTAATGAAAGATAATCACTACTCCATCCAGCGAGATTTGCATAGAGTATTCCCCCCCCCCCCCCCTCCCAGCATGTTTTTCCTCGTCTTCGTCTATCTTCCTATAAACACCCATAAAACAAGCAGCAGCGCTCACTCTCATCTCTTTCTTATAATAAAAAAACTGAAGGCAGCAACAGTGGGGGTCGACAGCGATTAGAAGGGGGTTTAATGCTTTGCTTGTAGCTGAGGTTTTGGGGGAGCAGTTGTAGACCTGTTTGTGTTTATCAAACATTAATAGAGCAAGCTTCCCTATGAGTTTTGTTTTTGGAACTGCTTCCTATGCTTTCTAGGTCCATCTGTCTTCTCTTTTGTTCTGTTCTGTTTTACCATTAATCTCCTCGCTCCTTTATTATTAATTAAATTTAATTTCAATTCTTGATTATCATCCTTCACAAACAGAAAAAGACAACAACTAGTTTATCTATTTATTTATTTATTTATCTTTCCTTCCTTAGCGTCCCGATCCAACCCACCAACAAATATCTCAAGCTCCTTTTTAATCTTTTCGCTCCTTTGCATGAGCTGTTAATTCCATGCACTCTTCTTCCAATGGCTCAGCTTCGTCACCAGCACCACTAGATTCTTTTGGTCCTTCCACTACAGCAAAAAAAAAAAAAAAGAATAAAGAAAGAAAATTCTAATTTATCATAATTAAATGCTCAAAAAAATATTGTTTCATTAGTGAACAGCAGCAGAAATGCGGTAGTGAATGCAATAAAAATTGAAAATATATTTAGCTGAGATACTAATATATTCAATGGCAAAACTTTAAAGTCAAATAAATTACACATTTGGTGGCTGCGAAATAGCTATAAGGGGTTAAAAAGAAACGATTTTTAAAAAAAAAAAAAAAATGGTTGATTGAATCTGCAAACCAAAGGTCAAGAGATTAGGTAAATCCCTTGCAATTTGTGAAATGGATCCTCACAGTTCGGTTCAAACCATAGAAGAGGTTCAGCGTCATGAATAATTGAATATTACAGTCAAATCAAGAGTAATATCTCCAAATCCAAGCCCTAGCTCACTGGGCTTCTTCTTCTTCTTCCTTATGTGGCGCGCGCACAGAGAGAGAGAGAGAGAGAGAGAGAGAGGACAGCACCCAAAGGAGCTCGTGTTGCCGGCGGTTGGCGATGCATGCTCTGATGATGGTGAGTGACGGGAGATCAGCCCAGATGAGGAAATCTTGTATACTTGGAAACGGCAAAAAAATACAGGAAAATTGTTACCACTGTTGCCGCCTGCAGTTTTTTTATTATAAGGGAGAAAGAGGGAGATGAGAGTGAGTGCTGCTGGTGGTTTTATGGGTATTTATAGGATAATGGACGAAGATGACGAAAAACACGTTGGGAGGGGGGAAAAAATACTCCATGCAAATATCGCTCAATGGAGTAGCGAGATTTGCCAAATCTCACTACTTGATCTAGCGAGATTACGTCAGAGTTATTTGGAGAATTATTTTTCCCAAAAGGATATTATTTAATATTTTTTTAAAAAAGAAGATAAATTGGGGAAAAACTCCATCGGTCATAGTTGATGATTATTCAAAATATACATGGGTACTATTTTTAAGTCACAAAGATAAAGCATGTGAACAATTCATAAATTTGTGTAAGAAAATTCAAAATGAAAATGGTTATATTGTCACTAAAATCCAAAGTAATAGGGGTAGAGAATTTAAAAATCAAGACATGAAAGACTACTGCAATTCATTAGGAATAACTTATAATTTTTCGGTTTCTAAAACACCACGGCAAAATGGTGTAGTTGAAAGAAATAATAGGTCTATACAAGAAATGACCAGAACTATGCTTAACGAACATAAACTACCTAAGTACTTCTGGGCCGAGGCAGTAAATATCGTTTGCTATGTTCTAAATAGAGTTTTGATTAGACCATATCTAAATAAGACTCCTTATGAATTATGGAATGACCATAGACCAAACATATCATATTTTCATGTCTTTGGCTGTAAATTTTTTGTGCTTAGAGATAATGAATATTTAGGAAAGTTTGATGTAAAATCAGATGAAGGTATCTTTCGTGGGTATGCCTTAGATAGTAAAACCTACAGAGTATATAATAAACGAACATTAACAGTTATAGAATCCATTCATGTAGTATTCGATGAGTCAAATCCCTTCTCTAAAAGGACCGATGAAGATGAAATTAAGATAAATAAGGAATTTGAAAAAGTGTCTATTGAAAATGATTAGACAAGAGAAATGAAATTAAGGAACCATCTTTTGAAACTAATCAAATTGAAAATGAGGTTAATGAACTACCTAGAGAATGGAAGTACATAACGAGTCATCCCATTGATCAAATAATAGGTGAACCATTACATGTTGTAGCCACACGATCCTCACTTAGGAATATGATTAGTCATTTTGCCTTTCTATCTCAAGAAGAACCTAGGAATGTGAGTGAAGCAATTGAAGATGAATCTTGGGTGATGTGCATGCAAGAAGAGTTAAACCAGTTTGAGAGAAATAAAGTATGGACATTAGTTCCTAGACTTGAGGATAAGATAATTATTGAAACAAAATGAATATATAATAACAAGAAAGATGAACATGGGATAGTTGTTAGAAAAAGGCACGACTAGTAGCTCAGGGATATAACCAGGAAAAATGAATAGATTTTGAAGAAACCTTTGCACTTGTAACTAGAATGGAAGCCATTCGAATGCTTTTAGCCTATGTTGCTTTTAAGGATTTCAAGTTGTATCAAATGGATGTCAAAAACGTATTTTTAAGTGGCTACATAAGTGAAGAGGTATATGTAGAACAATCCCCAGGTTTTGAAAACCATAAGAATCCAGATCACGTTTATAGACTAACAAAAGTCTTGTACGGTTTAAAGCAAGTTCCTAGAACTTGGTATGAAAGACTTTGCGGCTTTCTACTGGACAATGGATTTATCAAAGGGAGGATAGACACAACACTTTTCATAAATTCTAAGAAAGGTGACATGCTCCTAGTTCAAGTATACGTAGATGATATCATATTTGGAGCAACAAATAAAGACTTGTGCAATGAGTTTACAAGCATTATGCTAAATGAATTTGAGATGAGCATGATGGGTGAACTAAATTTCTTCTTAGGACTTCAGATCAAACAAGCAAAACATGAAATTTTTATAAATCAATCGAAGTACATAAGAGATCTGCTCAAAAAGTTTAATATGGAAGATGGAAAAAATACTAGGGACACCTATTAGCTCTTCCTTGAAATTATACAAAGATGAACAAGGTATACTAGTAGATGTCAAGCTTTATTGTAGAATGATCAATAGCTTACTATATCTGACTACCAGCAGACCTGACATAATGTTTAGTGTATGTTTGTGCGCAAGATTTTAGGATGCACCAAAAGAGTCACATTTGTTAGTTGTCAAACGAATACTTATATACTTGATAGGAACTATTGAACTAGGGTTATGGTATCCTAAGTATACATCCTTTGAGATTATCAACTATTCAAATGCTGATTTTTCCGGTAGCAAAGTAGATAGGAAGAGCACGAGTGACACATGTCATTTCTTAGGACATTCTTTAGTCTCTTGGTTTTCCAAGAAGTAAAATTTAGTTGCTTTTTCCACAGCTAAGGCAGAATACAAAGTGGTAGGAAGTTGTTGTTTCCAAACGCTATACATGAAGCAACAAATGACAGATTTTGGATTAAGCTATGACACAATTCCTATAAGATGCGACAATACGAGTGCAATCAACATCTTAAAGAATCCTATATTACATTCACAAGCGAAACGTATAGAAATTAGACATCATTTTCTTCGTGATCATGTGCAAAAAGGAGATATGACACTTGAGTTTGTATGCACAGATGAACAATGGGAAGACATATTCACGAAACCACTTGTGGAGGATAGGTTTATCCAAATTAGACGTGAATTAGGCCTGATGCATAGTTAAAAAGTTGCCTAAAATTATATTAGATGACATAGTTCAGGGGGAGCAACATCACTTAATATTCACAATTGGTTAAAAATTCCAAATTCGGCTCATTTGTTCCTATTTGGTATCACATTTGTTCACATTTTGGTATTAAACTCATATCATGATGAGTGCATGTTAACTGACACATGTTAATCCTCATATAACTTTTGAACTTTACTGATTGTTTTTACTTATCCATGTCTATGAAATTTGACACATTGTTTATCTTCACATTGCAATTCAATTCAACAGCACAACTTTATGCATTAGCAAGGGGGAGAAGTAAATTGAATTAACACACGGAGACATATTTTACAGAACAATTTTTGAAATCTGAAGGTTGCATATTTAAAAAAAAAAAATGAGATTTAATTATGTCTGAACATTTTTGTTATATACCTTTTTGTTAATGTCAAAAGAGGGAGAAGAATATAAGGTTATAGCAAAAATAGTTGGCAAAAGTACATAAGTACTTGAGTTATACGTGCAAAACTATTGCCTATTTTCAATTGTGTATGAGCATATTTTATATTGCTGAATATTTGATTATGCATTATTTAAGGGGGAGCCTTGTTAGGCGTAACCCATGGAAGCCACGAGGATTAAAGTATGTACAACTTGACACAGTCCATGGAATTAAAAAAAGTAGAAGAATGAAGATGCAAGCATCAAGTTCAAGATTGTCATGGGAATGAGTATTTAGAACTGAATGTATTTACATATTTCATATGATTTAATTCGAAACTCAAAAAATACCCTATACTAACCTTAGGACTCATGTATCTCATGAAAATCTTTTAGGGGTTATTCATTGACTTAGAGAATCTATTTAAAACCCCAGAAAATGTTTTATGAAGAAGTAAAGCAAGAAAGCAAAAATGGTTTTTGAAAAAAAAAAAAAAAAAACTGAAGTTGGACTGCCCAAACGACTGAGGATTACCCTCAGAAGTCTGAAGATTCAACTTCAGATGACTGATGTTTTACTTCAGAAGACTGAAGAATTAGTTCAGTCATCTGAAGAATTAATTTTGAAACATAGAACAGGCAGAACACCTTCAGACGTCTGAACCTTCAGTTCAGTCGTCTGAACTAGGGACTTCAGAAGATTGAACCCTCAGTTCGGTCATCTGACCCTGTGTCTAGACTATAATTTTCAGTGCTTTAAGGAACATCAGATATCTGAACCCGAATCTTCAGTCATCTGAACCTGCAGGAAGTTTAAAAATTTGATCTTTAGCGAGAGAACACGCGGGTTATACACTTGATCAAATTGATCCAACGGTTAGGACTTATCCTAAGGTCGAGATTACCTATATAACCAACCTCTAAACCCTACTGCCTCAACCTTTGGCATGAGATTGAGTTTCTTGAATGTTTAGCACAACTTGGGAGAGCATTGAACACACTGCTAAACTCTTGCTTGGGATTTCAAAGCATATGCGTCAAATTTGAGCTAAGGCTACAATGATTTTCAAAAGGCATTCTAGAGATTGTTGGGCATTCAACTTGGTATTGAGGTTTGGTAAATCGATCTATTTGTTACTACTTATTCTCAAAGATTTTTTCATCTCAAAAATTTATCATTGAATATTATTTGAGAGATTGATCTTGAGTGTACTTATATATATTATATAGATTGTTTTGAAAAGACCACTACTTGAGAAAAGTTTTGCCAATGGTTGAATATTTTTTATTCATTTTAAGACTCGATATTTTTAATATTACAAAACCACTTGATTAAATACCCTAAGAGCTTATAAATATATATATTATTGAAGGATATTTTCTAAAAAATATTATATTAGGTTTTTGATCTTTGGAACAAATATTATATATATACTTATTTATATACAAAGATCATATTGTGTTTTTGATATTTGGAGCAAAACTGATCGATCTAGATTTTTGGAGCAAAACTGAATTACATATTTGTATTAAGATCATTTGGTTGGATTCAATATTTGAAGCGGATTAGTCATATTCTTTTAAACCAAAGATTATTCAGATATTTTACTGAACACATTACATACACTCATTGAGCTTCAAGTTTTATCATATGAATATGTGTTAGGAATTTCTATTGTACTCACCAGCTTATCCAATATCTTGAACTATCATTGGTTATATTGAATTCTGTGGATATACTGGATTGCATGCTTGATTAGAACACCATATGCAAGATTGTTGCAGAATTTTTGTATGCATGCTAGTAGATGACTAGGTATGGCATGATTGATTGAAATATTGTTTTGTGTACAAAATGCTAAATTTTTTTAAGTAGCTATCTTTATGACAAAAAGGGGGACTTTCTTTAACTAAGGAATATACTCTACCCTAGCCCTTTTGATGATGCCAAAAAGAGGTGAAATATCTAAGCAAAATTGGGTGAAAAATTGCAAATTTGAGAATTGGGTGAATAATTACAAATTTGAGTGAGGAAAATTAGGGGAGAAGTATGAGGAAAATTCTTTTTAATATATCTTCCTTCTTCCGACCTTTCGTTATCTACAATTGGTATCTGAGCTACATTGTCCATCTTTGTATCTGAGCTACTGGTATATAAGCTACATTGTCAAACATAAATGCATATTGTCTTGCTATGTCTTCTTTTTCTAGATATGCTTGCACTATACTAAAAATTTAAATTATGCATATTCTTAGGGGGAGCCTTTTCAGGCTGAACCCATTTTTGCTCTTGTATTTGCCATCATAAAAAAAGAGAGATTGTTGACTTTATGAGTCCTATCATGTCTTGACAATGACAAATCCTGGGTATCTCACTTGTGTATTTAGTGTTTGAACAAAAAATTCTTTTAGAAGGCACAAATAGTCAAGGTACATTGGAAGTCATGAGGAACTAAAAGCTCACATCACCTAGCTTGCTGCATGCAAAGTGAAGAGCAAGGAATGAAGATTTTATTTTCTATTGGAATTGCATTAAGTTTGTATTGTAATTACATTTCTTGCATGATGTGGTTTGATGCTCAAAAAGGACCATAGACTAACTTAGGGAACCAAAACGCTCTATGGAAAACCTATTCATAAAATGTCATACTCATACACAAAGGTTTGAAATAATTTTCGAGGTCAAAATAGGGCTTAAAATCATATTTTTCAAGTGCCCAGCCGACCGGCCAAGAAGTCCTAGTTGACCGACCAAGCCTTATGGCCAGAACATCAATTTTACAAAGGCCTCAGTTAACCAACCCTTATAGTCCAATCGATCGGACCATACACTTGGCTAGAATACAAAGGCTCAGTCTGAAAATCAAGGTGTTATCCCAATAGGGGATGAATTGGGTTTATAAAAATTCTTTTAAGTGTCATTACAAATTTTCAACATTTTCTAAACATAAATGACCACCAAAAAATGACTTAATTTTAAATCAACAACAATCCAAATACAAGCCAAATACCAAACACAAACCAAACAATGATCAACCAACCAATCATAATACTTAACCAAATTGTGAAAGCTTGCAGCACTTTCTTATTTCAGCGTTTTTCCAAATTTCAGTTTGCAGCCTTGTATGAATGAATTTTTTAGCACTCCTTTTAATCAAGATTTCCATAAGCAGTTAATCAACGTACTCCCTTTAAGGTTTCCTCAAAATATTAACCAACATACTTTCTTAGATTAAAAGGTCTTCTAAATATCAGTTTCAACAACCCTGCACTTTTGAAAACACAATTTGTATATGTTGAAATTTAAATAGATAAGGGTAGAGAGAGTGAGATCGAGATTTTTTATGAGGTTCGGCTTATCCCTAGCCTACATCCTCGCCTTAGGCAAGACCACCTAAGTATCCCACTAAATCGTTCCTTTCCAAGTGGAACAAACCGATTACAACCCTTCTTTAGGGTAGAGCCCCCTCTCCACGCGATACCCCATGCTTGGTTAAAACGATCCAAATACCTGAACCGTCAAAGAAACAAGAAAACAATTTTTTTTGTGCAAAGAATGCTCTCAGATAGAGCTGGTTAGTACCATTGAAAGTGCTATATACTTTAGTAACAAATATCAAAAGAAATAGTATTGAAGCTTAAAAATAATATCACCGGAATACTTATCTAGATGGAAATCAGTATTTCAGATTGTAGAGCTCAGAGAAGAATGATCAGCACTTCATAATTTTAGTAATTCTCAGTTTGCAAGAGTGAGTAAAATAGAGCTTTGAGAGAACTAGAGAGTTTTCAGCTTGAGAGCAGATTTTCAATTTCTTGGTGTATGTTTGATTCATGGAAACATGTATTTATAGGCTCTTAAGGATTAATTCAAAATAAAGCTGTTAACAGTGTTTAGGCGCCTGAAGTCTCGGGGTCAGTCGCTTGAAGTTCTTTAAAATTGAAATTTTTGAATTAAAAATAGGGTTAGGCGCCTGAGGTGACAAGGGTCAGTCGCTTGAGGGTACACTGCCTCTTCAGAAATTCATCAAGAAAATATTCAGGCACTTGAACTTATTCTTCAGTCACCTGGGGAAAATCTTCAAGCGCCTGAACTTACACTTTAGTCGTCTAAACAGACAAATTTTCTATTTTTCAGGTTATTTTTCAAAGACACTTGGCTCTCTTACTTTGTTACTTTATAAAAATATTTTCTAGAATTTTTAAAACAAGGCCTTTATGTCTAAGACAAATCCTAATGAGGTCAAAACATTTCCACATGATATTCAATATGAAGTACTTACATAATTCATCTTAAAGCCTTGAACACTCTAAGCTTTGAAGTCTTCATATGAGTTTTTGCTTTGAGTCATCTGAGACTTTGAGCTTGAGTGAACATTAGGTTTCCCAAAGCTTTGAATCATTTTGGTCCACTTAAGCTTCCTTTGGATCACTTTGAAGGTAAGTGTGGCTTTATGGTCCTTGGTGATCTTGAACTTGCAATTATTTTGATCTTTTGAACTTTGTTAATTAAGCATTCCTGAAACATCATCACTTAACAATACATGTTAATCAACCTTCATTTGTTATCATCAAAATGAGATTTAAAAGCCATGTTATGCCAATAATCTCCACCTTTTTGATGATGACAAGTAAGGAGCAAAGATGAGAGAACCTTTGAAAAGGTTCCCCCCTTACAATAAACATGCCTTTCTAACAAATATGAAAAATGATAAATTCAAGTATGAGTAAGTTCAAAAATAAGTTACAATTGAGTATATTTCATTATAGTTCATGTCATGTACATATTTGCATTATAGTCCTATTCTTCTTATGTTCTTATTTGTATTTGTGCTTTGACTCCCCCTTGCTATAAGATTTATATATTTTACATATTTGCTCATGTTTGCTCAAAATTTCTCCCCCTTTGACATCATTCAAAAAGAATTGAGGGGTAAAGGCAAAAAGAGTTGTACCACATTAAGAGCATAGTCATTTTACACAAAAGCATAATGAGTGGAATTACAAGCCAAATTTCAAACAAAAACACAAAAAAAAAAAAAAAGGCAACATAAAACATAGCTAATACATAGAGAGTGCCTAATACATCACAAAATGACAAACTAAATTAGTTATTGGCATCATCATCTTCCTCTTCAGCTTCTTCTTCATCCTCTTCCTCTTCATCACCTTTCGCACTGCCTTCCTCTTATTCTTCATCATCACTCTGAAGAGTAGAACTAGTGTCCATAGGATCAATACCACGTGATGAGCTAGCCTGATATTTATCAATATGAGTGAGGCGCTGATCAAGTGAGGAACAAGTAGTGTGAAGTGAAGATACATCCTCTCTAAGGGATTGAAGTCCTGATCTCATGTCTCTACTGAAGGTGAAGAATTCATGATGAAAGGGAATGAACCAAGAAGGTGTTTCAGCAGGAGGTCCTTCATTTTGAGCTGTAGGTGGAGGAGGAGGTACAACTGCTGGTGCTCTTTGAGGTCTACCTTCTTTCAAGAACCAACCCTGATTATGCTTTTCATAGACCATTTTTTTTAGGGTTGTGGAGGTGAATAGGTCATAGTGAGTACGTTTTATAAACAACTCAGAATGTGTGGTAATGTCAAAGTTGAGAAAAAATAAGCTTCAATAGACCTCTATAAGGAAGAGTGACACGAGTGGCTTCCAACTTGGCCCACATCCATTTCAAAATGAGACTGGAGAGATCAAGCTTCTTTCCCTTTAGTAAACACCATAAAACAAAGCAGTCAGCATAGGAAAGATGATCATAAGAGCCGGCCTTAGGTAGGATGTTATTGGAGATGGTTTTATGAAGTATTTGGGCCCGGAGGTTCAATTTCTTATGCATAGGTGGATGGCCAAAGTATACGGGTTTGTTTACCATAATTAGAGGCAAAAACTCTTCGGGCGTGAAGTCTTGCTCTAGAATCCAAGATTGAGCAAAGGTGGGACATTCAAATTCACTCGAAGTGATGTGCAAAATGGGAGCTAGTATTTGAGGAGTCAAAACTATTTCTTGCCTCTAACTTCAGTAGTGAGAACGCTTTCTCCAGAAATCATGTTGGCATAAAAAATTTTGACTAGGTTGGGGTACATTCCTTTGGCTTGAAAAAGTAACAATTTTTTTCCAACCGATGTTTCGAAACATAAGCAGTATTTCAGGGAATTCAGAATCAAAAAATGTGGTGTCGATCACCTTACCAAAGATTGGGTCCATAGAACGGAGAGTAGAATGATATCAGAGCTTAGATTGGGGAGTGACTAACCATTGCTTGATGTTGTTATCATCCCATCTGGAAGAAGTGCCTCGGTTCTATGTGGTCTTAGTGCAAGGCATTTTTGTATTCTTGGATAATGGAACCCTAGAATCCAAGAGAAAGAGTGTAGGAGAAGGATATTAGGGTTGTGATTAAAGGGATTTTGAGTGAGGAATCAAGGAAGACCAAAGGTTGGAGCTTTGGGTGAGTGATGGAGCAGAAGTCAGTATCCTAAAGTTAGGGTTTTCACGTGTTAATTCTATAGATCCCATGACTTTAGATACCTAAAGATTAAGCTCAGTCGCCTGAAGATTTATAGAATTAGAATCTTAATAGGTAGTAGTACCTTAGTCGCCTGAGGTCTGCTGGCTCAGGTGCCTAAGCCTCCAGTCTATAGTGCTCAATCACCTAAGCTTCCAAGCTCAGTCGCCTAAAGTCCCTAATTTCTTAGTTTTCTCATTTTCCTCAATATAAAACCCACCTAAATCACTTCCCTGTTATGTAATAACCCAAGTTCTCTTCTAATGGATAAAAATCTTTCTTCAAAGAGAGATTTTGTAAAGATATCCGTCCATTGGTCATTTGTGTTTATAAATTCAAGTATAATGTCTTCTTTTTGAACATGATCTCTTAGAAAGTGGTGTCTTATGTCAATGTGTTTTGTAATTGAGTGTGAAATAGGGTTTTTAGAGATATAGCACTTGTGTTATCACATTTAATTGGAATGGTAGAATATTCTAAATTGTAGTCTTTTAATTGTTGTTTCATGTATAAGGTTTGTGCACAACCACTCCTAGTTGTTACATACTCAGCTTTAGTTGTGGATAAGGCTACGGAGTTTTGTATCTTGGAAAACCAACACACTAGAGATCATCCTAGAAAATGACAAGTCCCACTTGTACTTTTTCTATCTATCTTACACCCTGCATAATCGACATCCGAATAGCTAATCATTTCAAATTTGGTGTCCTTAGGATACCAAAGTCCTAAATCGATTGTACCTATCAAGTACCTTAGGATTCTTTTAACCACTATTTGGTGTGACTCTTTAGGTGCCAATTGGAAACGTGCACACATGCAAACACTAAACATTATATTGGGCCTACTAGCTGTTAAGTATAGCAAACTTCCTATCATGCCTTTATATTATTTCATATCTACTAGTTTCCCTTTTTCATCTTTATCGAGGCTTATGGAAGTGCTCATGGGGGTACCTATGGGTTTACTACTTTCCACATCGAATTTCTTAAGCATATCTTTTATTTATTTGGATTTACTCTTAAAAGTTCCATTCTTTGCTTGTTTGATTTGTAATCCTAGGAAGTAGTTCAATTCTCCCATCATGCTCATTTCAAATTATTCTTACATACATTTAGCAAATTCTTTACATAGATTATCATTTGTTGCACCAAAAATAATACCATCTACATAAATTTAGATTATAAGCATCATCTTTCTTAGATTTGATAAACAAAGTACTATCAACCTTACCTTTAGAAAACCCTTTGTCTAGCAAGAATCCACTAAGTCTTTTATACCATGCCTTAGGGGCTTGTTTTAAACCATATAAAGCCTTAGTTAGTTTATACACATATTCGGATTTATGTATGTCTTCAAATCTCGATGGTTGTTCTACATATACCTCTTCATTAATATAACCATTTAAAAATGCACTCTTTACATCCATTTGATACAATTTAAATTCCTTATGAGATGCATAAGTTAAGAACATTCTAATTGCTTCCATTCTAGCTACGGGAGTACATGTTTCATCATAATCTATCCCTTCTTCCTAGTTTTATCCTTTAGCTATAAGTCTAGCTTTATTTCTAACTACTATTCTATTTTCATCATTTTTATTTCTAAAAACCCATTTAGTTCATATGATTGAATGATTTTCTAGTTTGGGAACTAATGTCCATACTTTACTTCTTTCAAATTGATTTAATTCTTCTTGCATAACAATAATCCAGGAGTCATCATTTAAGGCTTCTTCAACATTCTTTGGTTCATCTTGAGATAAGAAAGCATAGTGATTGCATAGATTTTTCAAAGAGGATCTTGTAGATATACCTCTTGATGGTTCTCCAATTATTTGATCTTTTGGATGATTTCTTACATAATTATATTCTTTTGGTAATTCAGTATTTTCAACATCATTTGATTTTTCTTCATTTTCTTCTTCTTTTACTTCTTCTATGTCCAAGTCTTCCAGTTTTTGAGTAGTTTGAACTTCTTCAACTTTTATTGGTATACTGAATTGACTTTCTTCATCAAATGTTACATGAATTGATTCCAAGATTGTAAAAGTTCTTTAATTGTATATTCTATAGGCTTTGCTTTTTAATGAATATCTTAGGAATATCCCTTCATCAGCTTTTGCATCAAATTTGCCTAAATCATATTTATCATTTAATACATAGCATTTACATCTAAAGAATTGGAAATAAGAGATGTTAGGCCTTCTACCTTTCCAAAGCTCATAGGGAGTTTTATTTCATTTAACATTGTTCTTTCCATTTCTTGAAGTGTTCTATTCTTTCCTTCAACAACTCCATTTTGTTGTAAAGTTCTAGATGTTGAAAAATTATGATTAATTCCATGTTCATTACAAAATTTATCAACATCTTTGTTGTTGAATTCTCTTCCTTGATCACTTATTATGTTTGAAACATTATATCCTTTTTCATTTTGAAGTTTCTTGCATAGATTTATCAACATATTACAAGCTTCATCCTTGGAGGCTAAAAAAAATACCCCAAGTAAACCTAGAACAATCATCAACTATTATAATGGCATATTGCTTACCTCCTATGCTTTGAGTTTCACTAGGGCCAAACAAATTTAAATGTATAAGTTCTAAGGGTCTACTAGTTGATATATGTTTCTTCTTTTTAAAACTTGTTTTGATTTGATTTCCAACTTGGAAAGCATCACAAATTTTATCTTTTATGAACTTTGTATTTGGTAAACCTTTAACTAAGTTCTTTCTAGATAGATTTGATAATAGGTCCATGCTGGCATGTCCTAGCCTCCTATGCCAAAACCAACTATCTTCATTTATGGCAACCAAGCATGTTATATAACAACCTGAAAATTCATACAAATTTTTGTTTTGTTTTAAAAATAATTAGAATTACTCTGATACCCTTGTATTATCTAATATAACATCTCAGGTCTCGAATGGGCACCAAGGAAATTCCTGCTCACCAGATAGCATTCCTATGCAGCGGAAAACATAAAGTTATACACCTATATTTACAATACCAGAATTTAGTACCTTCTCAAAACATTAATACATACACATTTATCCAAAAATCCCTCACCAGATCTCCTATAAGCTACTAATAAATACATCTCCCCAAAACCACTTACCCTTCTGACAGGGCAGTATAACTATCTCCTTTACCTCCGAGCCTGATCTGCTCGTCTAATTGGATCACCTAAAATATGTTAGATTACAGTGATGAGACAATATACTGATAAATAACTATAACTGAGATAGCATGTAAAATAATATATTATATAACTCACACCTATGTGGCTTAAAATACAACTGCAATATCTGTGCTTTCTATTTATTCATACTTCTAGAATTATAATATAACTGTTGCTA
Organism: Malania oleifera; assembly: GCF_029873635.1. Lineage (NCBI taxonomy): Eukaryota > Viridiplantae > Streptophyta > Magnoliopsida > Santalales > Ximeniaceae > Malania > Malania oleifera. Next base: position 56,696,567 of record NC_080429.1, on the reverse strand, counting down.
TTCTATAATATTTGTATACATATAAATAACTATGAAGACTTCCCTAGAAAACTATATGTCATGATTTACCCCACATGACTGGTTATGCGGCCCGTAGGCGGGACTAAACGTTGGTTGGCCTACCAGTGCTAGTCTAACTGTATAAATAAACATGCTTGTAGCATGAAAGGCCCGCTCCACCTGGTCCAGGTGCTAGAGATCACTCTACACAACTCGTGGCACAATCGGCTATTTCATACTTTATTTGAGATGTATGGTTACACTCTGAACTGAAATAGTTACGGTACTATGCTCTAATACTGATCTAATTCATCAGGCAGGTCTGATACTGTATAATACCATTCTCTCTCTCTCTCTCTCTCTCTCTCTATATATATATATATATATATATCTTATTGTTTCATCATGATTCTGTATAACCATAATACTGTAAAACTGATCTAAATAAGCTGTATTATCTAAGCTAATTATTTGTAATATCTGATTTGTGATACCTAAACTGAACAAACTGCAATATCTGAGTGTTATGGTTTTGTAATTCTGGGAATCATGGTATTATGTGATTACTATAAAATATCTGTCTGTGTATATACTGTAAATCATAATTTTGTAAATATGGTAAAACATATTTCTGTACATAAATATTGTAGATCATGATATTCTGGAAACTGTATAAATATTGTATTGAACTAATACTGACTCAAGCCACACAATTAATAATAGAACTCATATACTGAAATTTGTATAACTGTATAATTTATACTCTATATCTCATAATCAAATACTATAATTTAATGATAAAATTTATGAATTTACTAGCATAACATAATTCCCTTACCGGACTTTCTAAGAACTGTTTATTATTTCCTTATTTCATGCTTGCAGCGTTCATAATTTCAACACCCTAAAATCACACATGCACACACACATAGATATATATTTCCCCTTGTCAATGTACTGGATATCCAGAATAATTATCATACTCACATTTCTAAATTATAAACTATTTATCAATATTACCTGAGTTCCTGGGAAAACACATGTTGGGATCCTCAACCCATGCTTGAGGTGTTTAGAAACCCAAACTCTGCAATCACAACATTCTAATTTAATCAACCCAAACACTAATATATTTCCATCTAACCTAAAATATGGGCTCATAAAAGGCTGATAACTACTAAACCCTTAAACAACCTACTTATCCTGATTTTGGGATGATGCCCAAACTTCTTAAATCAAAATTATGCTCTGGCTAAGTTCTAGAGAATCTCCCTAGGATCATCATGGCAGCTTTTGATCTTTGAAACGAGGAAAAACGAGGCCAGATTTGTAGTGAGAAGGAGGAGAAACCGAGGGTAGAGAGAGAGAAAAATAAGAGAGAAAGTGATTTTTCACGCTGAATCCCGATTTCAGCGTATTTCTAGTGGAATTGCCACGTGGCTTCGTCGAAGAGACATGTGGCCTCGTCAACAAGGTGAAGAAGGGAGTTCGTCAACAAAGGTAATGAGCTCGTCAATGAACCAAAGGATCTGAGTTACCCCCTCTCGGTATCTCTTCATCAACAAACACTGAACTTCGTCCACAAACCTACCTGGGAGTTCGTCAATGAAACCAAGGCATTTGTCGACAAACCTTGCTTTGTCCGTTTAAAATTTCTCCTTCTCTATATTATTTGATTATTATAATTTTTGGCTCTCTACATGTTACATCTTGAGAGACTAAGTTTTCAAGGTTTATACAATATACATTATTTACTCTATAGGCTGTGAATAGAATTTCATGTTTTTTAGGATTTTGAACTATACACTTATCTTGTTTAAAGATTATGTCAAGACCTTTGTCACTAAGTTGACTTATACTTAAAAGATTATGCTTTAGTCTATCAACTAACAAAACATCATCAATAGTAAGTGAGGGTTCTTTACAAATTTTACCTACACCGATGATTTTACCTTTGGTGTTGTCACCGAAGGTCACATAGCCTCCATCTTTTTGAACTAGGGACATGAACTTTGTTCTATCTCTCGTCATATGTCTTGAACACCCGCTATCCAAGTACTATTTTTCCTTTGATGGAGTAGTCCTAAAGTATACCTACAAGGAAGGATTCATGGTGTCACTTTTGGAACCCAAACCTTATTAATTCTTTTTAAGTCATTCCTAGTTTTAGTGTTTACTTTCCATTCATTTTTAATTTTGACATATTTCTTTTTAAGTGGACAATTGAATTTTATGTGTCCCTTATTTTTACACAAGTAGCAAGTAGTGTTTTCATATATATATTTTTAGAAGATGTGCTTGCACAGTATTTAGCTTCTTTTACAAAATATCCCATAAATAAATTTTTCTTCTTTTTGATTTCTATTCCATTGTAGCCTATTCCTTCTTTATTACTTATCATCCTTTGTTGACCAACCATCTTTTCAAGATTTTCTTTTCCTCTAGTAAAATTGTAAATGATATCTTTATCTTCAATTTTTCTTTTAGGATCACTTATTTCTAGGTCTTTCTTGCTTTCATCATTTACTTGTAGATTTACTAATTCTTGAGACATATTGTTAATATTCTTCATTAGATTATCAATATAAGAATCCTTTTCTTTTTTAGCCGATTTGGAACTTTCTAGTTGATTCTTAAGGTTTTCATTTTGTTTTTTTAAGGCTATGTTTCTCTTTGATACTTTGATGAACCTTTTGTGTAAGTTGAATAGTTCGACTTAGAATTCTTTGTAAGAAGACATACTTTCACATGAATTATTGCAAGATTCTCCACTAGATTCTTCCAATGAACTGTAATAAGAATTTACCTCATATTGTGTGTCATAAAGCACATGTTTGCAACTTCTTGTTCACTTGAGTTATCCTTTGAATTGTTTGAGTTTGTGTCATCCCATGTAGCTTTTATTGCCTTCTTTTTCTTCTTCTTGTCCTTCTTCAGCAGTGTACAATCGGGTTTAATGTGACAACCAGAATAATCATGGTATTTAAATAAGAGGAAGGGAAATGAAAATAGTAACAAAAGGAATAACCGAGGGAAATTACCAGGGCCTCGTTGATGAAGGCAAGATTCGTCAACGAGAAGATACCGAGAGAGGGTTTTGGGGAAATTTGAAATTTATCGACGAAGGTGCAGGTTCGTCGATGAAATTTCTACAGGACTCATCGGCGAGATGACGTGTCTTGTCGATGAATCCAGTCCTATAAATATCAAAAACCCAAATTTTAACTTCAAAATTAAGAAATCTCTCTCACTCTCTCTCTCTCTCTCTCCCTACGGCTCCCTCCTCTTCTCCCTTCTATTTTGGGTCGGATTTCAGCCAATTCAAGGATCTGAAGCCACCACAATGCTCATAGGAAAGTTCTCTCGAAATCTGCCAAAGCAGATCGTCAGTGGAACTCCGTTGAAAATCATCCCTGGGTTGAGGTAAGGCTTTTTAAGCCAAATTTGGTCTTACGGTAGTTATAGGAAATGATATACACGTGAAAATATTGAAGTTTAGTACTTGTTTTAGGGTATTGATCAGAAAATCGTACGGGTGTGTGTCCAGAATTTATAGGGGCTTTTCTCAGTAGCCAGGTAAGAGAATAAATTAAAGTAGTTATTTTCCATGCAAATTATTATTATGTATTAGAAAGTTTATTTTAAGAAAAGCATATACTATATTTGTATATTACGAAGGAATTGCACATTTGGGCAAATACTGCTAATATGTTGAAATGAATATGTATGTATGAGATGTCAAAAACTATGATTTTAGAATACAATGTATGGTTTTATACAGCAAATATGTGGCATGAATATTATTTTACGTGGAAAATATCATGATATGACAATGATATGAATAAGTATGTTTTAAGAAATTATGAAAGAATACAGTACATTATGATGTTGAAAATACATGATAAATTGATTATTTTCAGAATGATATACATATATGAAATGATTTCGGTGCGAGGCCGTAAATGTGTATGAAATGATTTCGACGCGAGGCCATATTTATGAAACAATCAGCACGAGGCCGTATTTATGAAATGTTCAGCATGAGGCCGTATTTATGAAATTATTTCGGTGCAAGGCCGTATTTATGAAATTATGAAAGATGCTATATTATCATGTATTATATGTTATCAGAAGTCAGATGTTAGTTTAGTTCAGTTCAAGAGCACAATACCGTAACTTATAGATCAGATATCTATGATCTGATTGGTGCTAACCACCCCACGAGGGGGTGGGAGATGGATAGTCGATATGGCTTTTAGTAGAGTGTGGACGTCCACCTGGCAGTTCGGACCAAGGTGTGGCGGGCCCATTGTACTTATAGATATTTTTTACTTGGCAGTGGTTGACTAGTCATTGTTGGGTCCCGCCTTCAGGCTGCACAACTAGTCATAGGGCCTAATACATGACATCAACTAGCTATTCATCTTGGGTATGTTTTCAATATTATCAGTTATAACAGATGTTTTATGTACGATATGATTTATTAGCAAATATGAAAGTATATGATTATTCAGTACGATATGATGAATGTTTACAGATATATGAAATGTACTATATATGTATAATTGCATTAAATGTTCATGTTGCCACACAACTGTATTTAGTTTATTTTCCCTTACTGAGAAGTGTGTCACCCCCGAACATTAAATGATTTTCAGGAATCCCAAAGAGACCAGCGGGTCAAGGCCGCCGTTGAGTGAGTTGAGCTTCCCTACTAGAAGGGTAAGCGTTGATCTAGGATAAGGAGATTTTTGTTGTATGATCCTAGGGTTATTTTGATGTTTTGGAGTTTGTATATAAATACAGTATTTTGGTGATGTAGTAAACTATGGTATTATGTATATTACGATTTTGAGAATGTGATTTATATTTACTGTTGCTTAGGTTTTTGCTGTGATTGACAGGTGTCCCCGTTACCCACGGGTTCGGGTTGACTTTTCTATTTATTATGTTTCATTTTATGTTAAGATTTTGAGGTCGTTACCATTTGGTATCAGAGCCTAGGATTCTAGGTTCTGTAGACTCTAGAGTGCAGTAGTAATAATACCAAAGTATAGGATAAGGGGATTTGAGGTCTGGTTTTGTAGTCTAGATGCAGGACCTCCATGGTGGTTTGTGTAATTTTCCTGGGGTGACAATTTCAGGAAAGTCATGGTAAACTATCATCGGGTCGGGTATCTAGGTTGCAGGATTGAATCTTGAATTAAGATCAGGAGAGATGAATTAATTAGGAAAATATATTACATGAGTTGGATGATATGAATAGTGAAGGGGGTTTTGAGTTAAGTTTATTGTTTTTCAAGATGGACCCAGGTGGTAGTAGTGCCCATGCTAGTGGGAATGAGGGTGCTGGACCCTCAAGCGCTGCGAGTGGTGATTCTGATGCAGTCTTACGCTGCGTAGTACAGCAAGTCATGGATGAAATTGCTAGGAGTTCGAGGGAATAGGATGGTCCATCGGTAGGCCATGGTAGCTCGATAGAGAAGTTCATAAAGATGAATCCTCCGGCTTTCTCAGGAGGGACAGATCCTGCAGTCGCTGAAAACTGGGTGTAGGAGATAGAGAAAGTGTTTGCAGTACTATAGTGTTCGGAGGAGCAAAGGGTACTATTTGCCACATTTAAACTAACTGGAGAGGCCGAGAGATGGTGGTCGGCAGTGAGATTATTATAGCAGCAGAGGACTGTACTTGTGGAAATGACATGGGAGCGGTTTAAAGAAATATTCTTTGACAAGTATTTTCCAACCTCATCTAGGGAGGCTAAGATTGAGGAGTTCCTAAATCTGAAGTAGGGATAGTTGTCAATGCAGCAATACGCGGCGAGGTTCATCGAGCTATCTCGCTTTGCCCCATACATCATTTCAGATGAAGTGAAGAAGGTACGATAGTTTGAGAGAGGTTTGAGGAGAGAAATTTATAGGTATCGATATTGAAGTTGCAGGATTTTGCTGAGCTAGTGGATAGAGCCACTATAGCGGAGATTGGGGAGCGGTTGACGTTGAGGAGCAGAAACAAAAGAAGAGATCAGCGCCTTCCGGTTCCCAACAGGGAGTCGGCCTTACTTTGGGGAAGAGAGGTGGCTATTATAGAGACAGGAGACAGGAGACTAGGAATTGCAGTTTCCAGGGTGTGCAGCCATCTCCATCTTGCCTATCTTGTGAGAAAAGACATCTGGGGGAGTGTCGTGTCTGGCGAGGTGTCTACTATAGGTGCGGGGAGCAAAGACATATGATGAAGGAGTGTCTGACAGAAATTGGTGCTGCTCCTACTCCTAGACCTACTCGAGGACGCTACCAGGCACCACGTGGAGGCCAGCAGAGGAATATAGCCCCAGCCAGGGTTTTGGCTTTGATGCCGAGCGATGTTGAGGCGGCTGGCGACGTGGTGATAAGTACGGTTAATATGTTTTCATTTAAAGTTATTGCACTTTTTTTATTCTGGTGCCACACACTCTATTGTGTCCTTGGGATATGTTAAATTGTGTGGGGTTGAAACACAATCACTAGATGTCAGGTTATTAGTGGCTACACTAACTTGGTCAGTGGTGAGATGTAGTAGGATGCTTCATGGTTGTCCAGTTGATATTCAGGAGAGAATTTTATCTGCTGATTTGGTGGTGCTAGATATGCATGGGTTTGATATCATCTTCGGCATGGATTGGCTAGCAACTAATTCTGCTATTATAAACTGTCGTGCAAGAGAAGTGACATTCAGACCTCCAGGGAAACCAGAATTCAGATTTACAGGGTCACGAGTGCAATCTTTACCTCAGATGATCTTAGCTGTTCAGGCGAGGAGGTTGCTTCAGAATGGTTGTCAGGTATTTGTGACTTTAATGAAGGAAATGTCAAAGAATGAATTGAAGCTTATCAATATGCCTGTGGTGAAAGAATTTACGGATGTGTTCCTAGATGAGTTACTAGGTTTTTCGCCTGATCGTGAGGTAAATTTCCCTATTGATCTACTTCAAGGTATGACGTTGATCACTAAAGTACCGTATTGAATGGCGCCAGCAGAGTTGGCAGAACTGAAAAAATAGTTGCAGGATTTGCTTGATAAAGGCTTCATACAACCTAGTGTATCTCCGTGGAGAGCTCCGGTACTGTTTGTGAAAAAGGATGGGTCTGTGAGGATGTGTATTGATTATAGAGAAATTAATAAAGTGACAAACAAGAACAAGTATCTCCTACCCCGTACCAATGATTTGTTTGACCAGCTCCAGGGTACCCGGGTATATTCTAAGATTGAACTTAGGTTAGGCTACCATCAGGTAAAGGTGAGAGCAGATGATGTATCGAAGATGGCTTTTAGGACCACGTATGGGCATTACGGATTCTTGGTTGTGCCATTTGGTCTGACGAATGCTCTTGTGATATTTTATGGATTTGATGAATAGGATTTTTTATCCATATTTAGATCAGTTTGTAGTTGTTTTTATTGATGACGTACTGGTTTATTCGAGGAGCTATGAGGAGCACGAGATACATTTGAGGCAGATTTTGCAGATGTTCAAGGAGAATAAGTTGTATGCAAAATTTAGTAAATGCGACTTTTGGCTCGAGAAATTTGTGTTTTTAGGGCACATTATCTCAGGATATGGAATTTCTGTATATCCTAGTAAGATTGAGGCGGTAGTAAATTGGGCTAGACCGAGGAACGTACAAGACATCAGGAGTTTCTTGGGGTTAGCCAGATATTACCATCGTTTTGTCGAGGGTTTCTCAGCTTTATCAGGGCCTCTGACATGACTGACTAGGAAGAATGCCAGATTTGAATAGGACAACATCTGTGAGCAGAGTTTTCAGGAACTGAAGCAGAGGTTAGTCACAGCGCCTGTATTGATCATCCCGTCTAGGGGTGAGGGTTATGCTATCTACAGTGATGCATCCTTAAAAGGACTTGGATGTGTACTGATGTAGTATGGCAGGGTGGTGGCTTATACGTCCAGACAATTGAAAGACTATGAAAAGAACTACCCTACCCATGATCTTGAATTGGCTGCAGTGGTACACACATTGAAAATTTGGAGGCATTACCTGTACGACGAGCAGTGCGAGATTTTCTCCGACCATAAGAGCTTAAAGTATTTCTTTACTCAGAAAGAATTGAATATAAGACAAAGGAGATGGTTGGAGTTAATTAAAGATTTTGATTGTACTATTAGTTACCACCCAGGGAAAGCAAACGTGGTAGTTGATGCACTGAGCAAGAAATCTTGGGAATCAGTGTTGGTACCTATGGAGATCCAGCGTCCGATCATGATGGATCTAGAGAGACTCGCAATTGAATTGATTGAGAGTAATACTCCAGTATGTATTTCCAGTTTAGTGGTGTAGCCTACGCTGCAAGAAAGAATTAAAGTTGCTCAGAAAGAAGACCTAGAATTAATAGAGGTGATGGACAAAGTGCAGGATGGTCAGGGAGAGGAATTCTACATTTCAGATGATGGAGCTTTACAGTTCCATTCTAGATTATGTGTTCCTACTGATGCTGACATTAGGAGGACTATTTTAGAGGAGGCTCACAGATCCTTGTATTCGGTTCATCCCGGTAGTACGAAAATGTATAGGGGTTTGCGAGAGTTTTACTGGTGGAGTGGTATGAAGAGGGAGATTGTTGAGTATGTAGCCCAGTTTTTGACATGCCATCTTTTGATGTGCCAGCAGGTAAAAGCTGAGAACCAGAGGCTGGCAGGCCATTTGCACCGTTATTTATCCCAGAGTGGAAGTGAGATCATATTTCCATGGACTTCGTTTCAGGGCTTCCGTCGACATCGCACGGCCAGAATGCGATTTGGGTGATAGTAGATCAGTTGACTAAGATCGCCCATTTCCTCCCTATCAAGATCAATTATTCCCTCAACCATTTAAAGGAGATTTACGTTCAGAAGATAGTTCATTCTCATTGGGTTCCAATATCTATAGTGTCAGATCGAGACCCATGTTTAACGTCACGGCTCTGGAAAAGCTTACAGGAAGCTTTAGGGTCTCAACTATCTTTCAGCACGACATTCCATCCTCAGTCAGACATGCAGACTGAGAGAACGATACAAATACTAGAGGATATGCTCCGAGCATGTGTATTAGACTTTGGGGGTAGTTGGACTCAGTTCATGCCACTAGTAGAGCTCGCGTATAATAATAGTTACCAGTCTAGTATTGGCATGGCACTGTTTGAAGCTTTGTACGATAGGAGATGTCGATCTCGTTTGTATTGGGATGAGATGGGTGAGTGGCGAGTTGTTGGGCCAGAGCTGGCATAGCAGGCATATGATAAAGTTCGACTTGTCAGGGATAGAATCAGTGCAGCTCAAAGCTGACAGAAGAGTTATGCCGACAATCGCAGCATGAATTTGGAGTTCGATGTGGGTGATCACGTATTTTTAAAGATAGCTCTGTTAAAAAGAGTTATAAGGTTTGGTAGGAAGGGTAAACTTAGCCCTAGGTTTATTGGTCCGTTTGAGATTTTAGAGAAAGTGGGGTCGGTGGCCTATAGGCTAGCGTTGCCACCTACACTATGCAGGATGCACAACGTATTTCATGTATCTATGTTGAGGAAATACATCCCAGATCCTTCTCATATTATTAGCTATGGTGAGTTAGAGCTTAGTGATTCTCTAGTCTATAAGGAGGTACCAGTGCAGATTCTGGACAGAAAAGAATAGGAACTACATAATAAGAAGATTCCTCTAATAAAGGTTCTATGGAGGAATCATGCTGTAGAAGAGGCTTCTTGGGAGCTTAAGGAACAGATTAGACAGAAATACCCGCAATTATTTCAAGAAGTCCATATGTAAATAAGAAATGTAAGTAAATATGTAATGTTTCTTTTGTAGGTACATGTAATATTCTAGTAGTAAGAGGTATTTTAGCTTGGGGGAAATTTTCTTTTGGTATATGTAATCTCCCAGGACTTGAAATGTAACCACGGTATTCTTCCGCCATAAGTGAGGGTGAGTAATAAAATAAGTAGATCATTTTGCCTAATAAGGGATGATGAATTACATGAATAGTAAATTTCGAGGACGAAATTTTATAAGGAGGGGAGAATGTGACAACCCAAATAATAATGGTATTTAAATAAGAGGAAGGGAAATGGAAATAGTAACAGAAGGAATAACTGAGGGAAATTACCAGGGTTTTGTCGACGAACATAGGGGATTCGTCGACGAGGGTATAAGAGGACCTCATCGACAAAGACAAGATTTGTCGACGAGAAGATACCGAGGGAGGGTTTTGGGGAAATATGAAATTCTTCGACGAAAGTGTAGGTTCATTGATGAAATTTCTACAGGACTCCTCGACGAGGTGACGTGTCTCGTCGACGAATCTAGTTCTATAAATATAAAAAACCTGGATTTTAACTTCAAAATTAAGAAATCTCTTTCACTCACTCTCTCTCTCCCTCCCTTCCGCTCCCTCCTCTTCTCCCTTTGATTTTTGGCCGGATTTCAGCCGATTCGAGGATCTGAAGCCACCACGACGCTCCTGGGGAAGTTCTCTTCAAATCTGCCAAAGCGGATCGTAGGTGGAACTCCATTGAAAATCATCCCTGGGTTGAGATAAGGCTTTTTAAGCCAAATTTGGTTTTATGGTAGTTATAGGAAATGATATACACGTGAAAATACTAAAGTTTAGTATTGAGAGTTTTTATTTTCAGGGTATTGATCAGGAAATCCTACGGGTGTGAGTCTAGAATTTATAGGGGCTTTTCTCAATAGTCAGGTAAGGGAATAAATTAAAGCAATTATTTTCCATGCAAATTATTATTATGTATGAGTAAGTTTATTTTCAAAAAAGAATATATTATATCTGTATATTACGAAGGAATTGCACATTTGGGAAAATACTGCTAATATGTTGAAATGAATATGTATGTATGAGATGTCAAAAACTATGATTTTAGAATACAATGTATGGTTTTATACAAAAAATGTGTGGCATGAATATTATTTTACGTGGAAAATATCATAATATGACAATGATATGAATGAAGTATGTTTTGAGAAATTATGAAAGAATTTAGTACATTATGATGTTGAAAATACATGATCAATTAATTATTTTCAGAATGATATACATATATAAAATGATTTCGGCGCGAGGCCGTATATGTGTATGAAATGATTTCGGCGTGAGGCCATATTTATGTATGATTTTGGCATGAGGCCGAATTTATAAAACGATCGGCACGAAGCCATATTTATATAACGATTGGCACGAAGCCGTATTTATAAAATGATCGGCACAAGGTCGTATTTATGAAATGTTCGGCACGAGACTGTATTTATGAAATGATTTCGGTGCAAGGCCGTACTTATGAAATTATGAAACATGCTATATTATCATGTATTCTATGTTATCAGAACTCGGATGTTAGTTTAGTTCAGTTCAGAAGCACAGTATCATAGCTTATATATCAAATATCTATGATCAAATTGGTGCTAACCACCCCATGAGGTGGTGGGAGATGGATAGTCGATGTGGCTTTTAGTAGAGTGTGGATGCCCACCTAACATTTCAGACCAGGGTGTGGCAGGCCCATCGTACTTACAGACATTTTTGACTCAGCAGTGGTATGCCAACCATTGTCGGGTCCTGCCTTTGAGCTGCAGAACCCGTCATGGGGGGTAATACATGACATCAGTTAGCTATTCATCCTGGGTATATTTTCAGTATCATCAGTTATAACAGATGTTTTATGTACAATATAATTTATTAGCAAATATAAAAGTATATGATTATTCAGTACGATATGATGAATGTTTACAGATATATGAAATGTACTGTATATGTATAGTTGCATTAAATGTTTATGTTGCCACACAGCTTTATTTAGTTTATTTTCCCTTACTGAGAAGTGTCTCACCCCCGAACATTAAATGATTTTCAGGAAACCTAGAGAGACCAGCGGGTTAAGGTCGTTGTTGAGTGAATTGAGCTTCCCTACTAGAAGGGAAAGCGTTGATCTAGGATCAAGAGATTTTTTTTGTATGATCCAAGGGTTATTTTGATGTTTTGGAGGTTGTATATAAATACAATATTTTGGTGATGTAGTAAACTCTGGTATTATGTATATTACGATTTTGAGAATGTGATTTATATTTACTGATGCTTAGGTTTCTGCTATGATTGACAAGTGTCCTTGTTACCCATGGGTTCAAATTAACTTTTCTATTTGTTATGTTTCATTTTATATTAAGATTTTGAGGTCATTACATTTAATGTGTCCAACCTTCTCAAAATTATAACATGTTGGTGGATCAGTTTTAGTTTGCTTTGTGTTTTTTAATTCTTTTTTTGTTTTTGTTCCTTTAAAATTTTGAGGGAATTTTCTATTCTTCCTGAAAAATTTTCCAAGTCTTTTAGTGATAAAGGCTAATTCTTCATCATCTAATTCATTGTCTTCATTCTCATCACTAGAGCTTTCTTTGCTAGCCTTAAGGGGTATTGATTTCTTGTTTTTATTATTGTTCTCTAAATTTCTTTCATTCATTGTCATCTCATATGTGAGTAGAGAACCTATTAATTCATCTAGGGAGGTGCTTTTCAAATTTCTTCCTTTCGCAATGGCAATGGCCTTAGGTTCCCAAATTAGTGGTAGTCCCCTAAGGATTTTTCGGATCATTTCATAAGTTGAGTAATTTTTCCCTAAAGCATTGAGGGAGTTTATTATGTGAGTAAACCTAGTGTACATTCTAGTGATGGTTTCATCCAAGTTCATCTTAAAAGCTTCATACTCGTTTGTGATCTTTTCGATTTTACTATCTCTAACATCTATAGTTCCTTTATAGGTTACTTCTAACTTGTCTTGAATTTCTTTGGCCGACTTACATGCCATACCTATTAAAATCATTAACATCTAAAGCACAATATAGTGCATTCATGGCACTAGAGTTTACTTGCATCATTTTATAATCATTGTCGGTCAAGTCTCTTTCTTCTTTAGGGACTTCTTTACCATCTATGAATTTAGTGGGAATGTAGTCACCATGTGTGACAACCTTCTATGCTTTCCAATCCATGGTTTGAATATAGATATATATATATATCCTAACTCCTTGTTTCCAAAATGTATAAATTAAACCACAAAAGATAAGCGGTCAAGTAGATGATTGGCCTTCAGCAAAAGGGGAAACACCTAGGTGTGCCATTTAGACCTTTATATAGCTTATAATTAGGATTTGCTATAACAAGGCTCTGATATCAATTGAAAGTCAAGGTGTTATCCCAAGAGGGAGGTGAATTGGATTTATAAAAATTCTTTTAAATGTTATTACAAATTTTCAACCTTTTGTAAACTTAAACAAACACACAACAATGACTTAATTTTAAATCAACCACAATCCAAACACAAGACAAATACCAAATACAAACCAAATAATGATCAATCAACCAATCACAATACTTAACCAAATTGTGGAAGCTTGCAACACTTTCTTATTTCAGCGTTTTGCAAAATTTCAGTTTGTAGCCCTGTATGAATGAATTTTTAAGCACTCATTTTAACCAAGATTTCCGCAAGCGTTAATCAACGTACTCCCTTTACGGTTTCCACAAAATATTAACCAACGTACTTTCGTAGATTAAAAGGTCTTCTCAATCTCAGTTTTAGCAACCCTGAACTTTTGAAAACACAATTTGTATATACTGAAATTTAAATAGATATGGGTACAGAGAGTGAGATCGAGACTTTTTATGAGGTTTGGCTTATCCCCAGTCTACGTCCTTGCCTTAGGCAAGGCTACCTAAGGATTCCATTAACTCAGTCCTTTTAGGACAGAACAAACCAATTACTACCCTCCTTGTGGAGCCCCCTCTCCAAGTGATACCCCACACTCAGTTACAATGATCCAAATACCTGAACCGTCAAAGAAACATGAAACAAGAAAACAATTTCTATTGTACAAAGAATGCTCTTAGATAGAGTTGGTTAGTTCAATTGAAAGTGCTATATACTTCAATAATGAATATCAAAAGAAATAGTATTGAAGCTCAAGAATAATATCATCGGAAAACTTCTCTAGATGGAAAACTTCAATAACGATTTTCAATTGCTTGGTGTATGTTTGATTAATGAAAACATGTATTTATAGGCTCAAAAAGGTTAATTCATATTTCCCAAGTTTACTTGGAGTATTTCCCAAGTTTTTAGTAAACTTGGGGTACAAGAAACTTAATTTTGAATTCTAAAACCTTTTTAAAAAATATAGCCATTAACAGTGTTCAGGCGCCTGAAGTCTCGGGATCAGTCGCCTAAAGTTATTTAAAACTGAAATTTTTGAAATGAAAATAGGGTCAGGCGCTTGAGGTGACAAGGGTCAGTGGCCTGAGGGTACACTGCCTTTTAAGAAATTCATAAGGAAATTCTTTAGGCACCTGAACTTACACTACAATCGCCTGAACAAACAATTTTTTTGTTTTTCATGTTATTTTTCGAAGACACTTAGCTCTCTTGCTTTGTTACTTTATAAAAACATTTTCTATAATTTTTAAGACAAGTTCTCTAAGTCCAAGACAAGCCCTAATGAGCTTCAAAACATTTCCACATGATATTCAATATGAAGTACTTGCATAATTCATCCTAAAGCCTTAAACACTTTAAGCTTTGAAGTCTTCATATAAGTTTCTGCGTTGTGTCCTCTGAGACTTTGAGCTTGAGTCAACTTTAGGTTTCCCAATGCTTTGAATCATTTGGTTCACTTGAACTTCCTTTGGATCATGATTCACACTAAAAATGAGCAGCTCGGAAGCTATCCCAAGTATAAGAGTTCAGTCGTGTAATACTTAGCCAAAAGGCCAGATCATCTCCTTAGGGAATGCATTTTAATTCCAAACTCGTGTAATTCCAAAAGAAATTAAGAAATAAAAATTTACTAAACATAATTTAGATTCAGTTTCCTAGGATTTTTGAGGTTTTTGCAAAAGAATTTAAATTCTAACTAAAAATTAAATATGCATGAAATAACTTAAATAAATACCAGATTCAATGCGAAAATAATGAAAGACCTAAACCCTGCAATCATTCAACTAAATAAAAATATTAACTTTAAACGTAAACCCAAGCAAGAACTTTAAATAAGGAGACAAATTGAAATTAACAATAATAATGCTCAAACAAAAATTTAAATTCGAGAGAGAGAGAAAGAGATTTAAACAGAAATTTATCTAATAAAAAGAAAGTTCTTAAACTAAACAAACTATTTTTAAACAAAAATTAATCCAAACTTTGAATAAATTAAAAACTTAACAATAAAATTAATTTTAACAAAATTGAGTTCAAAGAAAGAGAGAGATGAAAAAGTAAGGGAGAAGAGAAAAGAGAGAAGAGAGAGAGTGATAGCCGAAAATCTAAGGGAGGCTGAGAGTCTTCTGTTGTCCTGCGTATCACTGCCTCCTGCTACTCCCTTTTCCCCCATAAACCCTCCTTTTCCATAAAATATTCTATTCCCCCTCTAATATTTTGCCCTAATCGTGTCTCCTCTTGAGATAGGCACATGTGCCATTTTTTTGGTGGCCCAAGACTTTTTTTTTCCTTAAGCACTACACACGACTCAGCGCAACAACGTCACTTTTAAGCCTAATTTTGACCCAGTAAATGCTCGAATCAGCAAAATTCCCAATTAATTGTAGATATCGTAGTAATCTTTCCAATGCTACTTGAATCACACCAATCGAAAGTCAGATGAAAGAGTTATGATTAAAATACCAAAATACGTTCAGGCTGTCTCCTAGAGAATTTAGAACTTGGATTGCTACCCACTTTTCATTGCATGACACGGATCCATGTGCATAAAGCCCATGTAGTCTTCTCACATGGCACCCAGTTCTCTTTTATATCTCCTTTAATTTCGAAAATTATCACATTATATAGCATGGATTCTTCAATTTTTACACACGCACACGACTTTAAACAACTGCGTGCATGACTCATCATTTGCAGGCATGTGGCTCACAGTCTAGTCTTCGATATTTGGCTTCATGCACATGACCTTAATTTGAACTCTAGCTCATGTACACACACGTACATTTTTAATTTCGGCTTTAATGTCCAAAAATGTCCCTACA
Source organism: Malania oleifera (assembly GCF_029873635.1). NCBI lineage: Eukaryota > Viridiplantae > Streptophyta > Magnoliopsida > Santalales > Ximeniaceae > Malania > Malania oleifera. The sequence continues at coordinate 56,680,500 of NC_080429.1, read as the reverse complement.
ATAATAAGTTACCAAAAATTCATAAATTATCGAGTAATGATCCAAATATTGTAATTCGAGCTCAATGTTAAATTATTGAACATAATTAAGCATTTAATTAAAAATATAATTTTTAATGCATGATTTTAAACACCTAATTATGCAATTTAGACGCATAACCACCCCCCCAACTAATGTTTTGCTAGTCTCTAGCAAATAACGTGAATGAAATCATGGGCGGTATCCATAAATATTAATTCCAACAAATATGAAACGACTGCACATACGACACAACCATACCGTTTCACATACAGGAGTATAACCAAATTTTACACAAGATCATCATATATAATGCACGGTACTCTGGAGTAAGTCATTCATGTAAGTATCATCATTATATGGCCGTTAAGAACAATATACTCACATGAAGTTAACCAACAATACAATTCAGAGTTAATATAGTCATATAAATCCGAGTATAAATAGGAAAAATCTCAAGGTATGTGTAATGTGTATGACTCGTTACACCCAGTATTTGGTATACCCTAAAAAATACTCTAAAAAATGGGTTCACTCGTCATATGTGAGGAGGAGTGTTGCGATCAAACATCCCACATATTGCAAGGAACAAATGCTAAATGTATGGAGTGGACTAGTTTGACAAAGATCTAGCCTAGTTGTGACGTGTCGGGTCCTTCACCCTAGCATCTTCTTACCTACTCGTCATATCCAACTAAGACCACCCTAGATCAACTTATTCACAATCGGGCATGAATACAACTTATTCACTTCATTCATGTGCAATTCTATTTTTCTTATTCTCACTTCTACTCATTCTTTAATTTTTGTCTTTTCTTGGTCAGTTAGGACAATCATTACACTTCTTTTTTTGTCTTCATACTACTCATGTGAATTAAGCTCGAACAATAGTCCATGAACTAAGTTTATCTCTAGGGGTGGTTCAGCCTTCACATCTTGAGTAGGCTACAAGACCTAGGTTTCTATCTCCCCACTGGATGTCACCTCTAGGTTAGCAAGTCAAAAACAGAGACTAGTGTATAAAGAGTATTCAAAAAAGGAAAAAATGAAATTTGAGTTTCATAACTCTGAGTTAGCGTCAAAGACACAAAAGAATGATAAATGGTTCAACAATACCTCACAAGGTGTCATAGTCATCATGGGCGCTCTCTCAGTGCTCACAAGGAACCCTAAGTGTTACAAGTCACGTGAACGTGTATTTTTAGCCTCATAAGACACCATGTAAATACTAGAGTTTATATAGCCAGATTAACACGAATGAACTATTAGTCACCCTACATAGAGTTACAATTCCTAGATTAGTCATATAAAGAGAAACTACACATAAATAAGCCATTATACAACTTAAGTGTGTAACTCTTAGGTTATATGCAAGTATGTAAAGGGTATCAATCAATGTTAACACCCCCCGCCCCAAAATAAAGTGGAACATTGTCCTCAATGTGAAAGCATAGGGGAAATAGAAAATATGTGCATGGGGAAAGTGGAGCGTACCTGGGTGGAGAAGTAAAGGAAAATAAAAACTGAAACTAAAAAAAAAAAAGAACCTGAAAATTAACTAAAAATAAAACAAGGTAAAACAAAATGAAAATAAAGGAAAGAAAAAAATCACAGTCTGTTTGGCAGAGACTCTAAAGGAATTTCATCTGGTGGGTGCAGGTCTATAAATTGAACCGGCAAGTCTCCAAATTTGAGTCGCCACAATGAATTAGTCTTGTTACCTGCACAAAAGTTAGTCTCAAATAAATCAATACGTTCTAAGGTACCACACAAACATGTGTAGACTGCCTTCATTATTTTAACAAGAAATGATCTTGATTTAGTATTTTTTCCAGGAAAGTCACTTCTTTAAAAATCGGTCTTTAAGGAAAAGTTGTCAGAGTAGTTACCTTTGGTTCTTTAGAAGCATCAACATTAAAAATTTTACCTGATTCTTTGAAAATTAAACTCTCACTAGTCTGCTTACCCTCTTTATCGGGTGTACCCATCACCTTACCACTACGAGGATGTGCTTCAACATTGCGTTCCTTGACATTTAGTCCAGTAGGGAATGATGGTCCATGACTGTCAATCTCTGAGCGTAAGGAACCATAGGTTGGTACTCCTTACTGGTCACGCTCTCCACGTTAACTGACTTCTTCAATTTTGGGCTTGTTTCCTCTGATTTTTCTCTAACCTCATCTATCTCAGTTGTAACTTCAGGTGTCGGGACAACTGTTGGTCTATCAATGAGTATCTCAGGTTGGGAAAATTCTTTTCCACTTCTCAAAGTAATAAAGGCCTCTACTATCTCAAAAGAAACATTATATATTTGTTGCTGTTGGTGTTAGTATTCTTGAGGATTAGGCTGAGGTTCTACTAGAAATTCCCTTTTTTCTAAGATATTCAACTACGTGCTCATCTCATTAATGGTGTCCTGCAATTCATTTATGGCCTGAGTGTACTGATTATTAGTTGTGACTTGAATTTTCATGAACTGTTGAAAGGCATCCTTAAGAGAATTCTCCAGTGGAGCAGGTGCTATATTAGATTGAAATCCTGAAGGTGCATAGCATTGAGAGAATTGTTGTGGCTAATACTGATGTTGAAAGGTAGCCTGACGATATGATAGCTGATAAGGGGGTGCATAGGACTAGGAGGGTTGATTCCAAAGTTACTCTGTACTATTTTCCTTTTCCATCTCCATAGCCTCCACTGCTTCAACACAAAAATCATCTTTCAGTTCATTCTACTCTCCACCATGTATTGATCTCAATGGTTAAGCTGCAATCGGTCTTCTATCAATCCTAGTGTTCCATTGCTGAACATGGTTAGCTAAATGATCCAAAAAATCCAATGCCTCATTTGGTTCCTTGTCGAAGAAATATCCGCAATACATAGTATGAATGAACTACTTCGATTTAGAAGTCAACGTAGTGTAGAAATAGTTGACCAGACGCCATGATACAAATCCATGGTGAGGACACATGGTAACCGAACCTAATCTCTCCCAGCTTTCATGAAATGTCTCATAAACTCCTTACATGAATTGACTGATCTGTTCCTACAAAAATCAAGTTCTCTGTAAGGGAAAAAATTTATGCAGAAGTTCATTTTGCATATCAACCCAACTAGAGATAGAATTAGGCCTAAGAGAATTAAACCATGTCTTACACTTGTCTTTCAATGAAAAAAGAAATAGACGCAATCTAATTGCTTGATTAGTAGTAGTCTTGTAATGACCTGCTTAACTTATCAAATAATAAGCATATTTAAATATATGATCAATCCAACCCATGGGCAAATGGGATAGACTAGTCATAAACAATGGATTCTAAGTAGTAGTAAGTATAAAATTACAATCATCCAACCATAAAACATAATACCAGAGTCTACTTACACCAAAATAACATACATATATTTTCAATCTCCCATAACATTCCAAATACAACTAGGATCTCACAACAAAATAATCTCGGTCCTAGTACAAAATCTTACCCTCCTAGTAGGGTAACTCAACAAACTCAACAGCGGCCATGACCCGCTGGTCTCTCAGGGTCTCCTAAAAAATTAATTAAATTCGGGGGTAAGACACTTCTCAATAAGGGAAAATAAACTAAATACAGTTGTGTGACAACATGAGTACTTAAAGATAATATAAATATACAGTACAATCATCATACTAGAAAATATTCATCATTTAATAACTACAAAAAGGTATACTTTCATATTTCTAATAATTCATACTAATTATAATTGTCTAGTATAGCTAATAATACTGAAAGTATACCCAAGATGAATAGTTAGCTGATGTCATGTATTACCCCCCATGAAGGGTTGTGTAGGCTTAAGACGGGACTCGACAATGGCTGGCCGACCACTGCCGAGTCAAAAATGTCTATAAGTACGATGGGCCTGCCACACCCTAGTTCGGACTGCCAGGTGGACGTCTACACTCAACACTGAAAGCCACATTGACTATCCATTTCCCACCCCCTCGTGGGGTGGTTAGCACATATCTGATCTATAAGTTACAGTACCCAACTATTGAAACTGAACTAAACTAAGATCTGGGTTCTGATAACATATAATACATGATATTATAGCATTTTTTATCATTTTATAAATATGGCCACGCACCGAACATCATTTCATAAATACGGCCTCGCTCCGAGCATCATTTCATAAATATATATATATATATGGCCTCGCGCCGAAATCATTTCATACATATCATTCTGAAAATAAATCAATTATCATGTACTTATCAAAATCATCGTAATATACTGGATCTTTTCATAACTCCTAAAAACATGTTTTATTCGTAAAATTTGTCATATCATTATTTTTCATGAAAACTAACATTCATGTCACACAATGTTGAATAATTTCGTAAATTTCATTCTAAAATCACATTTTCCGTATAATAGCAGTATTTTCTCAATAACATACATTTTCTCAATAATATTCAAATATCATGCATGCGTTCCTGAAAATTAATTTACCGATAAATGATAATAATACACGTGGAAAATAACTGCTTTAGTTTATTCCCTTACCTGGCAACCAAAAAGCCCCTATGAATTCCTGAACTCACACACGTAAAATTTCCTGATCAATACCCTAAAAATGAAAACTCTCAGTACTAAACTTCAATATTTTCATGTGAATATCATTTCCTATAACTACAAAAAGACCAAATTAGGCATAAAAGCCTTACCATGATTCGGGGACGAATTTCAACTTGCTCCCACCAACGATTCGCTCTAGTAAAAATGGAGAGAACTTCTCTAGGAGCATCATGGTGGCTTTAGATCGTCGAACCGGCGAAAATCTGTCCTGAAATCGAAGAGAGAGGAGAGAGAAACCAAAGGGGGAGAGAGAGAGAGAGTATGATTTTTCTTAATTTTCTGCGTTTAAATCCAGGTTTTTGCTATTTATAGGGTTGGATTCGTCAACGAGACACGTCACCTAGTCGACGATTCCTGTAGAAAGTTCGTTGACGAACCTACGCCTTCGTCGATGAATTTTAGACTTCCCCAAAAACCCTATCTTAGTAACTTCTTGTTGATGAAACTTGTCTTCATCGACGAGGCCCTCTTGTACCCTCAACAACAAATCCCCTGTGTTCGTCAACGAGGATCTGATGAATTTCCTTGGTTAATACGCCCAAAGTGCAATGTCGTCGACGAACGCAGTCTGCTGCCTCCTTTTATTTAAGTTTCCATTTCCTTCCCTCTTTATTATTTAAATACCATTATTTTTCGGGTCTTCACATTCTCCCCTCCTTATAAAATTTCGTCCTCGAAATTTACTATTCATACAACTCATCATCCCTTAAAGGCAAAATAGTCTACTTATTTTATTACTTACCCTCACTTATGGCGGAGGAATACCGTGGTTACATTTCAAGTCCTAGGAGATTACACATACCAAAAGAAAATTCCCCCAAAACTAAAATACCACTTACTAACTAAAGCATTACATGTACCTGCAAAAGAAATACTACATATTTACTTACATCTTTCAATTATATCTAAACTTCTTGGAATAGTTGCGGGTATTTTTGTCTGATCTGTTCTTCTAGCTCCCAAGAAGCCCCTTCTACTGCATGATTCCTCTATAGAACCTTTACCAGAGGAATCTTCTTATTATGCAGTTCCTGTTCTTTTCTATCCAGAATCTGCACTGGCACCTCCTCATAGACTAGCGAATTACAGAGTTCTAACTCACCATAGCTGATAATATGAGAAGGGTCTGGGACGTATCTCCTCAACATGGAAACGTAGAATACATGGTGCATCCTGGATAATGTAGGTGGCAAAGCTAGCCTGTAGGCCATTGGACCCACTTTCTCTAAAATCTCAAACGGACCAATGAACCTAGGGCTAAGTTTACCCTTCCTTTCAAACCTCATAACCCCTTTCAACGGAGCAATCATCAAAAATATGTGATCACCCACATCGAACTCCAAATCCCTGTGACTATTATCGGCATTGTTAGCCTTAGTGGCTACACCATCATTATTTAATGTGTTTTGATGATATTAACCTATATGTTGTTCCTAGTGTTTTCATATCTTTGCAGATCTTCTTTAGTACAGGTACAAAGTGTTGGATACATGGAATTACCAAATTAGAAGCAAAGATCAGACCAAGGAGACATCAAATAGGAGAGATCGGAAGGACGCTGACTCGGAAGCACCAAAACACATCCTGAAGTTTTTATTGTGTATAAATTAATTGTAATAAGAGTTGTGTAAGTGAGTGCGTATTGTAACTTTTTTGGTGTGTGTCTTGCATGATTTTTGAGTAAGATTTAAGCCATTGCATAAGCACACTAGGACACATGAGCATATAGGATCTGCAAAAAAGAAACAAACTTATAATTCGTAGTTTTCTAAGTTAAAACAAGAGTTTGTCAAATGAATCCTAAAACTCAAATATTTTTTCAAAGGGACAAGTTTTTAACATCCTAGTTTTAAGAACATTTTTATACTTAGTCCCGATTGTATTAAAACAAGTTTTATGTCCTAAAGGTTCAAAGAAAGTCAAGTATATTTATAAAAGAACATACTAAGCATATAAGATATCAAAATAGGTTTTCAAACGTGTTTTATTAATTAAGATATCTTATATTCAAAAGGAAACTCATTTGGACAAGCTTTAATCTTCATTAGACTTATTATATTTCATATAATGTTGTCCAAGAATGTTTTGAGTCATTAAAACACTTTTTGACAAGGAAAAACAAAGCAATCGTCACTACCGTAGTGAAGCCTTTAGTTTTGAACACCTTACGGTATTTTAGACATAACGTTTTCTAAAAAAGTCCAAATGGGACGATGTTGGTGTTCTTGGAAAGCTAAGATAAAATGCAACAACTTTTATTTTTATGAATATTTCTGATTTAGGGACCTCATCGACGAACACAGGGGATTCGTTGACGAGTCCAACAAGCAGAATGACGCTAACGGGCAGAAAACGGCTAGTTTGCCAAATAAAATATCTTTTATCCCCCCCAATGGCTAGTTAACGGCTCCTAAGGCTCTTGGGCTATAAATACAAGCTATTAGACTTGTATTAACATGGTGTTTGAAGGCTTTTGATCATTCTTAGTAAAAAATATTTTTTAACACCAACCTAAGCACCCAGCACTCACAAGTGCTAATTCTCTCTTGCTCTTTAATTGTGTTTGATTCATTACTTGAGAGATAGTGTGTGGTTTGCTTTGTATTTAACATTTTCTCATTTGAGGAGCATCATATTATATTTCTATCATCTTCTTGTAAAGTTCTTTGTGGACCATTTGGTGAAGGTTCTTTGTGAACTGCAGAGGCTCTTGGTGAGCGGGTAGGAATTTGTTCCCAAGTTGTAAGGCTTCTCTGCTAGTGAAGGAGATTGTATAGTGGAATCCTTGTGTTCGTCTCAAGGCGTGGATGTAGGCTTGGTGCCGAACCACGTAAAAATACCACTGTTGATTTTATCTCCCTATACTCTTTATTATTTGTCCTGTGTATGATTTAGATATAATTGCTTGCATCTTGTCAAGTGTTTTATTTTGTAGAGAAAATTTGTAATTCCACAAAAGAGTCCATTCACCCCCCCCCCTCTAGACTATATACTCCCGAGTTAGGACGTCTAACAAGTGGTATCAAAGCCAGATGCTTGCATTTAACAGTGTAAAATCCAGAGCATAAAGATTAAATGGAGTATTTGGCGAGTTCCTCCTCCCAAGGACAATTTGTGGTAAGACCGCCATTGTTCAATGGTTCAAACTAACCGACTTAGAAAAACCCAATGATCATCTTCATCCAAGCACACAATCTCAAAATGTGGCATGTCATCTCTGAGGGAAATTACAAATTCAAAAATACCAAGGGTGAACCAAAAAAACTTGAGGAGATGTCGGAAATTGAAATAAGGTTAGTTGAGCTTAACTTTCAAACCAAAAATTTTCTTTATTATGCTTTAAGTGATAATGAATACAATTGTGTTTGTGGTTGTGATATCAATAAAGAAATATGGGAAAAACTTGAAGTCACATATGAAGGTACTTCACAAGTTAAGAAGTCCAAAATTTACTTGTTAGTCAATGAATATGAAATGTTTAAAATGGATAAGGGAGAATCCATCACATCTAGATTCACTCGGTTCACACACATCATAAATGAATTAAAAGCACTCGGTAGAACTTATTCTATGGAGGATAATGTTCAAAAAGTTTTATGATCTTTACCCGAGTCATGGCATGATAAATCCACCACCATTGAGGAGACAAAGGATTTAACCAAAGTCACACTTGATGAGCTTATTGGATCACTTATGACTTATGAACTTAAGAAAAATATGACTTTGAATCCTCAAAAGCCTAGGAAGGATAAGTGTGTTGCACTTAAATCATCTAGTCCAAAATTCAAAGAAATGCTAGAAAATAATGAGGATAGTAAGGATGATATGGAATCACTCATAAAAGACTTTAGAAAATTCCTTGAAGAAAAACAACACTTTAGGAAAGAAGAAATAAGCAAAAATGAAAAAAAAAAAAAAAACACATCCATGCTTAATGGCTAATGACCAAGAAGATGAAGTAAGTTCGGATGAGGAGGATTATGCACCTTCTTATGATGAAGTAACAGAAAATTGTGCTAAATTATATAATGAATTAGTTTTAGTAAAAGGAATGAACAAAAATATGGAGAAAGAACTTACTTTGTCAAAACATAGGGAATCCTCATTAATAGAAGAAAATAATTCTTTTAAAAAGAAGAATGAGGAGATTGTTTTAAATAATTTAAAAAAAAAATAATTTTAAACCACATGGTCATGCCTCAACAAGCAAAAATAATACAAATAAGTCAAGACCCTCACATGAAAATAAAATTTGTTTATATTGTGAAAGAAAGGGTCACATAAGATATTTTTGCCCTTATAGTGGAAATAGAGGCAAACAAAAGAAGTTAGAATGGGTAGTAAAGAAAAACTCATTGGTACCCAAGGAAGAATGGGTACCCAAAGGAAACACTTGATCTTTGAATTCTTGTTTCCTTAGAACCTAGGATTAGGAATTAGTTTTAGGTAGACTTGACTTTACCTAGGTAAAAAGAATTTGATGACTAAGATGTGCTTAAAGGATAAAATCCCAATTAATGCATTATAAATTGTTAAATTACTTTATTGGGAATTCTTGATGATCAAGCCAATGTTGATGAATGAAAATACTAAAACCAATATGATTTCTTGAATTGTATTCATCTTGAAAATTGGTTTATTTCCTTTTATTGGCTATTATTTATGGAATGAAATAGTATGCCAAGCTTGTGAGTTAAAAATAAATTTTATGGGTGATAAATGGAAAAAAAAACCTTGTTTTTCTCATGTGAATTGTTTTGATGATATATGTTTTAGTTTAGATATCTAAAACATAACATCCTTAAAAATTGAATTTTAGTAAAAATAATCACAACAAGTGGTATTATAAAATGAAGCATTTATTTGTAACATCTTATGTTTGAAGAATACTTTCCCATTAGTGGCAAATTAGGAGAACATGTCTCCTATTTTCTAAAGAACATTGTCAAATAAAGCCAAGTTTACATCTACATGCTCTTTGCCAAGTTGTTAGGACATATTTACTGCGCTTAAATTACAAGCATAAACATTTTGTACTTATTTTGAAAATGTCCATTTTTGAATGATCATTGAATGATTGATTCAACATTAAGTGGTAATAAACCTTAGAAATCATTATTCATGAGTAAGTAAGGAAGCCAATCTGGGCATTTCACATGTTATAGTTTAGCACCAACAATTGGTTTATGTGTTTAGCACATACTCACCTCACCACCATGGAATCTTATATTAAGGGGGAAAAATAAATTTTAGCTAAAATGAATTGCATCTCTCTTTTTGATGATGTTCAAAGGGGGAGAAGATTTTTGGTGTCATATATGTTAGGAATAAGATGTTTGAGGTTATGTGTGGAGGAGAAGGCTTTATCTTAAATGGACTATTTTACGGTATGCATGTTTAAAGATCTAATAGATATGAAAAATATAGTTAAATATTTTTACACCTTATATGCATAAAGTAAGGGGGAGCATATTTTACTACCATTCTAGAATATGCATAAATTAAGGGGAGGTTTAAATTTCACCCTATAGGAGAACACCAATGGTTTGCCATCATCAAAAAGGGGAAGAATATTAGCCTTAGAGGCTATGTGAGCTTAACTGCACTGTTTTGATGATAACAATCCATTAGTGGTTCTAGGTAAGCTTATCTTTGCATATCAAGCCATGATTAGTATAACTACAAATGCAAAGATTAAGTAAATTAGTAATAGGTTAGACATTATCAAAAAGGGGGAGAATGTTAGCCTTAGTGGCTACACCATCATTATTTAATGTGTTTTGATGATATTAACCTATATGTTGTTCCTAGTGTTTTCCTATCTTTACAGATCTTATTTAGTACAGGTATAAAGTGTCGGATACATGGAATTACCAAATTAGAAGCAAAGATCGGACCAAGTAGACATCAAATAGGAAATATTGGAAAGACGCTAACTCAGAAGCACCAAAGCATATCCTAAAGTTTTTATTGTGTATAAAAATTAATTATAATAAGGGTAGTGTAAGTGAGTGCGTATTGTAACTCTTGCGGTGTGTGTCTTGCATGAGTTTTTAGTAAGAGTTAAGCCATTGCATAAGCATACTAGGACACATGAGCATATAGGATCTGCACTAAAGTCACAAACTCACAATTCATAGTTTTCTAAGTTAAAATAAGAGTTTGTCAAATAAATCCTAAAACTCAAATATTTTTTCAAAGGGACAAGTTTTTAACATCCTAGTTGTAAGAACATTTTTATACTTAGTCCTGATTGTGTTAAAACAAGTTTTATGTCCTAAAGGTTCAAAGAAAGTCAAGTATATTTATAAAAGGACATACTAAGCATATAAGATATCAAAATGGGTTTTCAAACGTGTTTTATTAATTAAGATATCTTATATTCAAAAGGAAACTCATTTGGACAAGTTTTAATCTTCATTAGACTTATTATATTACATATAATTTTGTCCAAGAATGTTTTGAGTCACTAAAACACTTTTTGACAAGGAAAAACAAAGCAATCGTCACTACCGTAGTACAGCCTTTAGTGCCGAACACCTTGCGGTATTTTGGACATAAATTTTTCTTGTGTCCCTGAAAATCTAAGACAAAATGCCACAACTTTTATTTTTATGACTTTTTCTGAGTCAGGGACCTCGTTGACGAACACAGGGGGTTCGTTGAAGAGTCCAACGGGCAGAATGACGCTAACAGGAGGAAAATGGCTAGTTTGCCAAATAAAATATCTTTTCTTCCCCCCAACGGCTAGTTAACGGCTTCTAAGGCTCTTGGGCTATAAATACAAGTTATTATACTTGTATTAACATGGTTTTTGAAGGCTTTTGATCATTCTTGTATTAACATGGTTTTTGAAGGCTTTTGATCATTCTTAGTGAAAAATATTTTTTTACTAATTGCTTGCATCTTGTCAAGTGTTTTATTTTGTAGAGAAAATTTGTAATTCCACAAAAGAGTCCATTCATCCCCCCCCCCCCTTCTGGACTATATACTCTCGAGCTAGGATGTCTAATATGCATAACTCTTCTGTCGGCTCTGAGTTGCACTGATTATTTCCCTAATGAGCCGAACCTTATCGTATGTCTATTGTACAAGCTCAGGTCTCACAACTCGCCGCTCACCCATCTCATCCCAATACAAAAGAGATTGACATCTCCTACCGTATAAAGCTTCAAATGGTGCCATGTCGATGCTGGACTGGTAACTGTTATTATATGCAAACTCAATTAGCGGCATGAATTGAGTCTAGCTACCCCCAAAATCTAATACACATGCTCGAAGCATATCTTCTAGTATATGTATCGTCCTCTCAGTCTGCCCATCTGATTGAGGATGGAATGTCATGCTAAAGGATAACTAAGACCTTAGAGCCTCTTGCAACCTCCTCCAAAAACGTGACGTGAAATGTGGCTCTTGATTTGATACTATGGACACAGACACTCCGTAAGAATGAACTATCTCTTAAATGTAGATCTCCGCCAAACGGCTGAGGGAGTAGCTGATCTTAATAGGGAGGAAATGGGCGGTCTTGGTCAACCGATCTACTATCACCCAAATCGTATTCTAGCCATGCAACATCGATGATAGTCCTAAAACAAAGTCCATAGATATATGATCCCACTTCCACTCTAGAATAAATAACGGCTGCAACTGACCTGTTGGCCTCTGGTGCTCAGCTTTTACCTACTGGCATGCCAGACACTGGGCTACATACTCGACAATTTCTCTCTTCATACCACTCCACCATTAGAGCTTTCGCAAATCCCTATACATTTTTGTACTATTGGGCTGAATCGTATACAAAGATCTATAAGCCTCCTCCATAAGAGTCTTCCTGATGTCAACCTTAGCAGGAACACATAATTGAGAACGGAACTGTAAAGACCTCTCCCTAACCAGTCTACACTCTATCAATCAGCTCTTCTAATTCTGGATCTTCCTTCTGAGCGACTTTAATTCTTTCCTATAGAGTAGGCTATACCACTAAGCTGGCGATACATACAGGAGGATCACTCTCTACCAATTTCATGCTGAGTCTCTCCAAATCCATGATGATCGGACGTTGGATCTCCATAACTACCAACGCTGATTCCCCGGACTTCATGCTCAGTGCATCAACTACCACGTTTGCTTTCCCTAGGTGGTAACTGATAGTACAATCAAAATCTTTAATTAAATTTAACCACCTTCTCTGTCTCATATTTAATTCCTTTTAGGTGAAGAAATACTTCAAACTCTTATGGTTAGAGAAAATCTCACAATGTTTTTTGTACAGGTAATGCCTCCAAATTTTCAATGCGTGTACCACTATAGCCAATTCAAGATCATGGGTAGGATAATTCTTTTCATATTCTTTCAACTATCTAGACACATATGTCACCACCCTGCCATGCTGCATCAATACAAAGTCAAGTCCCTCCAAGGACGCATCACTGAAAATAGTATAACCCTCACCCTTAGACGGGATGATTAGTACTAGCATTGTGACTAGCCTCTGCTTCAATTCCTAAAAACTCTACTCACAACTGTCATCCCATTCAAATATGGCATTCTTCCTAGTCAATCGTGTCAGAGGCCCTGATAAAGCTGAGAATCCCTCAACAAAACAACGGTAATATCCAGCTAACCCCAAGAAACTCCAGATCTCCTAAACGTTCCTCGGTTTAGCCCAATTCACTACCGCCTCAATTTTACTGGGATACATAGAAATTTTTTCTCCTAAGATAATATGCCCCCAAAACATAACTTTTTCAAGCCAGAAGTCACATTTATTAAACTTTGCATACAGCTTCTTCTCCTTGAGCATCTGCAAAACCTGCCTCAAATGTATCTCGTGCTCCTCATAGCTCCTCGAATAGGCCAGTACATCATCAATAAAAACAACAATGAACTAATATAAATATGGATGAAAAATCCTATTCATCAAATCCATAAATATCGCAGGAGCATTCGTCAAACCAAATAACATAACAAGAAATTCGTAATGCCCATACTAGGTCCTGAAAGTCATCTTCGATACATCTTCTGCTCTTACGTTTACTTGACGATAACCTGACTTGAGGTCAATCTTAGAGTATACCCATGTACCCTGGAGCTGGTCAAACAAATCATCTATACGGGGTAGAGGATACTTGTTCTTGATGGTCACTTTATTAAAATCTCTATAGTCTATGCACATCCTCATAGACCCATCCTTCTTCTTCACAAACAGCACTAGAGCTCCCCATGGAGATACACTAGGTCGTATGAAGCCCTTATCAAGCAAATCCTACAACTAATCTTTTAGTTCTGCCAACTCTGCTGGTGCAATTCGATACGGTGCTTTAGAGATCGACGTTGTACCTGGATGTAGATCAATGGGAAAATTTACCTCATAATCAAGCAACAGACCTGGTAATTCATCTGCGAACACATCTGTAAATTCTTTCACCATAGGCATATTAATAAGATTCAATTAATTTTCTGGAATTTCCTTCACAAAAGCCACAAATCCCTGACAGCCACTCTGGAGCAGCCTCCTCGCCTGAATAGCTGAGACCATATGAGGTAAAGATTGCACTCATGACCCTGTAAATCTGAATTATGGTTTCCCTAGAGGTCTGAATATCACTTCTCTTGCACGACAATCTATAATGGCAGAATTAGCTGCTAGCCAATCCATGCCGAAGGTGATGTCAAACCCGTGCATATCCAGCACCACCAAATCAGTAGATAAAATTCTCCCTTGAACATCAACTGGACAACCATGAAGCATCCTACTACATCTCACTGCTGACCCGATCGGTGTAGCCACTAATAACCCGACATCTAGTGATTGTGTTTTAACCCCATATTTAACACACCCCAAGGAGACAAATGAGTGTGTGGCCCTAGAATCAAAAAGTGCAATAATTTTAAATGAAAACATATTAACCGTACCTGTCACCACATCATCGACCGCCTCAGCATCGCCCGGCATCAAAGCGAAAACCCTAGCTAAAGCCATATTCCTCTGTTGGCTTCCACGTGGTGCCTAGTAGCCTGCCCGAGCAGGTCTAGGAGTAGGAGTAGAAGCTGCACCAATCTGAGCCTGACAATCCCTCATCACATGCCCTGGCTCCCCACACCGGTAGCAGACACCTCACCCAACACGACACTCCCCCAGGTGTCTCTTCCCGTAAGACGAGCAAGCTGGAGATGGCTGCACACCATGGAAATTGCGATTCCCGATCTCCTATCTCTGGTCTCTGTAATAGTCACCTCTCTTCCACGAACCACAGATGGCTCCCTACTGAGAACCGGAAGGTGCTGATCTCTTCTTCTGCCTCTGCTCCTCAGCCTCTAACCGCTCCCTAATCTTCGCTATAGTGGCTCTATCCACCAACTCGGCAAAATCTTGCAACTTCGGTATCGATACCTGCTTATATATTTCTCTCATCAGGCCTCTCTTAAACTATTATACCTTCTTTACTTCATCTGGTACGATGTACGGGGTGAAGAGGGATAATTCGATGAATCTTGCCATATACTACAGTATGGTTTGTTGTCCCTGCTTCAGGTTCAGAAACTCCTCAATCTTAGCTTCCCTCGATGAAGCCAGAAAATACCTGTCAAAGAATATCTCCTTAAACTGCTCCCACATCATCTCTAAATGTACGGTCCTCTACTGCTCTAATAATCTTACTGCCGACCACCATCTCTCAACCTCTCCAGTTAGTTTATATGTAGCAAATAGCACTCTCTGCTCCTCGTTACACTGCAGCACTGCAAACACTTTCTCTATCTCCTACACTTAGTTTTCAGCAACTGCAGGATCCGTTCCTCTTAAGAAAGTCGAAGGATTCATTTTAATGAATTTCTCGATCAAACTGTCGTGGTCTATTGATGGAGCCCCCTGTTCCCTCGAGCTCCTAGAAATTTCAGCCATGACTTGCTATGCTACGCTGCACAAAATTGAATCCGAATCACTGCCCGCAGTGCCTGAGGGCCCAGCACCCTCATTCCCACTAGCATGGGCACTACTGGCACCAGGGTCTATCCTTAAAAGAAATAACTTAACTCAAAATCCCTTCACTATACATATCACCCAACCATTATAGTATTTACTCCTAATTAATTCATCTCTCCTTATCTTAATTTAAGATTCAATCTTGCAACCTAGATACCCAACCTGACGATCGTTTACCATAACTTTCCTGAAATCGTCACCCCAGGAAAATCACACAAACCACCACGGAAGTCTTGCATCTAGACTACAAAACCAAACCTCAAATTCGCTTATCCAATACTCTGGTATTATTATTGCTGCACTCTAGAGTCTATAGAACCTAGTATCCTAAGATCTGATATCAAACTGTAACGACCTACTTAAGTTATCAAATAATAAGCATATTTAAATATATGATCAATCCAACCCATAGGCAAAGGGGATAGACTAGTCATAAACATCGGAAACCTAAGCAGCAATAAGTATAAAATTACAACCATCCAACCATAAAACATAATACTAGAGTCTACTTACACCAAAATAACATACATACATTTTCAATCTCCCATAACATTCCAAATACAACTAGGATCTCACAATAAAATAATCCTAATCCTAATACAAAATCTTACCCTCCTAGTAAGGTAACTCAACAAACTCAATGGTGGCCACGACCCGCCGGTCTTTCAGGGTCTCCTGAAAAATTAATTAAATTTGGAGGTGAGACATTTCTCAGTAAAGGAAAATAAACTAAATACAGTTGTGTGGCAACATGAGTACTTAATGATAATATAAATATACAGTACAATCATCATACCATAAAACATTCATCATTTAATAACTACAAAAACGTATACTTTCATATTTCTAATAAATCATACTAATCATAACTGTCTGGTATAGCTAATAATACTGAAAATATACTCAGGATGAATAACTAGCTGATGTCATGTATTGCCCCCCCATGACGGGTTGTGTAGCCCGAAGGTGGGACATGACAATGGCCGGCCGACCACTGCCAAGTAAAAAATGTCTATAAGTACGATGAGTCCGCCACACTCTGGTCCGGACTTCTAGGTGGACGTCTAAACTATAATCCACATCAACTATCCATTTCCCACCTCCTCATGGGGTGGTTAGCACCAATCTGAACATAGATATCTGATCTATAAACTACGATACCGAGCTCCTGAAACAGAACTAAACTAACATCCGAGTTCTGATAACATATAATACATGATATTATAGCATTTTTCATCATTTCATAAATATGGTCTCGCGCTGAACATCATTTCATAAATATATATGGCCTCGCGCCGAAATCATTTCATACATATCATTTTGAAAATAAATCAATTATCATGTACTTATCAAAATCATGATAATATACTGTATCTTTTCATAACTCATGAAAACATGCTTTATTCGTAAAATTTGTCATATCATTACTTTTCATAAAAAATAACATTCATGCCACGCAAAGTTGAATAATTCCGTACATTTCATTTTAAAATCACATTTTCCGTATAATAGCAGTATTTCCCCATTAACATACATTTTCTTAATAATATTCAAATATCATGCATGCTTTCCTGAAAATTAATTTACCGATAAATAATAATAATACGTGTGAAAAATAATTGCTTTATTTTATTCCCTTACCTGGCAACTAAAAAGCCCCTACGAATTCTTGGACTCACACCCGTAGAATTTCTCGATCAATACCCTGAAAATGAAAACTTCCAGTACTAAAATTCAATATTTTCATGTGAATATCATTTCCTTTAACTATGAAAAGACCAAATTCGACATAAAAAGCCTTACCTTGACTCGGGGACGAATTTCAACTTGCTCCCACCAACGATCCGCTCTGATAAAAATGGAGAGAACTTTTCCAAGAGCATTGTGGTGGCTTTAGATCGTCGAACTAGCAAAAATTCAACCTGAAATCGAAGAGAGAGAAGAGAGAAACCAAAGGGGGGAGAGAGAGAGTATGATTTTTCTTAATTTTTTGCGTTTAAATCTAGGTTTTTGCTATTTATAGGGTCAGATTCATCGACGAGACCTGTCACCTCGTCGACGAGTCCTGTAAAAAGTTCGTAGATGAACCTGCACCTTCGTCGATGAATTTCAAACTTCCCCAAAAACCCTCTCTCAGTAACTTCCTCGTCGACGAAACTTGTCTTCGTCGACAAGACCCTTTTGTACCCTCGTCAAAGAATCCCCTGTGTTCATCGATGAGGATCTAATGAATTTCCTCGGTTAATACTCCCAAAGTGCAATCTTGTCGACGAACGCACTCTGCTCCCTTATTCTGTTTCTATATCCATTTCCTTCCCTCTTTATTATTTAAATACCATTTTTTCGGGTCGTCACAAGTCCCATCTATGAATGTAATGCAAGCTCAAAATTAGTTAAATGTTGATACAGATTTTCACACTCCATCCCATAAAATTGAGATATCACAGATATTATTCTAGGCTTAATGTTAAAGTTTTGTATATTCTCAGGCAATATGATGCAAGATGGATGTGTGGTTCATGTGGACTACAAAAAATTCATAAGCATGCGTGGTGCAGGTGCAACCATATTTTCTTCAAAACTCAATTTTCTTTTTATTTTTCTTTTTCATAATAAAAATTAAAATAACAGGAAAAACACTAATTTGAAATGAAAACTTACATTTCTTGACAACGGTGCCAAAATTTTGACTCAGTCTAAAAAAGAGCAACTTGGAAGCTATCCCAAGTATAGGAGTTTGGTCGTGTAATTCTTAGCTCAAAGGGTAGATCGTCTCCTTAGGAATGCATTTTAATTCCAAACTCGTGCAATTCTAAAAGAAATTAAAAAGAAAAATTTACTGAATATAGTTCAGATTCAGTTTCCTAGGATTTTTTAGATTTTTGCAATAGAATTTAAATTCTAACTAAAAATTAAATATGCATAAAATAACTTAAATAAATACCAGATTTAATGCCAAAATAATGAAAGAACTAAACCCTACAATCATTCAACTAGATAAAAATATTAACTTTAAACGTAAACCCAAGCAAGAATACACTCTAAATAAAAACACCAACTTTAATAATAAAAACACCCAAAGAAAATAATTAAATCCCTATAAAAACTTTAAATAAGAAGAAAAATTGAAATTAACAATAATAATGCTCAAACAAAAATTTAAATGCAAGAGAGAGAGAGAGAGAGAGAGAGATTTAAACAGAAATTTATTTAGTAAAAAGAAAGTTCTTAAATTAAATAAACTATTTTTAAACAAAAATTAATCCAAACTTTGAATAAATTAAAAACTTAATAATAAAATTAATTTTAACAAAATTGAGTTCAAATAAAGAGATAGATGAGAGAGTAAGGGAGAAGAGAAAAGAGAGAAAAGAGAGAGAGAGATAGCCGAAAATCTGAGAGATGCCGAGAGTCTTCTGTTGTCCTACACACCGCCACCTCCCGCTACTCCCTTTACCCCCATCAACCCTCCTTCTCCATAAAATATCCTATTCCCCTTCAAATATTTTACCCTAGCCATGTCTCCTCCTGAGATAGGCGCATGTGCCATTTTTTTGGTGGCCTAAGACTCTTTTTTTCCTTAAACACTGCACGTGGCCTAGCACAGTATTTTCACTTTCAAGCCCAATTTGGACCTAGTAAATGTTCGAATTAGCAAAAGTCTATTTCAAAATGAATTGTAGATATATTAGTAAGCGAATTTCGAATCATACCAATCCGATGTTAGATGAAAGAGTTAGGATAAAAATACCAAAATACGTTCAGGTCGTCTCCTAGCGAATTTCAGACTTGGATTGTTGCCCACTTTTCATTGCATGATACGAATTCATGTGCTGAAGCCCATGTAGTCTTCTCACACGACACCTGGTCCTTTTTATATCTCCTTTGATTTTGAAAATTATCACATTGCATAGCATGGATTCTTCAATTTTTACACATGCACACGGCTTCAAACAACTACGTGCATGGCTCGTCATTTGCAGGTATGTGGCTCATGGTCCAGTCTTTGATATTTGGCTTCATGTACATGACCTTGATTTGAACTCTAGCTCACATACACGCACGCACATTTTTAATCTTGGCTTTATAGCCCAAAAATTATCCTACATTAATAAGTTACCGAATTACATAATTTAGACACGTAATCATATCACTTTGAAGATAAGTGTGGCTTTATGGTTCTTGGTGATCTTGAACTTGCAATTATTTTAATATTTTGAACTTTGTCAATTAAACATTCCTAAAACATCATCACTTAACAACACATGTTAAATCAACCTTCATTTGTTATCATCAAAATGAGACTCGAAAGCCATGTTATTCCAATACAATCTACCGGCCCCTGAATACTCTCTAATGCCCAGTCGACCGGCCTAAAGATCCTGCAGACCGGATCATCAGCCCCAGTCAACCGAACCTTGGGGACTTGAAAATCACCTAAGGCCAGTCGACCAAAGCCTGCCCTAGTCAACTGGACCTCTTGGGTTGAGCCATTTTTAAGCTCCCAAATGACCAAAAATTCAAATTTAATTTTATAATAATGCCCAACGGTCACTTAATGGGCAAATTTTTAAAAACTCTATATATACCTCACTCAAAGCTCATTTATTAACTTTTGAGCATCTTAAATATTTTGTTAAATATTTGAGCTTATTTTCTCTCAAATACAAGTAAGCATTTACTCTCATCCAATCTTTCTTTTTGAAAATCATTTCTTGAGAGCAAGTGCAGAGTTTCTCCCATGTCTCTTCTTGAAAAATATTCTTTGGAGAAACACTTTGTAGCTTGTGAATCTTTGATGAAATTAGGAATAGCTTCCCAAGAGGGGGGGTGAATTGGCTTTTAAAAATTTCTTTTAACTTCTTTTAAGAATCCTTAACTCCTTTAAACACTTAACCAATTCTTTAACTTGTTTTTTTAATTTCACCAATCACACAAGAACTTAGTTCTTTTATCCAATCAATAACACAATTAAACAACCAATTAATTAAACACAATCTTCAAGCCAAACAATCAATTTATTTGCCAAGTACAAGTTAAACATGAAACAACCAAACCAAGATATAAAGTATTTAGCGCTTTGGTAATATAAGATCTTGAGATTGTTTGTTTGTTTATATAAGCCCCGTGATTATGAATTTGAAAGCCTTGTGAAGAATGTAATTTAATATTCAACAATCCTTTCACAAACACAATAAAGCTTTTGTAGTCAGCCCTAGATATAAATTTTAATCAAGCCCTGTATATATGGATTTGCTTAATATGATGTTCAATACAACATTCAATCACTCTTTCCAAATATTTAAAAATCAAATAAACTTTCAGTTAATTTATCTTTGAGTATTTAACCAAGAAACGTACTCCCGTACGGTTTCTGCAAGATATGGTTTCACCAACGTACTCCCTTTCGGTTTCCGCAACCCAAATCAAAATTAATCTTTAAGTTTACTTGATTTTCAAATATGCGTAGTATATTTTTTTTTTAATTTAAATCATCCATGCAATTTAAATATCTACTGAAAATAAAGAATAGGGAAAGAGAGAGTGAGACGGAGATTTTTACGAGGTTTGGCTTATACCCAGCCTACGTCCTCGCCCTTGGCAAACCACCAAAGGATTCACTAGTTCAGTTCTGTTGACAGGTGGAACAATACCGATTACAACACTCCTTGGTTAAGGTTAGAGCCCGCCTTCTCCAAACGATATCCCCTCGTTTGGTCACTCCTTACATAGGCTAGAGCCCGCCTCTCTAAGCAATATCACCTTGCTTAGCCAACGATCCAAACAACCCTTAGAATCGTCAATCTACAAGAAACAAATCAAATATTTGTGTACAAAGAATTTGCTCCTAAAAGAGCTGATTAGTACAACAATTCAAAACTATGTACTTCAAAGTAAATAACAATATGAATATTCAAATTGAAGCTCAAGGAAGTATATCACCAATTTAATTCTTTCAATGAATGAAAGATTTTTGAATTGTAGCACAAACTTGGTGAGTAAAATCAACAAGAACTCAGTAAGCTTCGTGAAAGTTGAGATCAAGAGAGAGCCTTGAAAATTTGAGAGCAATTTGAGAGAGATTTTGAATTTTTGCTGAATTTGAATTCTTGATCTGATTGATTCAATCATCTTTGAGGCTTATTTATAGACTTTAAAAGGTGAGTAAATTGGTCCCCAAGTGTGTTGAAATATCCCCCAAGATTCCATAAATTTCGAGCCATAAATAACCCCATTTAAAAATTTGACCGTTATGAGAAAAATCAAAATAGCCGCGTGGCAGTCGCCTGCCCCAAACCTCCAGTCGCCTACAATGTTTATTTTAAAAGAGTTGCAGGGGCAATAGCCTGGTAGTTGCCTGCCAGAACAAAGCCAGTCGCCTGCCACGACCACCCAGGCGCCTGTCCTAGTTCAGGCAGTCTACTAGTTGCACAGATGCTGCTATCAACTTCGCACACCCTTATGTTTTTCAGTCATAACTTTTTCTGTATAACTCTAAATTTGATTATATTGGTATCAAATGAAAGCTAAGAGACAATACTACAACTTTTATGTTGAAAATTTTTTAAAATAAATAGTTTTTTATAGAAAAAAATGCACCTCATTGCAGATGTAGAAAAATTATCAGCATTTTGAAAATCCTCTTTTTAATGCTTTTCATTCCAAAAATGATTCTAACCTTCTTGAAATAATTTTTGACCTTATAAAAATATTTTCCAAGTATGTTTAAAGGTATATAGGTCCAATAAATTAACCTAAGAGTTTCATGTATCCATATTGAAATTATTTGAAGTACTTACATGAAATTTCCTATAAACTCCTTCAAATTTCCAATTCTTGAATTCGTGGAGGTCTTTATGCTTGCTTCATCTTTCTTTGAGCTTTCCATGTTGATCACTTGGGCTTTCATTCTTGAAACCTTTTCTTTTATATCAATGCTCTCATGAACTTCAAGTTTTAATCCATGCCTCAAGCTTTAATATAATCATCCTTCTTTGAAGTACAAGCTTTCATGAATTCTTTAACAATGCATTCATCATTGAGTCCTGAAAATACATCACTTAAACAAAGCATGTTAAGTTCTACTTATTTGTTAGCATCAAAACAAGATGTTAAGCCTTGTAAGGCCAACATTTGAGTATTCTGTTGCAAGATTCATAAGCTCATCTTTTCATTTGCAAAAATTATTTTTGAACAAAAACCCTAACTTCTCCTGCACTTATTTTTTATAAATTTTTTGGAGATCACTTGGGGTTTTAGATCTTTGAAAGCCTTTATTGCTTACTTCATTTTTTTCAATCAAAGATCATCTACATCATCACCTCTCATTTATTTTCAAAATATTTTTTTGAGAGGAAACCTTAACTTTACTAAGCATCAATCTTATCATTTGCGAGTGCTTATATTTTTACATTGTACACACTAGCCTTTTGAGAAGCATTTTGTTGTACACACAATTTTTTCACATATTTTGTATCCCTATGATAAAGGTAATGAGCCATAACCAGATGTGAGGTATCGTCTGAAGGGGAGGGCTCCATCTTGTAAGGAGTGGTTCTAAATGGGGACTCCACCCCGTAAGGAGAATTGTAAACGAATTTACTTCACTCGGTTAAGTGAGCTGGATAGTGGAATCCTCAGGCGGTTCGCTTGAGGCGAGGACGTAGGCAAGGTTTGCTAAACCTCGTAAAAAATATTGTTTTTGCGCTGTCTTTTCCCAAAACTATTTACTTTCCACATTTTTATGTGTTGACTTTGGTGCAATCCCAAGAGGTGGGGTGAATTATAGATTAAAAACTTTCCTCCAAGGTTCAACTAATCCAGCAGCAGTATTACACAACCTAGGGGCAGTTTAAGTATGTATGAAATTGCAGATATGATATTTTAAATAATTTTCAATACATGCACCACAATTTCAGTATTTCTCAACCAAATACAATAACGTGTCAATCATATATGTAGTATATTCAATATGGAAATTAAATCAAGAACAAAGCAAAATATAATGCCAGAAATGTAAAAGTGACACCGAATATGATATCGCGATTCAGCCAATACTAACTACATCCCCATCTTGGCTCACAAGCACAAGGATTCCACTAAGACTCACTTCACGGGTGGAGCGGCACCGTTTACAATGCCTTACCAGGATGGTGCACCTAACTTTCCTAACCAGGCCGAAGCCAATCTGAGACTTTATATAGGGCAAGTCTCCCTCTTCCAAACACACATTAGGAATATAATGAATCAAATAAATTTTTGCATACAAACAAATGTGCTTCTACACAAGCAGATATGTACAACAATATAGTCCAGATAAATGTGCAGATGATAGTAATTATGCTCAGTTCCAATAAAGTGTTCTAATACTCAATCTAGTGTAAATATACAATCAAGTCCTAGAGTGTATTTTCAAAAAAGCTTTGAAACAAAATATCAATATTAATCAATCAAAGTAGTGTTGACTTGATAGGTCATACCCGATTTTAATGATGACAAATACTCTTAGTATTTAATGACTTTTGAGTTTGTGTGCAGGTATATAATTAGCATATCAACTAATGGCATATGAAGACTCAAAATCTAAAGAACTTGAAGATTCGTTGTAATTTATATTTTGTATGATTTGGGTCTGTAATAGTAATATAGGAATAGTCTATAATAATTAATGTGTGGCATGCATGTAGGAACTAAAAGTCAAAGACCGTAGAGACCTTAAGGAACACCCTTCGATCGACCGAAGGTCGACTGTCACTAAGTTCTTTTGGCGTACTCTTAAAAAGACCTTAGAAAAGATCCTAGGTCCCAACACTTAGTGCACATTGTCTCCATAATCACATATATTATCCGAGGAATTAATTGAAGTAAAATTGGGCAAAATGGCATAAATATGAGAGAGGTCCGATGACCGAACCTTAGGAGTTCAAAACTCCTCGGGCACCTAAACTGCTGGAAAGTCAGCAGTTTCACCAGGTTTTGGGCGACCGAACCTGTATTGACCCTATCTCCTTTGAGCGACTGAACATATGTCAGGACACCTTTTCACCAACCTGGGTGCTCGAATCCCATGTACAAATATGCCCCAGGCGACCGAAATTGACAAGTTCAGGCTACCGAACTTAGCACCGGGCACCTAAATTGCGCGACAAATGTTTTTGAATTTTAATCAGCCACCCGAGTATAATTTCAGGCAATCGAACTATTTTAAAATTAATTTTTAACTATGTATGTTCGGGCACCCGAACCTCTAGTCGGGCACCCGAACCTCGTGGGTTAAAATATTTTTTACTGATTTTTAAATGGGGTAAACTGGGTTAATTTTCTTAATGATTTTTTTAAAAAAAAATTAATTATACCCGTTGTGTCCCCCAATGGTCATAATTTACCCTTTCTCTATACATAGGGGTTTATTTGCTTAGATTAGAGATGATTAGCAAATTGGATTAAACAAAAAATCTCTCAAATTTCCAAAACCCTATTTGTTCATTCCAAGCTCATACACACATAATACATCCATTCTTTTGAGAAATATAGTTGTGTGGATTTTTTATTGATTATTCCATTTTGCTAAAAATCCTCATTTGCTCTTGTGCTTGTGATTTTCATATTGAGGGTTTAGCTAGATTTTTCTCCTGATTTCATTTGATAAATCTTTGGTTGGGAAAAATCATATAGCTAAGTGAGTTTGCATTATCATTGCAATACTCTTTTGGGCTTATACTTTTGTGTGCAAAAATCATTTTCAAAGCTTGTTTTCAAACAACTCTTGTACTTACTAAATTGAAGAAAATATTTTTGAGTTTATTTGAATATTATTGCTAACATCTTTGAAACCTTAATCTGAGATTGAGATATAGTTTATCTAGTTTTCAAAGAATAGCTTGTTTGATATACACTCTTGTACTTGATTAGATAAAGTCATTATTCTAAGTGCTGATTGCACTCGTAGAGCACCGAGCTTATAGTTCATACATCATTGAGGTGCATTGATTATATTGCACGTATTTAGGTACATATTTGCTTTACATGAAAGCATAATTACTGTACGAGCTGGTTGTGAAAATTATTTTTGTATTTTCAGGCGTGGCCTGAGGGGGCGGTAATCTAGCCCGGCAAGGATTGTGTAAAGGTTGGGGTCAGCCTTGTGAATTTGACCCAGGGCCTTCTCTGCCCCGCAAGAAGAATTTGTAAAGGTTAAGGTCAGCCCTATTCTAATTGACCTGGTTGTATGAGGTGCCACTCCACCGGTTAAGTGAGCCTTTAGTGGAATCCTCGAGCTTGCGAGCTAGAGGCGGGGACGTAGGCACAGTTGGCCGAACCCCGATAACATATCGTGTGTCTGTTTATATTTCCACACTTTATATTTACCGCATGTCTATGTTATAGTGTGAATGATGTGCATGATTTGAATTTCCATGTAATATATTTATTTGCGCATTTGAGATTGCATAGAAAGACCCTAGGTTGTGATATTGAGCTAACATCTGGTTTAACCTAGGAATAAGTTTTAAAATTCCAATTCACCCCCCCCCCTCTTGGGAATACACCAAAGTTATCAAGTAGGTTTCAAAGAGTTCCAAAAAAAGTATTCAAAATATCTCAGAAATGATTTTCTCAAAATATTTGCTCAAGAGATAATTGAAAAATCAGTAAGCTTGTGAAAAAGATTTCACACAATCAAAAACACACAAGCTTAATGAGTCTTGCAATAATGATGCAAAGACTTACTAGCTACAAAGGTTTTCCCACACAAAGATTTATTTGTTAAATCGAGGGAAAAACCTTAGCTAAAACTCTCAATAAAAAAAAAATCAACCAATTAAAGAAAAGAGAGTTTAAGCAAAAGAAATCAAAATGAAATCACTCAAGAACACTCTTTAGAAACTTGATTTATCCATGGAATAGCAAAGGAAGAGTGTATTTGGGTTTGTAAATGAAAAATGAGCTCTCAAAATTTCATAGAAATTTTCTCTTAATGATAATACTAATCACTTATTAATTGTGCAAATAAACCCATGTATATAGAGAAGGCCAAAATTATAATCGTTGGGGACACATAGGGAATTATTAAAATTATTTAAAATTATTTAATAAAATCAACCCTTTTTAACCCAATTAGTCGTGGTAAAAATTTGGCCAACCCGAGAGTAACAGACACAAAAATTGAATTTTGAAGTTCAGGTGCATGAACAAGGGTTCGGTTTGCTGACCAAGGCGATTTTCCGTTCTGTCTGAGGTTAGGTCACCTAATCTCAAGTTTGGTCTGCCAAACTTGAACATTCAGTCATCCGGGGGTATTTTGAATGTGAAGTTCAGGTGCCCGAGTTGTTGGAAAAAGTAAGGGTTGAGTTCGGTCGATCGTGGACACTCGAGTCATTTGAGTTCGGTCGCTTGAAACCAGGTCAACTTTTTGACCAGTCAACAGTTCGGTCGACCAGGGCAATTTGACTTGCCTGGTTTGGTCACCCGAAGCCCTTATGATTTTAAGCCTATGTTCCATTCTTTAATTTAAATTTACCCCTAATGAAATGTTAATGTGGTGGGGTCTTGTGCACTAAGTGTACAGGAACCTAAGGTCAATCTAGGGCAATCTGAGCATGCATTCCTATTATGCATGATGCAGTTATTACAGACCATATTGAATTACAAACCAGAATGAAGAATATAACAAATACAATTACAAATTAAGCATGATATTCTTCAATCTTCATTGGGGCCACCATAAGCCATCATGATATGAAAATCTTTTCAACTTCGTGCGTAGAGTTAACCTGCATGCAAGCTTAGGGCAAACATTAGTACCAATGTATTTGTCATTATAAAAACGAGATATGACCAATTAGGTCAACAATCTCCTCCTTCTTGATGATGACAAATACTTTATGAAAAAGTGGGTACAACCAATAAAGGCTCCCAATTTTGCCTTTGCTCCCCCTTTTGGCAACAATAAAAAGGGCCAAGATAAAAGAATTAGAGCAAATAGGCAAAAAATAAGTAATAATCATTTAGATACAGGATATAATTGGGGAAGATTTTTTAAAAAATTTCGACAGCATGCTGTTTGAAAATGAAGCATTTTCCCCCAAAAAAATTTGTATCTAAATGACCTGTTTGAGTTCAACAAATAATATACAGTAATTTACATCAACTCAAACAACCTAGTATTGATCAATTCAAATAGTCAAGTCAAAGATATAATATACTCATGTAGCACAAAATGACTAAAAGATAATCTCACAAGATATAAAGTATAACAATGAATGATGTGAGATAGCATTCAATTTTTCAAAGCCGTATTTTTCTAATTGAAGTTGCTCCCCCTCAAATTATGCATTTTCTTTATTCTTACAACTTGAGCATAAGACACAAGTATTTTAACAATTTATAAATACACAGCATGACAAAAGATTATCATTTAGGATCATTTCATGCAATTTTGTCTTTAAAAGAAATCCCCCTTTAGAGATAATCAACAAGTGTTTTGAGGATAAAGTTTGCTAAAAAGGATTGGATTTAAGTCCAGCAATATTATTGTAGTTAACTAGAACAAATCATATTTAGAATAATCATGATGCACAAAAAGTGTTTTAGAAGCACAAACTCAAATCAAGATGTTAAGATTTTATAAAACATAGAATGTGTGCAATGAATTTTGGGAAACTTTTGACAGCATTTCTTCTAAAAATATTACTTTTCCCATAGAGACCTACTTATAATAAAATTGATTATATCATATGAATCTTAATAATTCTGCATCAATTAGATGCCATTTAAGTCCATGCATAAAGGTTTAAATACATGCATAAGTTTTAGATGTTTCAAGTTAATTTGAGCTAAAAGCAAGTAATTTGAATTCAATCTAAATTATCCATGCACATCCAACAATATTTTAGCAAATTCCAAATGAAAATCTGGCAGCATGTCGTCCTTAAATAGGACATTTCCCATAAAAACTTGCATTAAAAATATTCAAGCAAACGGTATATCATTCAGTTTGAGCATACGAGAACCTAAAATTTCTACCAGCAGGCAATACTCATCAACTGCGTCTGTTATGCAGGAGCCATCAATCAGGAAAACATATATAAACTGATAGAAATTTAAAAGCATGTAAGCAATCATTTATAAACTGAAATCAACCACACAAAACAAAAAGGTAATCATCAATATGTGAGTGTGGTGTGTGAGAATGTAATAAAAGAAAGCAAAAAATAAAAGCAATATAGTTATTATAGACCCAAGTGTATATATGTAAAAGATGAAATATATGAGCTGAACTATATGAGCTACAGATCCTCAAGCATCCTCTAAGCCTCACCATCATCAGGCCCTTCCTCATCGCCACTCACGTCCATCTGCTCCTCACCGTCATCCTCCTCATTCATCTCCCTCAAACACTCACCAAGGACGTGGAAGTTTGCCTTTATGACCGACTAAAACTTTGAGAGCTCAACGTAAAACTTAGAATGCCTGGCTTAGGATGAGGATGCCTACTCCTTAATCTCACTTTGGATGGACATCTTAAAGTCATCAAAGGACACAGAAAGACCAGTGATGGCAGCCATAATCTTAGCAGTGGATGGCATGTGGGGCTGCTGCTGAGGAACCTCCTATGGCCCTGGTTCTCTCGAAGGAAGGGTTGGCAACCACATGTTGCCGATCAGCTCGTAACGCATTAGTTTCAGGGTCGTGGAGGAGAAGGTTCATGTGCCCTTTATCTTCTTCATCACTACATACAGAGTCCTGGTGACTCTCTCTCTGACAAAAATCCTAGTCAGGATGCCCCCGTATGGTAGAATGATCCTCTTGCCCACAATCTTCACAAACATCCACTTTAAGATTAGTCTAAGCAAGTCCAGATTCTTTCTCTAAAAAAGGCACCACATTAAGAAGCAGTATAGGTATAAAACATGATCCCTAGGCCTAGACTTCGGTAGAATATTATAGGAGATTAGGTGGTGCACAACTTTAGCCTCGAGTGTCAGAGACCTGTAGCTGGGGGTGTGACTCATATCAACCACAAGGTTAGTCATAACCAGATTAACGAAAGTACTCACCGTGAAATCCTGCTCGCTAATCCAAGTCAAGACCAAGTCAGGGCAATCAAAATCTCCTCTTTAGATATTGAGGGTCTCAGCTAGATAACCATCGTCAAACTGTAGATTGGTCTCAAAGACCCACGAGTAGCATCCCAGGTTATCCTGTCTTAGGTTTGCATAAAACAATCTGACAAGGATGGGATACATCCCTATGGGCTAAAAACTAATGAACTCGTACCATCCCTGATATCTAAACATATCTAACACATTATTAAAATGAGTCTGCATGAATTCTATGTCGAGAACTTTACCTAGGATAGGCTCCTTGAGCCTAAAGACCTTCTCATATTTAATCCTTCTCTCCACCGAGATGAACCATTGCTCGAGAGCAATGCCAGATTCAGCTCGTACTCAATCCAAGACATGTCTGAAAGTGGTTTTTTGAGGAAAACTAGGCTTGGAATAGGTGTAGGGGGCAGCAGGAAGAGAGAAAATCTAATGAGCTCTTAAGGAAGATGAAAAAATGAACCTATTCATGCAGCCAAAAATATATATAGATTGCGGTTCGGTCACCTGAACAAGTCTTTGGTCACCTGAACCATAATAATTACCCTAGAGGCTAATTTTATTCAATTGGCTGAGTGCTGGGTTGGTTGGCTGAACCTCTGATGACTTTTCATATTCCAATCCTCAATAGCTTAAATGAAATCAGCTCATTTCAATTCAATTGGATAAACAAAGACTTGGTGGCCCAAAGACCTGTTTGGTCTACCGAACCATGCTCAGTGGCCCAAACTGGTTTTGAACTGAAATGGTCAGGTGCTCGAATGTGGTCAACATGCTAGTCAACCTCCTTGTTCGATCGACCGAATGGTCTAGGCTGAAAAGGGTTCAGCCGACCGAACCTAGTCAACATCTCCTCTTTTAACTTATTCTCAGTTGACATGACCCCCTATGATTTAGATGCTTGACCTAAGGAATATGAAGTCCACCTATTCTAACCTTTGGACACTTAAGTTATTTTTAAGGTCAAGGAGACATGGATTCGCATTTTTATTTGACTCTCCACACTTGCTTCATTTTTACCCCTTTCCGTTTGAATGGGTAATCAAACTTTGTGTACCCCTTCTTTTTGTATAATGCACATTAGGTATGAGTATAAGGATTAGAGGAGGTATCAGCATAATGTTTGCACTCACTCACAAAGTACCCCATGTACAAATTCTTCCTCTTTCTATTTCTAACTTTATTATATCACCTTCCTTATCTAAGGTCATCTTTTGTGAACCTAACAATTTATTGAAGTTGTCCTTGCCTCTAGAGAACATATAGATGATCTTAGCTTGGTCTTCTATATTCTTTTCTAAATCCTGAATTTTTAAGTTCTTTAGACCTTTACAACATCTTGTAATTTCACAAATTCTTTGGTCATGTTGTTTGCTTTACATTCAAGTTCTGCAATGAGAAGATCTTTATTATTATCACTTGAAGTTTGAGATCTTAATGCATTCAACTCCTTTTCCAAATTTATATTCTTGTTTACTATATGTTTGATTTTTAAATCATTTTCCCTTTCAATAAAAACTTTTGACTCACATTCTTTCAAAGATGCCTCATACTTGTTTTTCAATGCAGTATATCTTTTGTTAGCTTTAACAAGTAACTTATGAATCCTCACATATTCAACTTGTAATTCTTCATAAGTAGGCATACTTTCACTATCGGAACTATCACATGATTCAGTATCATATGCATAACTATAATTATCACCTGAATCATTACCAGGATTATTTGATAAAGTTGAAGGCGACAAATTTACCTCATCGTCGCTTAAAGCTATAAAGCACTGTTTTTCTCCTTCAAGATCCTTTGAGCTTAAGTCACAAGGAGTGATCGCCTTTTCTTACTTAGTTGCACCGTATCTCTTTCCAAGTTCCTCCTATATCTCTTTAGCACTATTACATGTCACAACTTCACAAAGAATGTTAGAATCTAAAGCATGTAGTAAGGTGTTAATGGCATCAAAATTTATTTGCAGTAAGTTTCTATCATTATCATTTAGCTTAAATTCAGACTTGGGAACATCAACACAATCAATGACTTTTACTGCTATACTATCTCCCTAGGCAATGACGTTCCAGAACCTCCAATTCAAGGCTTTAACAAATATAGTCATTCTAAATTTCCATACAGCGAAATTTTCACCACAAAACACTAGAGGGTTCATAAATAACCTTCCCTCACATGATGGGGATGCACCAACATGAGCCATCATGATCTTTTTTATAAACTAACGATTAAGTCTAGGTAACAAGGCTCTGATACTAATTGTTGACTTTGGTGCAATTCCAAGAGGTGGGTGAATTAGAGATTAATAAATTTCCTCCTAGGATCAACTAATCTAGCAGCAGTATTACACAACCTAGGGGCAATTTAAGTATGTATGAAATTGCAGATATGATATATTAAACAAATTTCAGTACATGCACTACAATTTTAGTATTTCTCAACTGGATACAATACCGTGTCAATCATATATGTAGTATATTTAGTAGGGAAATTAAATCAAGCAAAAAGCATAACATAATGCAGGAAATGTAAAAGTGACACCAAATATGATATCAGGGTTTGACCAATACTACCTACGTCCCTGCCTTGGCTCACAAGTACAAGGATTCCACTAAGGCTCACTTCATGGGTGGAGCGGCACCATTGACAATACCTTACCAGGATGCCGCACCTAGCTTTCCTAACCGAGTCAAAGCCAATCCAGAACTTTTCACAAGGCAAGTCTCCCTCTTCTGAACACACGTTAGGAATACAATTAATCAGATAAATTTTTGTGTACAAACAAATGTGCTTCTACACAACCAGATATGTACCACAATATAGTCCAGATAAATATGCACTCACAGATGATAGTAATTATGCTCAGTGCCAATTAAGTGTTCTAACACTCAATCTGGTGTAAATATACAATCAAGTCCTAGAGTATATTTTAAAACAATCTTTGAAACAAAGTATCAATATTAATCAATAATAGCAGGTTTCAAAGAGTTCCAACAAGAGTATTCAAAATATCTGGGAAATGATTTTCTCAAAATATTTGCTCAAGAGATATTTGAAAAATTAGTAAGCTTGTGAAAAATATTTTACACAATAAAAAACACACAAGCTTGATGAGTCTTGCAACAATGATGCAAAGACTCACTAGCTACAAAGGTTTTCCCACGCAAAAAATTATTTATTAAATAAGAGGGAAAACCTTAGCTAAAACTCTCAATCAAAAACAATCAACCAACTAAAGAAAAGAGAGTTTAAGCAAATGAAATCAAAATGAAATCACTCAAGAACACTCTTTAGAAACTTGATTTATCAAGGGAATAGCAAAGGATGAGTGTATTTGGGTTTGTATATGAAAAATGAGCTCTCAAAATTGCAAAGAATTTTCTCTTAATGAGAATGCTAATCACTCATTAATTGTGCAAATGAACCCATGTATATAGAGAAGGCCAAAATTATAACCATTGGGGACACATAGGGAATTATTAAAATTATTTAAAATGATTTAAGAAATTAACCCTGTTTAACCCCATTTAACCATGGTAAAAATTTCGCCAACCCAAGAGTTTTGGTCGATCGAGCCATAGATTCAGTCGCCTAAATAGACACAATAGAAAAAGTGAATTTTGAAGTTTGGGTGCCTAATTAAGGGTTCGGTTTGCTGACTAAGGCGATTTTCCATTCTGTCCGAGGTTTAGTCACCTGGTCTCAAGTTCGGTCTGCCAAACTTGAACATTCAGTCGCCCAAGGGCATTTTGAACGTGAAGTTCGGGCACCCGAGTTGTTTGAAAAAGTAAGGGTATGAGTTCGGTCAACCGTGGACACTCAAGTCATTTGAGTTCAGTCGTCTGAAGCCAGGTCAACTTTTTGACTAGTCAATAGTTTGGTAAATCGAGGCAATTTGACTTTCTTGGTTCAGTCGCTCGAACCCTTTATGATTTTAAGCCTAAGTTTCATTCTTTAATTTAAATTTACCCCTAATGAAATGTTAATGTAGTGGGGTCCTGTGCACTAAGTGTATGGGAACCTAAGGTCAATCTAGGGCAACTTGAGCATACATTCCTATCATGCATGATGCAGTTATTACAGACCATATTGAATTACAAACTAGAATGAAGAATACAACAAATACAATTACAAAGTAAGCACATTATTCTTCAATATTCTTTGGGGGTCGCCATACGCCATCATGATATGGGAATATTTTCAACTCCATGCATAGAGTGAACTTGCATGCAAGTTCAGGGCAAACATTAGTACCAATGTATTTATCATTATCAAAATGGGATATGACCAATTAGGTCAACAATATGTTATATTTTGTTTGTTGTACATGATTTAAATATTTGTCTATCTTAATATTTGTGCAAGTTTTGATTGCTTAGAAAGACCCAAGGTTTGTGTAATACTAATTGTGGATTTCAAAATTAGGGCATAAACGACTTAATTTTTTAAATATCCAATTCACCCCCTCTTGGGAATACACCATAAATCACATAATAGAAACTACATAATTACATGTATGTAAAAATATAGTTGACCCTACCTAGTGGGAGTTCAGATTTGATTTTTTTGTTGTTTAACATGTAAATACTAATATATTCATATTAATAATACACATATATTGTAGAACACGTGCATAACAACAATAATATATATCTACTGTAATGTACATATATAGACATACATATACATAACAACTACATATGTATACATAGGTGATAATATACATAGTATATAAATACGCACTTTTCTATACACATTCATATATATATATATATATATATATATATATGTGTGTGTGTGTGTGTGTCTATACTATGTTGATACATATATACCTACATATCCATAATAATACATAAATAATGTATGCATGCCATATGCTTAATAAATTAATATTTGTGCAACATACATGCATATATGCATATGTCCATGCATCCATGCATTACACCATACCCACATGCATATTCACATGCTTATACACATTTATATATCATGCACATACATCCATACCACATGCATATACATACATCACATGCACACATGCATACAATGTGCACATATCCATAAATATATATATCCATAGATAACCGCATGCATTTACATATATAAGCATGCACACATGCAACACATACAGATACCCATCACATCTATATGCATATGCATAGATCGATGTTCATTTTAATTGAATGTTGAATGAAAGTTAGGCTGAGAAAAACAAAGCAAGAAATGAGACTAATGATGAGTGAAGTGATTGACCTAAAAAACTGTTAATCTTATACTATCAATCACAAAGACTCATTTGCAGAGGGAGAGAAATTTGTTCATGGGGATTCTACCTATCTTAGGCTAGTTTGAGAGGAGAAGGGTTTGATGTGGGCGGCTTTTCAAGACTCCAAAATTGTCAAATTAATTGGAAAGGAAAGTTGTCCATAGGGACACTACCCATCTTGGACTAGTTCAAGAAGAAAAGTGTTTGATGTGGGCATTTGTCAAGATCCCTAAATTTTTAAATCACTATAAAAAAGAAACTATCCATGGGGACACTACCCATCTCATATCAGTTTAGGAAGAAAAGTGTTTAACATGGTGATTTGTCAAAACCTCTAAATTGTTAAGTCATTTGGAAAGGAAAAATTGTCCATAGAGACACTACCCATGTTGGACCAATTTGAGAAGAAAAATGTTTAATGTAAGGATTTGTCAAGACTCATTGGAAAGGAGAAACTTTCCATGGGGACACTACCCATCTCGAACTAGTTTAAGAAAAAAAGTGTTTAATGTACGGATTTGTCAGAATCTCTAAATGGTCAAGTGACTTGAAAGGAGAAACTACCCATAGGGACACTGCCCATCTTGGACCAGTTTGAGGAGAAAAATGCTTGATGTAGGGATTTTTTAAGACCCCTAAATTGTTAAGTCACTTGGAAAGGAAAAACTATACATGGGGACATTACCCATCTTAAAGCAATTTGAGGAAAGAATGCTCGACATGGGGATTTTTCAATACCCCAAAATTGTTAGATCACTTGGAAAGGAAAGTTTTCCATAGGGACACTACCCTTTTCAAACCAACTTGAGAAGAAAATTGTTTAATGTGGAAATTTTTATAGACCCGTAAATTGTCAAGTCACTTGGAAAGGAAAAAATGCTTATAGGGACACTATTCATCTTGGACCAGTTTGGGAGGAAAGTGTTTGTGTTAGTCTAGTTGGTCATATTCCGTTTTGATAATGACAAATATTCTTAGTACTAATGTTTGCCCTGAGACTTGCATGCATGTTACGCATGGAATTGAAAAGAATGCTATATCATGATGGCGTATGGTGATATTGCAGAAGACTGAAGAATATTGTACCATATTTGTAATTGTGTTTTTATATTCTTCATTTTGGGTTGTAATTAACTATGGACTGTAACACTATATGGCCTGTAATAATCTACATCATGCATGATAGGACAATATGCTCAAAATGGCCTTAGATAAACCTTAGGTTCCCACACTTAGTGCACAAAGCCCCAATATAGTTCTCATATTGTCAAGGGTATTTTTAAATCAAGGAATTGAACTTAGGATAAATTCATAAGGACTTCAAGTGATCAAACTTGGCAAGTCAAATTGCCTCGGTCAACCAAACCGTGGACCGGTCAAATAGTTGACCTAGACTCAGGCGACCGAACTTAAATGACTTGAGCATCCACGGTCGATCGAACTTATACCTTGTACTTTTCCATCATCCCCAAGCGCCCAAACTTACAGTTCATTTTACCTTTGGGCGACCGAACATGGCTGTTCAGTAAGCTAAACTTTGGTTTAGATGACCGAACCTCGGACAGAATGGAAATCACATTTGGTCAGCAATCTGAACCTAAATTCAGGCACCCGAACTTCAAAAATCACTTTTTTTATTGTGCATGTTTGGGCGACCGAACCATGGGTCAAGCACCCAAAACTCTCAGTTGGCTATTTCTTTTATCGCGATTAAGAGGGGTCAAATAGGGTTAATTTTTCTAATCAGTTTTAAAACAAATTTAATAATACCCTATGTATCCCCAATTGTCATAATTTTGACCCTCTATATATATATGGGTTCATTTGTAAAAATTAACAGAGATTAGCATACTTGATTAGCCAAAAATCCTCTATTTTTTAAAGATCATATCTTTCACATACTAAACCCATACACTCACTCTTTGTTATTCCTTTGAGAAATTCAACTTCCTAAGAGTGTTATTGAGTGTTTCTAGCAGCTAAAACTCTCCTGGTTATTGATTGATTATTTGTTTTTATTGAGAGTTTTTAGCTAGGGTTCTTCCCCTAATTTAATCAATAATTCTTTGTGTGGGAAAACCCTTGTGGCTAGTGAGTGTTTGCATCTTGGTTGCAAAACTCATCAAGCTTGTGTGTTTTGATTTGCAAAATACGTTTTCACAAGCTTACCCTTTTCAAATATTTCTTGAGCTATTATTTTGAGAAAAATCTTGTTTGAGATATTTTGAATATACTTGTTCAAACACTTTAAAACTTGTGGTGATTGATTTACATTGATTATTTGTTTCAAATTTTGCTTAGAAATACACTCTAGATCATGACTGTATATTCACATTAGATTGAGTGTTTAGCACATACTATTAGCACTGAGCATATTTACTATCATCTGCACTTGCATTATTATCTATACTATATTGTGGTACATTTTTGCTTATTGTGAAGCACATTCCCATGTACACAAAAATTACATTTGTTGTATTCCAGGTGTGAGCCTGAAGAGGGACACTAGCCCTGTTGAATAGTCCCGAATTAGTTTAGACCCGATTAGGAAAGTTAGGTGCACCATCCTGGTAAGGTATAGTTGCAGGTTGAGGTCAGCTCCGTTAATTGAACTGGTTGCATTAGGTGCCTCTCCACCCATGCAGTGAGCTTATAGTGGAATCCTTATACTGGTGAGCTGAGGAGGGTACGTAAGCACTTTGGCTGAACCTCGATAACATATCGTGTGTGCAATTTACATTTTCGTAATTTATTTACCGCACGTGTATGTTTTATTATGAATGATTGGATTTATAATTGCATAGACAAACCCTACATTGTGTAATACTATTGTTAGACTAGTTGACCTAGGACAGAATTTTTAAATATCTAATTCACCCACCCTCTTGGGATTGCACCAAAGCTAACAAGTGATATCAGAGCCCTGTTACTTAGACTTAACAGTTAGTTAGTAAAAAGATCATGATAGCTCATTTTGGTGTGTCCCCTTCATGTGAGGGAAGGTTAGTTACAAACCCACCAGTGTTTTGTGGTGAAAATTTTGCTGTATGGAAATTTAGGATGACCATATTTGTTAAAGCCTTAAATTAGAGGTTATGGATAGTTATTGATCAGGGAAATATTGAGCCTGTAAAAATCATTGATTGTGTCTGAATGATAATGATAGGAACTTAATACAAGTAAATTTTAATGCCATGAACACCTAGCTGCATGTTTTAGATTCTAATGTTCTCTATGAAGTTATGGTATGTAACAGTGCTAAGGAGATATGGGAGGAACTTGAAAGGAGATATGGAGCAGCTACGCAGGAAAAGGTGATCACCCCTTGTGACTCAAGCTCTACTAATCTTGAAGGAGGTAAGTACTGCTTCATAGCTCTAACCGACGATGAAGTAAACTCATCTCCTGCTATGTTATTAGATAACCATGGTAATGATTCATGTGATGATTTGAATGATGCATCTGATATTGAATCATGTGATAGTTCTAATAGTGAGAGCATGTCTACTTATGAAGAATTGAAAATTGAATATGTTAGAATTCAATAGTCACTTGTTAAAACTAATATAAGATATAATGCTTTGAAAAACAAGTTTGAGCCATGTGTAAAGAATGTGAATCAAAAGTTCTTGTTGAAAGGGAAAATGATTTAAAAATCAAACAGTTAGAAAACAAGAATGAAAAATTAGAAAAAGAATTGAATGCAGTAAGATCTCAATCTTCAAATGACAATAATAAAGATCATCTTATTGTAGAACTTGAATGTAAAGCAAACAACATGACTAAAGAGTTTGTTAAACTACAAGATGTTTGCAAAGGTCTTAAGAACTTAAAAATGCTAGATCTAGAAAATAAAGTAGAATACCAAGCTAAGATCATCTACACCTTCACTAGAGGCAAGGAAAAGTTTACTAAGTTGTTAGGTTCACAAAAGATGACCCTAGACAAGGAAGGTATAGGATATAATGAAGTTAGAAATAGAAAGAGGAAAAATCTGTACATGGGGTACTTCGTGAGAGAGTTTGTTCATTATGCTAGTACCTCCTCCAGTCCTTATACCCATACCTATTGTGCTTTATGTAAAAATAAGGGACACACTAAGTTTGATTGTCCATTTAAGCAGAGAGGGGTCAAAATAAAACAAGTGTGGAGAGTGAAATAAAAACCCGAATTTATATCTCCTTGACCTAATCCATCTCTCTTTGTCCCTAAAAATGTTCCAAGTATCAATATATTAGAATAGGGGGACTCCATAATCCTTAGGTCATTAGTTTAAATCATAAGGGGTCATGGTATATAAGAAAAGGTCAAAGGAAGGAAATTCAACTTGGTTCGGTCGACTGAACCATTTCAGCTTAGACCATTCAAGCAACCGAACTTTAAGTTTCACCAGCGTGTTAACCACATTCGGGTAGCTAAACGTTTCAATTCAAAACATGTTCAGGCTACAGAACATGGTTCGGGTAACTAAGCTGATTTTTGGCCAACCAAATCCTAGGTTCAGCGAACTGAACCAAAATGAACTATTTTGGTTCAGGCTACCTAGCGTTGGAACACAAGAAGACTGTTGAAATTCAGCCAACCAACCTTATGTTCGGTCAACCAAACAGACTTAGAGCCTTGGGCAATTATTACAGTTTGGATGACCGAAGGCTTGTTTAGGTGACCGAACTGCAGTCCATATATATTTTTACTCGCGTGAACAGTCTCATTTTTTCTCTGTTCTTGAGAGCTCCTTTAGAATTTCTCTCTTCCAGCCTTCCCATTTCCATTTCTAGCCCAATATTTCTTAGAAAAACCTTCTCCTAATCATGTCCAGAGATCAAAGGCGTGTAGAGTGAGGCATTGCTCTTGAGTAATGGTTCCTTACGCCAAAAAGAAGGATCAAGTATGAGAAGGTCTTCTGGCTCAAGGAGCCCATACTAGGTAAGGCTATGGATATTCAGTTTATGCATACCTACTTCAATAATGTGCTAGAAATTTGTAGATACTAGGGGTGGTATAAGTTTATGAGCTTCTAGCCCAAGGGGATCTACCCAATCCTTGTCAAGATATTCTATGCCAATATTGGGCAAGACGACTAGGGATACTACTCCTCGGTGTTTGAGACCAACATTCGGTTCGATGGGGCATATCTGGTTGAGATGTTCAATATCCAGAGAGGTGATTTCGACTATCCTGACTCCACCTCAACCTGGATCAATGAGCAAGATTTCAAAGTGAGTACCTTCGTGAATTTGGTTATGTCTCGTCCTTTTGTTGATCTCAGTCACACACCCAACTATAGGTTGTTGACTCTGGAGGTAAAAGTGGTACACCACCTGATATCTGATAATATTTTGCTAAATTCTGGGTCTAGGGATCATGTCTCGTACCTAGACTGCTTCGTGATGTGGTGTTTGTTCATGAGGAAGAAGCTAAACCTCCCTAGACTGATCCTGAGATGGATGTTCGTGAAGACAGTAGGGAAGAGGATTATACTACCAAACGAGGGCATCTTATCTAGGATGTTTGTCAGAGAGAGAGTCACGAGGACTCCGTATGCGGTTTTAAAGAAGATCAAGAGCATGGAAACCTTCTCCTCCACTACCCTAAAGTTAATAGGGTACGAGCTCACTAGTAAAGTGTGGTTGCCTACCATACCTGAGAGAGGTCCAGGGCCTCAAGAGGTTCCATAGGAGTAGCCCCACATGTCGTTGAATTCCAAGATCATGGCTGCCATTACTAAACTCACTGCATCTATTAAGGACCTTAAGACCTCCATTCTGAGCAAGATCAGGGAGCAGGCTTCCTCCTCCCAGGCCAAGCATGATACTCTCTACGCCGAGTTTATAGAGTTCCAGTCTGATGTGAGGGTGAAATTCCACATACTCGGTGAGCGCCTAAGAGAGATGAATGATGAGGACGTTGGCAAGGAGCTGATGTTTGATGCCCCGATTTTCGTACAATTTTTTTTCTTAATAATAAATAAATAATCACTCGCCATCCACAGCATCCATAATCGGCCATGTCAACAATCCTACTATCATTCGTACAACTCGACCCACATTGGGTACCGGGTAAAAAGTTATTTTATTTATACAACCTAACAGCGGAAGACGGTATATTTATAACATCTAGAATACAATACCCAGAGTATCAACGTACATAAATATACAATACTATCTCATATCCAACACAATACAACCCTAGGGAATCACTCCTCCCTAGTCCAAACTCACCCTATACATCAGGGTCCCAGCTCCCTATGATCACGGAGCTCTATCACCCGATCTATCCCTGTTCCCTAAAAAATTTAGATAATTTGGGTGAGACACATCTCAATAAGAAGGAATAAATTATTCATAGTGTGTGGCCATATGAGTTCAGTTATAACATGCTTTACTTTTCAAAATAATATTTCATCTAAGAAAATACACTGGCAAATATATTCTCATAGTCATATAGA
The DNA here is from genome assembly GCF_029873635.1 of Malania oleifera. NCBI lineage: Eukaryota > Viridiplantae > Streptophyta > Magnoliopsida > Santalales > Ximeniaceae > Malania > Malania oleifera. The sequence goes on along the minus strand of NC_080429.1, from coordinate 56,639,063 downwards.
TATACAACACAAGCTTTTATAAGCTTTAAAATCATTTCTCAAATTCAATTATTCCAACATATTTTTAACTACGAAGTTCCTGAGAATAGGGAAGATTACCCGCCTATATAGGTAGTTTCCCTCTGCCCTAACAGATTATGCAGCCGGGTATGACCACATCTAATACCTATTAGGGCACTCACCTTACTCAGTAAGCCCTCAGGCACAGAGTTTCACTTCGCCTCAAATATGTATATTATTAACTCACGCAATTCCATTTCTCAATTTTATCATTCTTTGTTTCTCAATTTTCACTTTTTCTTTCATTTCTCATTTTAGCCAATTTTATCATTCTTTCACTTTCCATTTTCATTTTATTTTCTGGCTCATGAGTATCCTTAGTATCAAATAGCAACATCGCGTTTGTAACTCCTGGGCACCCGAGGATCTTTCTATCCAAACCATGTTTTCCCCCACGGTCAAGGTTGTGCGGCCCGAAGACTAGATCTAACCGAGGATGGCCGACTTGGTTAGATCAAAGTATCATATCACATATCACGTCTGTAGTACCATTGGCCGGCAAATAACCCTGATTCGGACTTTGGGGGTTCAACAACCCTACAAAATGGCTCAGTCGACTGTCACGCCACATGCTCCAAGAGTTCGTGTGGTTGCACTAACACCACTAGCAACGGTATCATGCTCAATATCATAACCATCCATCAGGGTTTGCTACCACATACTTGCAATCATTATGCGGTATTAGAATTTTGTCAATCATATTCTAGTATATCACAATTCAGTTCAATATAAATATTCTCATCATTTTCTGTGCACATTTCATCATCTCATAATAACATATATCATATTTCACGTATTTTTCACATTTTCCCAAAATACTCATATCAATAATTTGTACAAACTCATTTCTCATGCAAATAATTTCCACTCACAAATAAATACCACATTTCATCATCTTCCAATATCAGTAATTCACAAAATCTCATTTTTCAGGCAAAACATTTCTATTCACATATAAATACCATATTTCATTGTTTTCCACTAAACACATCTATAATTCTCATTTCAATATTTTCTCAGAAATTACTCATCATTATATTTCACACTCCAAAATATCACAATTTAAAATCTCTCAAATGCCACACAATTTATCTGATATTTATATCGTAATAATTTCTAGACAAAATACCATAAGCACATTTTCACAGTAATTCTAAAAATACTGTTATAATTTATTCCCCTTACCTGGCTTACTGAGAGACTTGTTAACACCCAAATTCTACACCCTTGGCGCCCGAAATTCAACTCCTGCAATTTGCATTTTTTCTAGATTAATTAACCTACTTTCCCAAAATAATACCCATCTAACCTTCCCTAAGCTTCATATACCTCAAATTAACATTTAAACTAATATTTAACACCCCCACTTAATTTCTTGAATTTTTCTTGCGGGTCCCAAAATTACACCCGTAGCGCTCACTCGAACCCTAAATTTTAGAAATCCTACTTCAACTCCAGATGCTCAACATTTTAGCATTTTTAAATTAATCTTAACTAATTAAAAATAAACCCCTTGATAACCCCCGTACCCCAAATTTGGGGTTTTGCCCATGACGACCCCACAAGAACTTTGTCCCGCTAGACTTGTAGAGAATTATCCCTAGATTCTCGTGGTGGTGTCCGTTTGTCAATCAGACTTATAATTTGCAAGAAATTAAAGAAAGAGGGGAAATTGGCTTACCTAAGGAGATATGTCTATGCCGCTCCTACCACCGATCTGCTCTGATAGAAATGACGACAGTGGAGAATGGAATCTAGCGGTATCTTCTGATTTTCAATTGGATGAAAATCTACCACGAAATCGAGGAGAGAGGGAGAGAGAATGAAAGGAGAGAGAGAGAGAGAGAGAGAGAGAGAGATTATAAGGGCTGCTCAGGTTTTTTTTTTTTTTTTTAGTGAAGATGACTCCTGAAGCTTCTTTGAAGCTTCAAGAGTGAATAATAATAATAATAATAATAATAATAATAATATATTTAATTAATATTAATAATAATATATTTTATTAATAAAAATAAATTTAATTATTTTTTTTCTTATTTTTTTTTTATAAATCCGATTAATTAATAAATTTTTTTTTTTTAGAATCACTCCACTAATCTTCTATATCCCTTTTTGGGGTTATTACAAGATGGAGGTGATAGGTGATGAGGATGATGAGCATGATGATAGGGAGACCTAGAGGTGGGCCTTGGAGATCAACTACTCTTTTATTTTATCGATCCTATCCTTTACATACATGAATTTACATTTGGGGTCTGTAATAACTTAACAACTTTTTTATTTTTTCTTTTTGACTATACAATCTCACCACACACACACAGAGATACTACTATGTGGTGATTGTCTTTTGTTTATACTTATACATATATCTGATAGTTTGATGGCTTGCATGTACTTTTATCTTATATATATATATATATATATATATATATATATATATATGTTTGCCTAATTAATGCCTCCTGCATGGTGGATGTAGTTGATGTGTATTGCCTACTAATTGTTAGGTTCTCGCATGCTCAAAACTGGATGATATACTGTTTGCGTGAATCCTTTTATGTAGGTTCATATGGGAAATTTCTTGTTTACAAACGGCATGCTGCCATATTTTTGTATGACATTTTCCAAAAAATATTCAAATGTTTTCAAAAATGGATGCGCGTGCTAAATTTGCTTTTAGATTTTAAAATTCCTTGCACTTAGCTCAATTCAATTTGAATCATTTAAAGCTTGTGCATATATTTAAATGTTTTGTAATTGGCAAGTATTTATGGGACAAGTTGTATTTTTTAGACAAAATACTGCCAAAATTTATTTTTTTTCAAAATTCATTGCACACACATCCTATGTTTATATAAAATCTGAACATTTTTAACTTAGGTTGTGATTTTAGAACATCATCTCTTTGTGGATCATGAATATTTTTTTAATATGATCTACTCTAGCTTTCTTCAATCACTTTGCTAGACTTAAATTCAACAACTTGTGTCAAATTGTGACCCCAAAACAATAATTGGTATCTGTTTTTTTTTTTTAAAGGGGGATTTCTTTTAAGAGTCATATGTTGACTCTATGAGTCCAATCCTATTTTGATAATGACAAATCACTTGGTATTTAATTTGTGCGTTGAGAATGTGAGCAGGAACATTACTTAGCATGCACGTAAGGTGATGAAGTCATGGAAGCCACGAGGATTAAAACATACATAACCTGACACAATCCACGGAACTAAAAGAGTAGAAGAATGAGGATACAAGCATCAAGTTCAAGATCATCATGGGAATGGGTATTTTGAATTGATGTGTGTGCATATTTTATATGATGTAGCTAGAAACTCAAAATTTACCCTACACATGCATCTCATAAAAACCTTCTAGGGTTAAACATGGACTTAGAGAACTTATTTTGAACCCTCGGAAATTTTTTTTAAAGAGATTAAAGCAAGAGCACTCAAATGATTTAAAAAACTAAAATGAAAATTCTAAAGTTGGTCTGCCTAGACGACTAAAGAGTACCCTCTAAAGTCTGAAGATACAACCTCAGCCAACTGAAGTTTTACTTCAGGCGTCTGAAGAATTTTCTCAAAAGACTAAAGAATTAGTTCAGTCATATGAAGATTTAATTACTGAAATATAGAATAGGCAGAACACCTTCAGACATTTGAACCCTCAGTTCAGTCGTTTGAGCTAGGACTTCAGAAGACTGAACCCATAGTTCAGTCGTCTGACCCTGTGTCTAGACTAAATTTTCAGTGCTTTAAGGAACATCAGGCATCTGAACTCGACTGCTCAGTCGTCTGAACCTACGGGAACTTTAAAAATTTGAACTTTAGCAAGAAAACATGCGAGTTATTCACTTGATCAAATTGATCCAACGGTCAGGAATTATCCTAAGGCTGAGATTAATTATATAAAAACCCTCTAAACCCTAGTGCCCCACTTTTGGCATATGATTGGGAGCCTTGAACGTATACACAACTCTGAAAATTTTTCAACTCATTGCTAAGCTCTTGTCTGCGATTTCAAAACATTTACTACATATCTAAGCTTGGACTACGTTGATTTTCAAAAGGTGTTCAAGAAAATATTGTGCAAACAACTTGGGTATTGAGGTTTGGTGATCAAACTAATTGTTTGCTTATTCTCAGTGATTTTTTCATCTCACAAACTTATTCTTGAATATTCATTTTGAGAAATTGATCTTGACTTGTTATTTATATAAACATTTTGTGAAAGATCACTACTTGAGAAAAGTTTTTTGTTTAAAACTAAAATCATGAAGAAAGTTTTAAATATATCTTCATTCAAAGATTTGCTATTTGATTAGTGTAAGAAGTATTTGATTACAAATTCTAAGAGCCTCTAAATACATATTCTTGAAGGATATTATTTCTTGAAACTTAGTGCTTAAATCTTTGCAATATTCAAATTCGTATATTTATTCAAAGATTCAACTTTACAGATTATTGATAGCAAGAATATAGATCTGTGCATTATCAAAGATTATATTTGAAAGGATTTTATTTTCTAATCTTGCATAAAGTATTCTGAAATCGAACCTTACGTTTCTCCAAAGCATTTATTTATAAAATTATTTTTGGGAGATATCGATTTAAAGGATAGATTTGTGAAGCATATCATTCATATAACAATTTCATCGTTACATTCATATTGAGCTTCAAGTTTTATCATATGAATATGTGTTAGGATTTCTATTGTACTCACTAGTTTGGTTAGAAACAATATTGAGTTTTGTAGAATTGAAATTTTATATTGTAATCACAGTTCGAGTTGTAAACCGGATGAGAAGAAAGTTGTGCCTCTTGTAAGTAGCGGAGTAGGAGGAAGTTGTGCCTCTTGTAAACAGCGGATTGTGAGGAAAGCTCCATCCCGATTAAAGGAGTAGGGATTTAGTAAAATCCTTGAATGGGTTGCTCAAGGCGAGGACATAGACCGGGTTGGCTGAACCTTGTAAAATCATGTTTGCTTTCTCTCTTCCCTTAACTTTTTAATTTCTGCTTGCATTTCATTATCAGCTTTTGCATGTTTGTATGCTGATTAATATTACATGCATTTGATAATTAATTGGTTGTAATTAAATTTATTAAGATAATAATTTGAATTGATTTTAAGCCTCTGTAATTATTTTTTAAAATATTGAAATAGGGATTAAGTAGTAAAATAAACTTAAATATTTTTTAAATACCCAATTCACCCCCCCCCCCTCTTGGGATAACACCGTAATTCACATTTGGTATCAGAGAGGATTTACATAGACTTAACCATTGTAAAAATATCACATGGCACACATCAGTGTAACCCCATTCGGTAAGGGGCACTCGTCCACTAGACCACCTATTTTCTACAGTGTAAGTTACACCTACTGGAAAAGAAGAATGAGTATACATCTTTTAAATGTATATTAGAAAGTAGGGAAAATAGTTTCTAAGGGAAGCCATGTTCCTATGAAAGTAGTTGATAAAGTAAACGTACCTAAGTATGAAGATGAATATACTAAAGATGATTGGAAATTTTTTCAAATAAATGCTACTGCAATGAACTTGCTATTCTATGCACTAGATGTAAATGAGTTTAATAAGGTGATGGCTTGTAACATTATTAAAGAGATTTGGAAAAAATTAGAAGTTACATATGAAGGTACTAAGGAAGTAAAAGATAGTAGGATAGATATGCTTACTAGTGAATATGAGGCATTTAAAATGACTGCTAATGAATCTATTTAATCCATGTACACTAGATTCACACACATCTTGAATTCTTTAAATGCTCTTGGTAAATCTTACCCTACTTATGAGTTGATCAAGAAAATACTTAGGGGACTACTGCCAGTTTGGGAAGCTAAGGCTACTACAATAGCTAAAAGAAGGAATCTGAAGGAGATGTCAGTTGATGAACTGATCGAATCGCTCATCACTTATGAGCTGGCGATAATTGAGAGGAAGAATGAGCAAAGTAAAGTAGGGAAAGTTACAGCACTTAAGGCATCATCTAATAGTTCTAGTGAAGGAAGTGATTCAGAATCGGATGATAACATGACTCTTCTCCCTAAGAAATTTGGAAAGTTCATGAGAAAGAACAAGAAATACACTAGAAAATTCAAAGGCTCAAAAATAGAAAAGGAAGAGACAAGCATAAAGAAGCAAAAGAAGGATCTTCCTATATGTTATAACCGTAGAGAAGTTGGGCATATCAAGCTAGACTACCCCCAGCTGAAGAAAGCATCTAAGAAGAAGAAGAATGCACTAAAAGTTGGTTGGGATATTCATAGTACCAGTAGTTCAGAATTAGAATCCAATGATGACGAGATTGCAAATATGTGTCTGATGGCTCAAGAAGACAATGGGGTACAATCCTTTTGTTCTGCTTCATCTTATTATTCTTGCAATTCAGAAAATGAAAATGGCATGCTCTCTTATGATAAACTACAACAGGAATATTTATATACACTTAAAATGCTTAAGAAAATGAATAAGAAAAATTCTGCTTTGAAGTTAAAATTGAAGGAACTTTCAAAGTCAGTAGAAAGTCAAAATGAATCTCATGCATCCTTAATGAGAGATAAGGATTTGAAAATTGAGGAATTAGAAAAGAATTTAAAAGATAAATCTAAGATTATCTATAAATTTACAGAAGGTCAAACTAATTTTGAAAAACTCCTTGTAGCTCAAAGAAATTCCATAGATAAAGAAAGACTTGATTTTAATGGAAAAAGAAAATTTGAAACAAAAACATCTTTACATAGGTTATTTTGTAAAAGAATCAAAGACTTATGTTCCATAAAAAGATTCTTATAAATATATCACATGCTTTAAATGTAAAAGGATGATTCATATAAAATTTGATTATCCTTTTAAGAACAGTGATGTTAAGATGAAAAAGGTATGGAGAGTTAAAGGAGAGTCAAGCACTAGCCCCTGTGGACCCAAGAAAATTTGGTACCAAAAGTAGTTATTTGATTATGTCTTGCAGATGTGCTTGAGACTGTCCACTTCGAAAGATAGATGGTATATGGACAGCGTATGTTCACTTCATATGACTGAGGATAAAGCTAAATTCGCATCCATCACTCCAAAGGATGGAGGATTTGGCACTTTTAGGGACAATGTAAAAGGAATGATCACAGGTGTAGGTAAAGTTGGTAATGATTCATCACTTATTATAGAAGATGTTTTACTAGTTGATGGTTTAAAACATAATTTATTAAGTATAAGCCAATTATGCGAAAAAAGTTATAAAGTATCTTTTGAGCAAGACAAGTGCATTGTTGAACATAATACTGATAAAAAAATTCTATTCACTGTTTACCACTAGCTTTGACAATCTTACTTCTCAACACATAACTTGTTTTTCTACTATGAATGGGATTAGTTGGATTTGGCATAGGAGACTAGGACACACAAGCATGGACTTAATATCTAAACTAGTTAAGGAAGACTTAGTTAAGGGATTGCTTAAGACAAAATTCGTGAAAGGCAAAATTTGTGATGCATGTCAACTAGGAAAACAAGCAAGATCCAGGTTTATGAAGAAGAAAGTAATCTCAACTACTAGGCCACTTCAAATGTTACATTTAGATTTATTTGGTCCAAACCCAATTCAGAGTTTTGGAGGAAAATCATACACATTCGTTATAGTTGATGATTATTCTAGATATACATGGGTGTTATTTTTAGGTCACAATGATGAAACGTGTGAACAATTCATTAAACTATGCAAGAAAAATCAAAATGCAAAAGGATATTCAATAAAAAATATCCGGAGTGATAGGGGTAGAGAATTTTAAAATCAAGATATGGAAGAATATTGTGATTCATTAGGAATATCTCATAACTTTTCAGCTCCTAGAACACCCCAACAAAATGAAGTAGTTGAAAGAAAGAATAGGTCTATACAAGAAATGGCCAAAACTATGCTTAATGAACATAAGTTACCTAAGTACTTTTGGGTTGAGGCAGTGAATACTGCATGCTATGTTCTAAATAGAGTTTTGATTAGACCATCTCTAAATAAGATTCCATATGAATTATGGAATGGTCATAGACCAAACATCTCGTATTTTCATGTCTTTTACTGTAAATGCTTTGTGATTAGAGACAATGAACACTTAAGAATGTTTGATGTGAAATCAAATGAAGGTATTTTTCTAAGATATACCTTAGATAGTAAAGTCTATCGGGTATATAATAAACGAACATTAACGGTTGTAGAATCCATTCATGTTGTATTCGATGAATCCAATCCATCTACTCAAAAGAGTGATGAGGATGAAATTCAGATTAAAAAGGAATTTGAAAAATTGTCTATTGAAAATGATTCAGATAAGAGAAATGAAATTAAGGAACCATCTATTGAAAATAATCAATTTGAAAGTGAAGTTAATGAACAACCTAAATAATGGAAGTACATAAAGAATCACCTCGTTGATTAAATAATAGGTGAACCATCTGGTGGAGTAGCCACACGATCCTCACTTATAAATACGATTGAATTGTGCATTTCTATCTTAAGAAGGACCTAAGAATGTGAGTGAAGCAATTGAGGATAAATCTTGAGTGATGTCCATGCAAGAAGAGTTAAACCAGTTTGAGAGAATTAAAGTATGAACATTAGTTCCTAGACTTGAGGATAAGACAGTTATTGTAACAAAATGGAAATATAAGAACAAGAAAGATGAACATGGGATAGTTGTTAGAAATAAGGTAAAACTAGTAGCTCAGGGATATAACCAGGAAGAAGGTATAGACTTTGAGGAAACCTTTGCACTTGTAGCTAGAATGGAAGTCATTCGTATGTTGTTAGCTTATGTTGCTTTAAGGACTTCAAACTATATCAAATGGATGTCAAAAGCGCATTTTTAAATGGCTACATAAGTGAAGAGGTATATGTAGAACAACCTCCATATTTTGAAAACCCTAAGTATCCAAAACATGTTTATAGACTAATTAAAGCCTTATACGGTTTAAAGCAAGCTCCTACAACTTGGTATGAAAGGCTAAGCAATTTTCTACTGGATAATGGATTTACCAAAGGAAAGATAGACACAACACTATTCATAAAATCGAAGAATAAAAACATGCTCGTAGTTCAATTATATGTAGATGATGGAGCAACAAATGAAGAATTGTGCAATGAGTTTGCAAGTACTATGCAAAATGAATTTGAGATGAGCATGATAGGTGAACTAAATTTCTTCCTTAGACTTCAAATAAAACAAACAAAACATGGAATTTTTATAAATCAATCGAAGTACATTAGATACTTCTTCAAAAGGTTTAATATGGAAGATGGAAAAATACTAGGAACACCTATGAGCACTTCTTTGAAATTAGACAAAGACGAATAAGGTATACCAATAGATGTTAAGCTCTATTGTGGGATGATTGGTAGTTTACTATATTTGACTACCAGCAGGCCTGATATAATGTTTAGTGTATGCTTGTGCACAAGATTTCAGGCTGCACCTAAAGAGTCACATTTATTAGTTGTCAAACGAATACTTAGATACCTGATAGGAACAATCGAACTTGGATTATGGTATTGTAAGTATATATCCTTTGAGATTGTTAGTTATTCAAATGCTAATTTTGCCAGAAGTAAAGTAGATAGAAAAAATACTAGCGGCACATGTCATTTCCTAGGACATTCGTTAGTATCTTGGTGTTCAAAGAAGCAAAATTCAGTTGCTCTATACACAACCGAGGCTAAATACATAGCGACTGGAAGTTGTTGTGCTCAAACGCTATACATGAAGCAACAACTTATGGATTTTAGATTAAGTTATGATACAGTTCCTATAAGGTGCGACAATACTAGTGCAATAAACACCTCAAAGAATCCTATATCACATTCACGAACTAAATATATAGAAATTAGACATTATTTTCTTCGTGATCCTGTGCAAAAAGGAGATGTGACACTTCAGTTTGTATGCATAGATGAACAATAGGCAGACATATTCATAAAACCACTTGCGAAGGATCGGTTTATCCAAATTAGATGTGAATTAGGCCCAATGCATAGTTAACAAGTTGCCTAGAATTATATTATATTACATAATTTAGGGGGAGCGACATCACTTAATATTCACAATTGGTTAAAATTTTCAAATTTGGCTCATTTGTTCACATTTGGTATTAAACTCATAGCATGATGATTGCATGTTAAATGACACATGTTGATCCTCATATAAACCCCTGAACTTTAATGACTGCTTTGCTTATCCATGTCTATGTAAATTGACACATTTTGTATGTTCACATTGAAATTTAATTCCACAACACAGTTTTACATTAGCAAGGGGGAGAAGTAAATTGAATAACACAGGGAGACAAATTTCAAGGTACAATTTTGAAATCTAAAGGTTATGTTAGCTTTGGTGTATTCCCAAGAGGGGGGTGAATTTGGTATTTAAAAACTTTTGCCTAGGTTAAACCAAATCAATAGTATTGCGTAACCTAGGGTCTGTCTATGCAAAAATAAATCCAATCATTCATAATAAAACATACACGTGTAGTAAATAAATTGCAAAAGTGTAAAGAACACGTACGATATATTATTGGGGTTCGGCCAATTATGCCTACATCCCCGCCTTTGCTACACCAGCACAAGGATTTCACTACGGCTCACTTGATGAGTGGAGCGGCACCGATTACAACCAAGTCAATTCAAAGGGTTGACCTCAACCAACACGCCTTACTAGGATAATACACCTAGCTTTCCTAACTGGGTCTAAGTCAGTTCGAGACTATTCAATAGGGCTAGTATCCCTCTTCAGGCCTGCACTTGGAATACAATCAATATGAATTTACATACACGGAAATGTGCTTCTCAACTAAGCAGACTATGTACTACAATACGTATAGTATAACCAATCAACCACACATCAACAATATAGGAAATGTAAGCTTCGTGATGTGATTTTGTGCAAGCAACACTCAATAAGGTATTATCACTAATATGCTCAAGAGTGTTCTATTCAAGCTATTTCTTTGAAACTATATATATATATCAAATCTCAATAATAAACCAGGATTTCAAAGATGCTGCAAATATTCAGAACAACTCAAAATATTTTCTTCAATGTTATCTTAAGAGTTGTTTGAAAGAATAATATAGCTTGTAGAAAAATGTTTTTGCACAAAAAAAAAAAAAAATCAAGCTATAGGAATATTTGCAATGACAATGCAAAGATACTTAAACTAATGAGATTTTCCCAACACTAGATTTATCAAATAAAAATTTGTGGGAAAACTCTTGCTTGACTCCCCAAAAATAATATCAAACAATCAATTAAAAAAATGGGAGTATTAGCACTATCTAATAAACACAAGGACAATCAATAAACTCTCACAATATCAAAATGTATCAAGGGAATGAATATTTGAGAGTATTTTGGGCAAAATGAGATTTTTAGATAGAGAAGTTTTTTGCTAATGATTTTGGCTAATCTCATGCTAATCCTCACAAATGAACCCATACTTATAGGCTAGGGTAAATTATAACCATTTGGGACTTGTTGGGTATTCTTAGAAAAGTTTTAAAATGTTTAAACACAATTAACCCATATTAACCCGTATTTACCTCAGTTAAAATATTTTTAACCTGGCGAGATTCGAGTGGCTGAATCTTGGTTCGGTTGCCCGAACAGACATAATGATAAAAGGTTTTTAAATCAGTTCGGCAGCTCGAGTTCCCGTTTGGTGGCCCAAACCAAAGTTAGAAACATTTCTTCGAATTTTTGGGTGCCTGGTCATAGGTTCGGTAGCCTGAACTCATGTGTTCGGTCACCCGGGGCTTAATTTGAACTAAATCCCTCGGTAGTCCGAGTAAGTGAGAGGTCCTTTCCAGGTGGTTCAGGCGCTCGTGGAAGGTGTGCGCAAATTTCTTCGGTCGCCCAAGAGCCTAAGTCAAATGTTGACTTCTCAACAGTTTGGGCGCTCGAGGAGTTTTGAACTCCTGGGGTTTAGTTGCCCGAGCTCTCTCAAATTCCCTAAAAATATTCAATTAAGTGCATTTTTAACACTCATGTATTTTGTATGATATATGTGCATAAGTTGGGACCTAGAGTCATACTAGGGCCTTACTGAGCTTACCATATATCGTATATGCATGATATGCAAGTAATTAATACAGACAATATCCCTAGTTACTATTACAGACCCATATTACATTAATTGAATTTACAATATGAATTAAAATCTTCAGGGTCTTCATGTCTTGCTTCAAGTGTCATCAATTGATTTGTTAATATAAATCTTCACACAAACTTGAAAGCTATCAAATACTAGAGTATTTGTCATTATCAAAACTGGGTGTGACCTATAAGGTCAACATTCTCCCCCTTTTTTATGATGACAAATACACCATGCAAAAAGTGGGTATAGCCTTGAAAGGCTCCCCCTGACAATATGCATAATATAAAAGTATTTTCCTTAAGTGCATCCCAATTTTTGCCCCTTATTCATCTCCCCCTTTTGGTAACAACAAAAAGGGCTATAAAAGTAATAGCCTTAGGCAATGGGTATGAATCATTTGTATACAAGATAAGTTTGGGAATTTTTTTTAAAATTTCGGCAGGATGCCGTTTGAAAGCAGAACATATCCTAAAAATACCTGTATACAAGCGACCTAATTAAGTAATATATAGACAATATATCCATAACTACTTACTCAAACAGTCCAGTATTCTCAACATATAAAACAGAGGTATAACTTTCAGTCATTCAAGAAATATAATAGTCATACAATGCAAAAAGAATGACAAAGATAGTCTCGGCAATTAAGCACACAAACAATATAACTGGTCATTTAAATGATTTAAATGACATGAAAACAAGTTTAGACCATAAGCATACACAAAATATTACAATTGAAACATATCATAAGACCCATGGAATATTTAAGTTAAAATCACACTACATATTATACCAAAAAGAAGGTTTGAGCATAAACATAGTCTAACTAGTTCGCATGCATTTTTATGTGAAGTTATCAAACTAGTTATGCAATTACTATATATATATGCATAATGATGATAAGGTAAGAAATAAAGAGTTCAGTTTTGAAAGTTAATCTTGCCAAAAATTATATGTAAATAGATATGTGTATATATACACTACAAAAAAACTGGTTTTTAGTGACAAAAGTATTAGTGACGAATTCAATTTTGTCACTAAAAGTTGGTAGTAGTGTCAAAATTAGTGACGGTTTTAGCAGTCGTCACTAATACAACACTATTAGTGACGGTTTTCAAATCGTCACTAATACTTTCGTCACTAAAAGTGCGTGGTAAACAATTTTTACGGGAAAATTTTTCCAGGAAAATATTAGCGATGATTCTAGGGTATTAGTCACGGTTTAAATTCATCACTAAAGTGGCTTATTAGTGACGATTAACTAACCGTCACTACTAAAATTTATTTAAGGGTATTAGTGATAGTTTGGAAAATTCATCACTACTAAGGGTGTATTAGTGACGGTTTTGCCACTGTCACTATTGGTCATCTTATTAAAAAAATAAAAAAAGTATTATTTCATACTATTAGTGACGGTTTTTATTTTCGTCACTACAGGTTCCTTATTAGTGGTGGTTTTTAGAACCATCACTAATAGTCTTTTATATGAAGAAAAAATAATTTTCAAGTACTAGTGACGATTTTGTATTTTCGTCACTAATGGGTCCTTATTAGTGACGATTTTCAGAGCCGTCACCAAAAGTTGTTTATTTGAAAAAAAAAAAAATCAGAGTAGTAGTGATGGTTTTGTATTTTCGTCACTAATGGTCCTTAGTAGTGACGGTTTTTAGAACCGTCACCAATAGTCTTTTTTATTTAAAAAAATAAACAAAAAAAATTCAGAGTAGTAGTGACAGTTTTTTATTTTCATCACTAATGGGTCCTTATTAGTGACGGTTTTCAGAGCCGTCACCAATAGTCTTTTTATTTAAAAAAAAAAATTAGAGCAGAGTAGTAGTGACGGTTTTTTATTTTCATCACTACTAGCCCTTTATTAGTGACGGTTTTTAAAAATGTCACTAATTGTCCTTTTATTTAGCTCAAAATCTAAAATCTCCAAATTTCATAATCCCTCCTCCTTCCTGCCCCTCCCTCCTCCTCTCTCCTTACTCCTCACTCCTGCCCCTCCCTTCTCGCTCCTCAAGCCGTCGCCCATAGTGGAGAGCGTTTCTGCCTTTCGCCACCGCCCATAGCGTCTACGCACAACCGCCTCTCCTCTCTTTTCTTCCATGGTAAGTTGCTACTGCTTCTTCTTATTCTTCTTATTGATTTGGTTTACACTGGGTTGATCGAGTTTATCATTGATAAAAAGATGTGATTTTCCCCTTGATCTAGACTGCCAAGTGACTAGATCTGTTGAATCGAATTCAGAAACAAAAATGACTTTCCCTGTGGCCACATTCATTGCATTGGTAAAGTTATTGGGCTGTTGTTTTACACAGAAGCAAAAGAATATAAATAAATAAAAAAACAAGAAATACTTACAAGTAATGAAAATTTTGAAAACTCCTATGATTGGAAATCCATGAATCTGAGAAAAAGAACCAAATCCATAATATTGTCAAAATCCCGTATCCAACAAGCTTTTTTTTTTCTTTTTTTAAATCAAAGTTAGAAATAGAATACTTACTCAATTCACTTTCTTTGATGATAATTGACAAGAGAATGAGTGAATCAAACTATTTTTCTTCTTATTGAGTCTCTTAATTTTAAATCCTTTTTTTCTGTGTGGGTGGTTAAACAAAACTTGGGAATCAGCTGCATGTAATATTAGATCGAGCTTGTCTTATATAGGAAAATTATATATTAAGTCATAAAGTTCGAACTTCAATTGAATAAATGATTTAACTTCTGGATTAAATGTTTGGATTGATATATCTTGTGAACTGCATGCTGGTGGTGGACATTAGGACTACATGCTTGATTAGAACGCCACCTGCATAGCTAATGCAGTGATGTGTATTGCCTGGTGGTAGATACTTTTAGGTTGTTGCATGTCTTAATCTAAATGACATTTGTATGATGCAAAAATATTGTGAATTGCATGCTTTTGTGATTTACAGGTTTGGGAAATGTTTCATTTATAGACAGCATTTTGTTGAAAATTTTAGGGAAAGGAAATAAAAATTCAAAAGAGACCAATTTTATACTATGTGATATAATTTTTCTTTGATTTTTTGCTTGCTTGGTGGTTATGCCAATTTTGGTTGGAGTCTGTTATTTATGTTTGAAGGTTTAAGTTTAATTTATGTGCAACCAAAAATTAATTGTTAATTGCCAAAAAAAGAGATTAAAAGTAATATAGGGTCCATCAGAATGGATGGAACACTAGAGGAAGTGGCATTGTTTCCCATGTAAGTCTGTAGAAATTTGTTTCCCATTTTGCTTGTTTATTCCTTCCTCCCACTCATTTTAGAGTAGCTAATGGCAATAGGGTTTGATTTTGGGAGGATGCTTGGCCTGGTTACAGTCGTTGGAGTAGATGATGCTTCATCTTTTTAAGATTTCCACTCTTCACAATGCAAGTATCATCTCTTTCTTTTCTTTGGAGAGGAGCTCTCTGTCTTGGAATTTTCATTTTATAGTGAATCTCATACCAACTGTGTCTACTCTATGAAATATGTTGTTTATGGGATAATCCACTAAATTCTAATATATGTGTTTTATGGGATGCATGAACACGTTACATTTTTTAATGCTTATTATATGAAGCTTTTGTGCAGTCGCAAAATTCATTACTAGTTGGATTATTGTGAACTGTTTATTGTAAATACCCAAGTTTGGAGCATATCTCTATGGAAAATGTCATATTTACAGGAGAAATGCTACCAAAATTTTTCAAAAAACATATACTAATTTTTTAAACTTTCTTAATTTGTAGGGTTTGCAACTATGACAACGTCAGAACGATGTCATGCACTACAGATGTAGCTTTTCACTTTTTTTATTATCTGAACAGACGAAATGTATTTGAATGTGAATTTGTATAATGTATTTGTATTTAAATTTGAATTTATATAATATATTTGTATTTGAATTTGAATTTGTATAATATATTTGTATTTAAATTTGAATTAGAATTTTAAATAATTTATGAATTTTATTACAATTATGATTTAATGTTATGTATAAGAAAATATAATTTAATTATAGATTTTTACAGGAATTAATAATTGGAAAAAAAATAACTTTACTACTAATTGTCCAATTTAAGTATTAGTGACGATTTCAAAATCGTCATTAATAGCCTTTTTAAAAAGTTTTAGTGAAGGTTCTCAAATCGTCACTAATACTATGGCTTTAGTGACGGTTTTGTTCTGCAGAACCGTCACTAATATTATGGATTTAGTGACAGTTTTAAAATCATCACTAAATCCATAATATTAGTGACAGTTTTGCAGAGCAATAGTGAAGGTTCTAAAACCGTCACTAATAATAAAGTATTAATGATGGTTTTAAAACCGTCACTAATAATAGAGCAATAGTGACGGTTTTAAAACCATCACTAATAATAGAGCATTAGTGACGATTTTTAAACCATCACTAATAATAGAGCATTAGTGACGGTTTTAAATCGTCACTAATACTATGGCTTTAGTGATGATTTTTTGGTCAATCCAGCGTAGAATCTATAGTGACGGGCTTAGGTTTTTTGTGACGGTTTTAATCCGTCACTAATACTCTATTATTAGTAACAATTTGAAAAATTCGTCACTAATAAGTATTAGGAACGGCTGACATGGCGACTAATTGAAAACCGACACTAATAACCTTATTTTTTGTAGTGATATAAGTATATATCCCCCTTGATATTTGCAAAAAGTGTTAGGGGTGCTTGCTGAAAAAGAAACCTTTAAAACAAGTAAGCAACATTTTCTAGTTTGTCAATTAAGCACATACAAGAATATAACTAGAAAAATCAACCATAAAGATCCTAAAGATATCAGGCAATTCAAAACAAGGATCGTATGGCTACACAACTGACTGTGGCAAAACAACATATTTCAACTTTAAAATTTTCATTATGATCATTTTATTCAAGCATATGCCACATTTGATTCAACAACATATCTAAGCTAAAAAGTTTGTCAGCATAATATGATAGGCATTTTAATTTTAGATGCCCCCCCCCCCCCCCCCCCCCGCCCCTATCAATTTGAGTATGTGCTTAGATTCTTTAACTACTTATATTAACCAAAGATTAATTTCATTTTGCTCAGTAGTATAAGTCATCAATCCAAATCTTTAAAATCAACTATACTGAATATTTATTAACAATATTTATCTTTAATCAATATAGTCATCCCTATAGACAACAATTGCATCAGAAATAAATATTAAGGCATTCTATGCAATTCATGACCCAAGAACATTTCATAACAAATCATAGAACTTTACGTGTAGGATATAATGTTCAAGGATATCAGAAGAGTTTCAATATTTCAATAAATGATAGTGATGCATGTGAGTCCTACAAGTTCTTTCTATAGGAAAGGTGCTCAGCTCTCCTAACTACCCGATGATTATGCAAGGATGAAACTTAATTTTCAAATATTTTTCACTCATCCTTTCAAAAATATTTTAATGTTAATTTTATCATAATCATCTTTAACACAAGGTTTTGGTTTGGAAAAAATCCTATAGAAATTTCAGCACCATGTCCTCTGTAAATCGGACATTTCCCAAATTTTCATGCACCAAATCCTAATAGATTCAAGCAATCAATTCAAAATAATTCAGTTTAAGCATGCGAGAACCTATAATCTACGACCAGCATGCAATTCTCATCAACTGCATCTTCCATGCAAGAGGCTTTCAACACAAGCATGCAATCCAATAGTTCAAATATATGCTATCCAACAATGATATAAGCATTAGACAAACAATGGATAGTGGGTTGTAGAGTTATTCATTTTATGCCCTTTTCATTTTCTAATTACTTAGCCAAGTGTTTAGATTTTTCATGATTTAATCTTGGCTAAACATGCTTAGGCTTAGAAGACCAAAAATTCACATACAATACTTCTTTAGGGTCATAGGCCAACGTATGCCTCTTTACTTATGAATTTCAATATATGATAGAGGCCCAAGTCCAAATGGCTTTTCTTTCTTAACATCCATGCATAAGTTTTTTAGTTATTGTGTTTTCATATATGTTGAAGCCTATGGCCATCACATTAGCCATTTAACTTATTTCTAAGGATATGAAGCTCTAAAGGATATGACTTAACATTTTGAGAGCTTATGAAGTGAGAAAGAGTAAATACTCTTAACAATTAAATTATTTTTATTTCAAAAGAGTATTTAGATAAGTAGGACAATATACAAAATATTTTCGTGCAAGTGAATATGTTCAACTGCTTAGGCAAAGAGCATCATGAGATATATGATCTTTCTTGAACAGTTCTCTTTGGTGATTGGAGAGTATCCTTAAGATATGATTATGATTTGGAACAAGAATACAAACCAAGGAATTGGAAAGCCTTTACCAGATATAATCGTGGTGTGGTAAAAAGTTCCTAGGAGGATAAAGGCATTTGCATGAATCAAAGTTAGAGAATTTTATATTTAAGGCTTCAAAGGGATCATTTTGATTTAATAGTGAAACTTGAATCCCTTAGTGGTTGCCTATAATTTTGATTATGAAAAATGTCTTCTAAATTAAGCATTGGGTAGAATAGGAATCTATGAAGATCAGTGCTTATACCTAGAGTGATGACTCAATTTTGATTTAGGCTTTTCATATTCAAAAGTGAATTTAGGATGTAGTGATATATGATATAAGATGGAACACTAACACTCAATTTTGTGCAATGGACAAAAGTGGCTTAACTTAAAGTATTATATTTAAGCATGGGTTAAGCATTTGGAAATATTTACTTAGCAATTATGCCTAGTCCATTTGGAAGTGGATGTAGACACTAGGTTTGTATATTTTAACCCCGAACCACTCCCTAAGCTTACAACCATCACAACCCCTAAACCTAGGAACCAAGGATGAATTAAGTGATTATGTAATTCCAGTTGGAATCCATTTTTCCTTACGTCTCGCAGGGTTTTCCTTCATGATAAATCACATCATTTCTTTGTCTATACTTCTATAATTTCTAAGTCGGAGATGCCCTTTCATTTTACAAGATAAGTAAAATTTATATGTATGTGACAGATTATGCTTACTTGTTTTATTTTTATTTGACAACTTATGACTGTGGGACTTATGATATGAACCCTTTTTGAAAAATTTATTTATTTTGACTCCTATGGGTTTAATTGAACTAATCTTCTCACTTGCAACCTTGGATGTTGATTCAAAATCATTTTCCATTTTTTCTTCTAAGCAAGTGATTTTCAGGACCTTCCTAATTTTTCTCTTTTCTAGGATGACATATTATTCTTTTAAATCTCCTAGTTGTTTAGCCAACCTTTTGTTTTCCTTTTTTCAAGAATGTCTTCTGATTAGACACCCTAACTAGAAATTTGTGCATTTTAAATAAGGTCTTTTCTAGTTTTACGGAGGAAGGCATGCTTTCAACGGTAAATTCAATACATGATTCATCATAAGATATATCATAATTATTACATGAATCATTGCATGCAACAACAATAGTATTTTCACAAAGATTAATAGATGATTCTCCACATGAAATTTGCAACAATCAACATAAGAATCACCAACTGCATAACAAACTAAAACAAAAGGTGAATCATATACCTCCTCGTTGCTAGCTCATGATTCGCCACTACCAGATCATCTGATCTTGGAGCTTTTAGAGTGGCAATCTCATTTTCTTGGATCTCTCCATATATTTTTTCCAATTCAACCCAGATCTCCTGTGCACTACTACATGCCATAATCTCATGAAAAATATCAGTATCTAAATCACAGTACAATAAATCCATGACATATGAATTTGCATGCATCAAAATAATATCACTTTCATTCACAAGCATACAAATTCTTTTAATAATCACCTACCAGGCCCTCCAACTCATAGATTTTATAAATACAATCATTCTAATTTTCCAAGTGGTGTAATCAACACCACAAAATAATGGAGGGCTAGTAGGTGACTGTCCCTCTCCAAATAGGGATACACCAAATCAAGCCATTGCGCTTTTTTTGCAAAAACATTTAAGTCTAATGCAACGAGGCTCTGATACCAATTGTTAGCTTTGGTGTATTCCCAAGAGGGGGGGTGAATTGGGTATTTAAAAACTTTTGATTATGTTAAACTAGATCAACAGTATTACATAACCTAAGGTCTGTCTATGTAGAAATAAACCCAATCATTCACAATAAAACATACTAATGTAGTAAATAAATTGCGTAAGTGTAAAGAACACGCACAATATGTTATCGAGGTTTGGCCAACTACGCCTATGTCCCCGCCTTGGCTACACCAGCACAAGGATTCCACTATGACTCATTTAACGGGTGGAGCAGCACCGATTACAACCAGGTCAATTCAAGGAGTTGACCTCAACCAACACGCCTTACTAGGATGGCACACCTAGCTTTCCTAACCGGGTCTAAATTAGTCTAGGACTATCCAACAGGGCTAGTCTCCCTCTTTAGGTCCGCGTCTGGAATACAATCAATATGAATTAACGTACACGAAAATGTGCTTCTCAACTAAGCAGACTATGTACTATAATACGCACAGTATAATTAATCAACCACACATCAACAATATAGGAAAATGTAAGCTCAGTGATGTGATTTTGTGCAAGCAACACTCAACAAGGTATTATCACTAATATGCTCAAGAGTGTTCTAATCAAACTATTTTTTTGAAACAGTATATATAAAATCTCAATAATAAACCAGGTTTTCAAAGATGTTGCAAATATTCAGAACAACTCAAAATATTTTCTTCAATGTAATATGCTCAAGAGTTGTTTGAAAGAATAATATAGCTTGTAGAAAAATGTTTTTGCACAACAAAATCAAGATATAGGAATCTTTGCAATGACAATGCAAAGATCCTTAAACAAATGAGATTTTCCCAACACTAGATTTATCAAATAAAAATTTATTAAAAAACTCTTACTTAACTCCCCAAAAATAATATCAAACAATCAACTAAACAAATGAGAGTATTAGCACTATCTAATAAACACAAGGATAATTAATAAACTCTCACAACATCAAGATGTATCAAGGGAATGAATATTTGGGAATATTTTAGGCAAAATGAGATTTTGAGACAGAGAGGATTTTTGCTAATAATTTTGGTTGATCTCATGCTAATCCTTACAAATGAACTCATATTTATAGGTTAGGGTAAAATTATAACCGTTTGGGACTTGTTGGGTATTCTTAGAAAAGTTCTAAAATGTTTAAACACAATTAACCCATATTAACCCGTATTTACCTCAGTTAAAATATTTTTAACCCGGCGAGGTTCGGGTGGCTGAAGTCGCCCGAACAGACACAATAATAAAAGGTCTTTAAATCAGTTCAACAGCTCGAGTTCTCATTCGATGGCCCAAACCAAAGTCATAAACATTTCTTCGGATTTTCGGGTGCCTGGTCATAGATTCAGTAGCCCGAACTCATGTGTTCGGTCGCCTAGGGCTTAATTCGAACTAAATTCCTTGGTAGCTCGAGTTGGTGAGAGATCCTTTTCAGATGGTTCAGGCACCCGCGGAAGGTGTACACAAATTTGTTCAGTCACCTGAGAGCCTAAGTCAACTATTGACTTCGCAATAGTTCAGGCGCTCAATGAGTTTTGAACTCCTGGGGTTCGGTCGCTCGAGCTCTCTTAAATTCCCTAAAAATATTCAATTAAGTGCATTTTAGCACTCCTATATTTTGTAAGATATATGTGCATGTGTGTTAAGACCTAGAGTCATACTAGGGTTTTACTGAGCTTACCATATATCCTATATGCATGATATGCAGGTAATTAATACAGACCATATCCCTGGTTACTATTACAGACCTATATTACATTAACTGAATTTACAATATGAATTAAAATCTTCAGCGTCTTCATGTTTTGCTTCAAGTGTCATCAATTGATTTGCTAATAGAAACCTGCACACAAACTTGAAAGCTATCAAATACTAGAGTATTTGTCATTATCAAAACTGGGTGTCAACTATAAGGTCAACAAGTTACATATTTTTTAAAGATGAGATATAATTATGTCAGAACATTTTTGTTATATACTTTTTTCTTGATGTCAAAAGGGGGAGAAGAATATAAGGTTAGAGCAAAAATAGTTAGCAAAATTTGAAAATTAGCTTACAAAAGTTTTTTTTTTTTTTAATGCAATGGGAGAAAAGTACATAAGTACATGAGTTATACGTGCAAAACTATTGCCTATTTTGCATTGTGCTGAATTTTATATTGTGCATTATTTGACGAGGAGTCTTGTTAGGCGTAACCTATTTTCTATTTTTGTTTGTGTATTTGTCATCATCAAAAAGTGGGAGATTGTTGACTCTATGAGTCCAATCCTACTTTGATAATGACAATTCACTTGATATTTGATCTGTGCATTGAGAATGTGAGCAGGAACATCACTTAGCATGCACGGAAGGTGATGAAATCATAGAAGCCACAAGGATTGAAGCATACATAACCTAGCATAATCCATGAAACTAAAAGAGTAGAAGAATGAAGATGCAAGCGTCAAGTTCAAGATCGTCATGGGAATGGGTATTTAGAATTGATGTATGTGCATATTTTATATGATATAGCTAGAAACTCAAAATTTACCCTACGCATGCATCTTATGAAAACCTTCTAGGGTTAAACATGGACTTAGAGAACTTATTTTGAACCCTTGAAAAATGTTTCATAAGATATTAAAGCAAGAGAGCTCAAATGATGTTGAAAACTAAACCGAAAATTCTAAAGTTGGTCTGCCCAGACGACTGAGGAGTACCCTCAAAAGTCTGAAGATGCAACCTCAGACGACTGAAGTTTTACTTCAGACGTCTGAAGAATTTTCTTAGAAGACTGAATAATTAGTTTAGTCATCTGAAGATTTAATTACTGAAATACAGAACGGGTAGAACACCTTCAAATGTTCGAACCCTCAGTTTAGTCATCTGAGCTAAGACTTCAAAAGACTAAACCCATAGTTCAGTCGTCTGACCCTGTGTCTAGACTATAATTTTCAGTGCTTTAAGGAACAACAGGCTTCTAAACCCGACTGCTCAGTAGTATGAACCTACGGAAACTTTAAAAATCTGAATTTTAGCAAGAAAAATGCAAGTTATTCACTTAATCAAATTGATCCAATGGTTAGGACTTATCCTAATGTCGATATTACTTATATAAACAACCTTTAAACCCTAGTGCCTCACTTTTGGCATATGATTGGGAGCTTTGAACATATACACAATTATGAAAATCGTTGAACTCATTGCTAAGCTCTTGTCTGTGATTTCAAAGCATTTACTACATATCTAAGCTTGGACTACGCTGATTATCAAAAGAAGTTCCATTAAATATTGTGCACACAACTTGGGTATTGAGGTTTAGTGATCAAACTAATTGTTTGCTTCTTCTCAAAGATTTTTTCATCTCACAAACTTATTCTTGAATATTCATTTTGAGAAATTGATCTTGAGTTATTATTTATATATACATTTTGTGAAAGATCACTACTTGAGAAAAGTTTTTGTTTAAAACTAAAATCTTGAAGAAAGTTTTAAATATATCTTCATTCAAAGATTTGCTATTTGATTAGTGTAAGAAGTATTTGATTGTAAATCTTAAGAGCCTCTAAGTACATATTCTTGAAGGATATTATTTCTAGAAATCATAGTGTTTAAATCTTTACAATATTTAACGTCATATATTTATTCAAAGATTCAACTTTTCAGATTATTGATAGCAAGAATATAGATTAGCGCATTACCAAAGATGATTTTTGAAAGGATCTTATTTTCTAATCTTGCATAAAGCATTCTGAAATCAAACCTTACGTTTCTCCAAAGTATTTATTTATAAAATCATTTTTGGGAGATATCGATTTAAATGAAAGATTTGTGAAGCATATCATTCATATAACGATTTCATCGTTACATTCATATTGAGCTTCAAGTTTTATCATATGAATATATGTTAGGATTTCCATTGTACTCACTAGCTTACTTAGAAGCAACATTGAGTTTTGCGGAATTGAAATTCCATATTGTAATCACGATTCGGGTTGTGAACCAGGTGAGGAGGAAGTTGTGCCTCTTGTAAGCAACGAAGTAGGAGGAAGTTGTGCCTCTTCTAAGCAGCGGATTATAAGGGAAGTTCCGTCCTGGTTAAAAGAGTAGGGATTTAGTGGAATCTTTGAGTGCGTTGCTCAAGGCGAGGACGTAGGTCAGGTTGGATGAACCTCGTAAAATCGTGTTTTCCTTCTCTCTTCCCTTAACTTTTTAATTTATGCTTGCATTTCATTATCAGTTTTTGCATGTTTGTATGTTGATTAATATTACATGCACTTGATAATTAATTGGGTATAATTGAATTTATTGAAATAATAATTTGAATTAGCCCCAAACCTGGAAATAGGACCCAAGAGTGAAAATGTAAACTAATTTGTCCCTGTATCATACAAAACATCCAAGATACAGAGCAACGGATGAGGGTCCGACCCTGTGGGGTTCCTAGGCACCCTATACACTTCCAAACATAACAAAATATACGCAGTGGAAATACGGTCATGCTATATACATACAGTACCATACCAGAGTCTACACAAGGACAGAATCAAGGTTCCATCAAATAACGTACAATTGGGTGCCCAACACATCTCAAAATGGCAACCCACAAAATACAAGTCCTAGCACTTAGACAAGCGCTACCCGCAGTACACCGGCCACTACGCTCCCTACACTAAGACTCTAGTTCTGATTACTCGAAGGATCTGTAAAAATGTACGTACAGTAAGGGTGAGACACCTCTCAGTAAGGAAGAACACTAGTTATATTGGTGTGTGGCATTTGAGTGTTATCATGATTCAAAATACACGCAGTTAAATGCAGTTATAGTACTAATTTCACAACAATGCATACACGCACACACACACATGATTAGCAATCCCGGTGTCGTCACACCCATTAGCCCGAAGCGGGCCTGCGACATACGACGTTGGCGAGTAGCCAACCCGCGAACACGGCGCCACTGGCACATGGCTAGTCCCCAACTCCCATGGCATCGTAACAGTGCTAAACTGGTGGATCCACACCCTTTGGCCTGATCTGCCAAAATAGGCTCACACCCTTGGATATAGAGTCGGACACTCTACCAATCCATGGACAACGATTTTATACACCCTCGGATATAGTGCCAAACACTCTCAGTACCTAGAACAATTCGGAACTGCATTCCTACTAGCATTTCAACCAATTACACACACACATGCATGCTCATATAACCAAACAAACCACACCCATTTGGTAATCTAAATCATGGTTTTCTAAACACATATAGTTTAAACAAGTCAAGGCACGACCATCCCTATAACAAAGTATAAATCAACATATACGTTCGGTTTTCAACAAAACCAGGGATGCAGCCCGTCGCCCCCTTTTTCCCAAAACTGTATTCATGAAAAACTTATAGTTTTCCCCATTAGATCCCCCCAAATGAGTTGCCAAAACACACACAGACCATGAATCACAGTTCTACCGAGTCCGATTTCAAAAATAACCGATATAAACACAATTCCCCTTACCTTTCCCCAAATAGTAAATCCCAAACTCTTCCCTAAATAGTGAACTGAGTTCCAAAACCTACAATCAACAGTACAGAAGATGCTCACAACATTGTTTTCTACAAAACTACTGGATCAGAATTAAAAATCGAGCCTTTCCCCAATTTTACGTAAAAACCCAAAAATCTCTTAAACGGGATTCCGATCCTTAGAACTTGTAGAGAATCCTTCCATGATCCTCGTGGTAACTTCAGATTCACGATTCTTGCAACGAATAGCAAAGAAATCTAAAGAGATGAAGAGTAGGGAGAGTTCTAGAGAGAGAGAGAGAAGATATTTTAGTTTTCTTAGCTTGGAAGTAATGAAACTTCTATTTATAGCCCTTTGACCTGGCCACTTCTCGTCGATGAGGCTCTATGGTCTTCTCGTCGACGAGACCAAGACCTCGTCAATGAGTCTGGGATCTCTGGTTTTTCAAAATCCCTCGGCTTCTCCTTATTGACGAGCCTCAAAATTTCATCGACGAGAGATACATGCACTTCGTCAACAAAATCTGGCGTCGTCAACGAATCTTGATAAATTCCCAATTTGCCCCTCTTTTATTAATTTAAACCCATATATCACGATTCGGGTTCTTACAATCTCCCCTCCTTACAAAAATTTTGTCCTCGAAATTTGCCATCTCTCATCCACAAACTTGTACATACAATTGAATACATAGACGCAACTCTAGGAAGAAAACTAGCAACTACAACAACACAGCCCCATCATACGCATACATATACACCCTTACTTATGACGGAGGAATACCATGGTTACATATACAACTGTCTCAAGAGTTCACAATACACACACTCCCGACAACTAACAACCTATCCCAATCTAAAGTAGGATAACATACAAGTGCTCAAAACAACTATGGATACTTCTGGCGTATTTTCGTTTCCAGTTCCCAAGAAGCTTCCTCAATCTCGTGGTTTCGCCACAATACCTTCACTAACAGTATCTCTTTAGTGCGAAGCTTCTGAATTTTATGGTCCAGAACCTAAACAGGTATCTTCTCATATGCTAAAGTATCCCCAATTTCCAACTCATTATAGCTGATAACATGTGATGGATCTAGCATGTACCTCCTCAACTTAGATACGTGAAACACATCATAGACCCTCGAGAGTGTTGGGAGAAGTGCAATCCTGTAGGCTACCGGACCCATTCGCTTAAGAATCTAGAATGGTTTGATATACCTCGGGCTCAGCTTGCCCTTCCTTCCAAATCTCATCACCCCTTTCATCGGAGCGATATGCAGAAATACCTTATCCCCCACCTCGAACTCTAACTCACGGCGGCGAACATCTGCATAACTCTTCTGCCAACTCTAAGCCGATCTAATCCTCTCTCGGATCAAACCCACCTTCTCCGACGCCTGCTACACAAGTTCTGTTCCTAACACCTGACGTTCACCAACCTCATCCCAACACAAAGGAGATCGACACCTTCGACCATACAAAGCCCTGAATGGTGCCATCCCGATACTAGCCTGAAAGCTGTTGTTATAAGTGAACTCTATGAGTGGTATAAACTGTATCCAGCTACCACCAAAGTCTAACACACAAGCTCGCAACATATCTTCCAAGATCTATATAGTCCTCTCCGACTATCCATTAGTCTGGGGGTGGAACGCTATACTAAAAGTAAGCTTCATCCCCAATGCCTCCTACAAGCTTGTCCAAGACTGAGAAGTAAATCTCGGGTCTCGATCTGACACAATGGATACCGATACTCCATGCATTCTCACAATCTCATGCACATACATATCAGCTAACCTATTCAAAGGATAATCAACCTTCATTGGTATGAAATGAGCAGATTTCGTCAATCTATCTACGATCACCCAGATAGCATTCTGCCCGTGAAGTGCTAGCGACAATCCAGTCACAAAATTCATGGAAATATGCTTCCATTTCCACACTGGAATAGGCAAAGGTTGCAATGGCCCTGCCGACCTCTGATGTTCAGCTTTCACCTACTGACACATTAGACATTGCTCCACGAACTGAGTAATCTGCCTCTTCATACCAGACCACCAGAAGGTCTCGCGTAAGTCTCGATACATCTTTTTACTACCTAGATGTACCGTATACAAAGAACGATGCACTTCCTCCAGAATCGTCCTTCTAATCTAATCATCGTTTAGAACATATAGCCTAGTCTCAAACCTCAACACACCTCTGTCAGAGATGTTAAACTTTGTAGCTAGTCCCTGCTATACCTTTCCCATAACCTCTGCCAACTCTACATCACTAGCCTGCGTGGCCTTTATAAGCTCAAACAAAGTCGGCTGGATCACCAAAATAGCAAAGAAAGCCTGATGATCCTCGGATACCAAATCTATACCTGATCTCTCCAAATCCCATTTGATGTGACACTGAGTTACAACAGCAGATACAACCGCAAGTCCTGACTTCTGACTCAACGCATCAGCCACCACATTAGCTTTTCCCGAGTGATAGCTGATCGTGCAACCGTAGTCCTTAATCGACTCTAGCCACCGCCTCTGCCTCATATTCAACTCCTTCTGCGTGAAGAAATACCTGAGGCTCTTATGGTCAGTGAAGATCTAACACTACACACCATACAAATAGTGTCACCAGATCTTCAGTGCATATACAACAGCAGCCAATTCCAGATTATGCGTAGGGTAATTCTTCTCATATTCTTTCAATTGCCGAGAAGCATACACTACTACTTTACCTTGCTGCATAAGAACACATCCCAGACCTTTTAGAGACGCGTCCCTATAAATCACAAACCCATCATCCCCCGAAGGAATGGTCAAAACCGAAGTACTAACCAGCTGGTGCTTCAACTCTTGAAAGCACTGCTCGCAATCACTGGTCCACTCAAACTGCACTTCCTTCCTGGTCAATCGAGTTAAAGGCCCAGAAAGTTTAGAGAACCCCTCTATGAACCGACGATAATAACCTACCAGTCCTAGAAAACTTCGAACCTCTTGCATATTCTTTGGCCTCGCCTAGTTAACCACAGCTTCAATCTTGCTAGGATCAACTAATATACCATCACTAGTAACCACATGGCCTAAGAATGCAATATGACTCAACCAGAATTCACACTTCTTTAGTTTAGCATACAACTTCTTCTCCTATAGAATCTGTAATACTAACCTCAAATGATCCTCAGGCTATTCCGAACTCCTCAAGTATACCAAAATATCGTCAATGAACACCACCACGACCCAGTCCAGGTACTCATGGAAAACCCTGTTCATCAAATCCACAAACACTGTCAGAGCATTCGTCAACCCAAAAGGCATGACTAAGAACTCATAGTGGTCATATTTAGTTAAGAAAGTCATCTTCTCTACATCCTTAACTCTAACCCTCACCTGATGATATCCTGACCGCAAGTCGATCTTTGAAAAGACTCGCGTCCCCTGCAACTGGTCAAAGAGATCATCGATATGAGGTAAAGGATAATGATTCTTCACAATTACCTTGTTAATCTCATGGTAATCAATGCACATCCGCATCAACTTGTCCTTCTTCTTCACAAACAACATTGGAGTTGCCCAGGGCGAAACACTAGGTCGAATGAATCCCCTGTCCAGTAATTCCTGCAACTGCTCCTTCAACTCTCGAAGTTCTGCTGGAGCCATCTGGTACGGAGCTTTAGAGATTGGTGCCTTACCAGGCAACAACTCTATCATAAACTCCACCTCACAATCCGAAGGTAAACCGGGTAAAGCATCTGGAAACACATCTAGGAACTCGCTGACTTCCTGAATATCCTCGAGTCTCAACTCATCCCATGGTGGTTCCTCCACACAAGCTAGGTACCCTTGACATCCGTCCAAGAGTAGCCTCCTCGCCTACAATGTTGATAAAATCTGTGGCACTGGACACACATATAATCCCACAAATTCATACTCTTACTCCCCCAAAGGTTTGAACACCACTACCTTCCTACGATAGTCGATCACAACATAACTGGAGAACAACCAATTCATCCCTAGAATAACATCGAACCCCGACATGTCGTATACCACAAGATTCACCGGTAGCAGCTTCCCCTGAATTACCACTAGGCAATCTACCAACATCTTTCCATAGAAAGATACACTCCCAGATGGCGTAGTAATAAATAACAATCCATTCATGTCTTGGATCTCAACTCCACACCGTCCCACAAAATTCATAGATATAAACAAATGGGTTGCACCTAAATCAAACAAAACGGAAGTCTTATTTGAAAGCAATAATAAGGTACTTGTCACTACATTCCCTACATGCTCAATGTCCGCTAGAGTAAGAGAGTATACTCTAACTAGAGCTGTATTCATCTAAACGGTTCCTCAAGATATCTGGTTACCCCCTTAATTCACACTAGATACAGACACATCTCACTTCAGTGCACAACAGTCACAAACATGTGACCTAGCTGGCCATAGTTGTAACAGTTACCCCCAAATGACCGGCACTCGCCCTCATGCCATCTGTGGCATCTAGTACAATGACCACTAGTCTGGCTTATCTAAGAATCCTGGCACTCAGTATTCTTGCGGTAACCCAAGCCCTTGTTCCTCTTCTTCCACAATCCCTGATGAGACCCTGACTGAGAACCAGAAGGTACTGTCCTCTTCCTCGATTCCTGATCCACCTCGTCCTCTTAGATACCGGTCTCAATCACCATAGCTTTATCTACCAACACCGAGAACTCATGGATCTAAAGCATACCCACCAATCTATGAATATCTTTCCTCAGACCCTTTTCAAACCTCTGAGTCTTCTCATACTCACTCGAGATCAAACATTGCACAAAGCGGGACAACTCTATGTATCAAGCTATATACCCCTGCACCGTCAAACTCCCCTGAGTTAGAGCAGAAAACTCATCTTCCTTCACATCACGTAAAGAATCCGAGAAGTATCTATCAAAGAACACCTCCTTGAAACGGCTCCACATCATCTCCTCAGGACTGGCTCTCTGCTTCTCCAGTAGACTCACTGCAGTCCACCATCGACCCGTCTCCCCAGATAGCTGGAAGGTGGCATAAAGGACTCGCTGCCTATTCATGCAGTGCAGGACCTCCAAGATTCTCTCAGTTTTCTCCACCCAATCCTCTACTATCGTTGGGTCAGGTCCTCCAAAGAACGTCGGAGGATGCATGCGTGCAAACCTCTCAATGGTGCACCCCGCAGCAATAGGAGAGTGCTCGCGTCTCCTCACACTCCGGCCAATCTTCCGTAACACCTGCCTCGTCAAACCTTGAGGCACAGAAGGGGACTTATCACTCGCAGTCTCCTCGGAACCACTTCCCAAGTCATTATCCTTGGGTTCCATTCTGCAGCACAATAGGAATCTATCAGTATCCCTACAACA
Organism: Malania oleifera; assembly: GCF_029873635.1. Taxonomy (NCBI): domain Eukaryota; kingdom Viridiplantae; phylum Streptophyta; class Magnoliopsida; order Santalales; family Ximeniaceae; genus Malania; species Malania oleifera. The sequence goes on along the minus strand of NC_080429.1, from coordinate 56,607,905 downwards.
CATACAGTTAACACAATGATCTATACTAATCATGTTAACTACTCCCTGCCAGGTCTAGGTCTGTCATATTGCACTAACACGAAAGTTATCAATGATCTGCCCTGCTTTTACTAGAATCGTCATCCCAAGAATAACATAGAATGTTGTCGACAAATCCCGGTCTAGCAACCGAACAACCCTCAACCAACTCTACCCATATACAACATCCTATACTCTGGTATGTACTCACAGCTAAGCCTAACAAAGTCTACAAGACCTAACAACCAGGTTAGCTCTGATACCAAGCTGTCATGCCTCGAACCCAGAAATGGGACCCAGGGGTGAAAATGTAAACCAATCAGTCCTTGTATCATACAAAACATTCAAGATACGGGGCAACAAATAAGGGTTCGACCCTGTAGGGTTCCTAGGCACCCTATACATATCCAAACATAACAGAATATACGCAACTGAAATATGGTCATGCTATATACAAACAGTACCATACTAGAGTCTACACAAGGACAGAACAAGGCTCCATCAAATAACGTACAACTGGGTGCCCAACACATCTCAAAATGGCAACTCACAAAATACAAGTCCTAACACTTACCCAAGCGCTACCCGCAGTACACCAGCCATTACGCTCTCTACACCAGGACGCTAGTTCCGGTTAGTTGAAGGACCTGTAAAAATGTACGTACAGTAGGGGTGAGACACCTCTTAGTAAGGAAGAACACAAGTTATATCGGTGTGTGGCATTTGAGTGTTATCATGATTCAACATACACGCAGTTAAATGCAGTTCCAGTACTAATTTCACAACAGTGCATACACGCACAAACACACATGATCAGCAATCTCGGTGTCGTCACACCTATCAGCACGAAGCCGGCTAGTGACATACGACATTAGCCCGTAGCCAACCCACGAACACGGCGTCACTGACACATGGCTAGTCCCCGACTCCATGGCATCGTACCAGTGCTAAACTGGTGGATCCACACCCTTCAGACTGATCTACCAAAATAGGCACACACCCTCAGATATAGAGTCAGACACCTTGTCAATCTATGGCCAGAGATTTCATACGCCCTCGGATATAGAGCCGGACACTCTCACTACCTGAAACAATTCAAAACCGCGTTCCTACTAGCATTTCAATCAATCATACACACACACATGCATGCTCATATAATAAAACAAACCACATTCATATGGTAATCTAAATCATGGTTTTCCAAACACATACATTTTAAACAAGTCAAGGCACGACCATCCCTATAACACAGTATAAATCAACATATACATTCGGTTTTCAACAAAACTAGGGATGCAGCCTGTCACCCCCTTTTTTCCCAAAATTGTAATCATGAAAAACCCATAGTTTTCCCTGTAAGATCCCCTCAAATGAGTAGCAAAAATACACACAAGATCGTGAACCACAGTTTTACTAAGTTCGATTTCAAAAATATTCGATATAAACATAATTCTCCTTACCTTTCCCTAAATAGCAAATCCAGAACTCTATGGTCCCTAAACAGTGAACCGAGTTCCAAAACCTACAATCAACAGTACAGAAGATACTCACAACACTGTTCTCTACAAAACTACCAGATCATAATTGAAAATCGAGCCTTACCTCGATTTTACGTCAAAACCCAAAAATATCCGAAACGTGATTCCGATCCATAGAACTTGTAGAGAATCCTTCCATGATGCTCGTGGTAACTTCAAATTCATGTTTCTCAGGATGAATAGTGAAGACATCTAGAGAGATGAAGAGTAGGGAGAGAGAGAGAGAGAGAAGATATTTGAGTTTTCTTAACTTGGAAGTAATGAAACTTCTATTTATAACCCTTTGACTCGACCACTTCTCGTCGACGAATTGCATCCTAGTCGATGAGGCTCTATGGTATTCTCGTCGACGAGACCAAGACCTCGTCGACGAGTCTGGGATCTCCGATTTTCCGAAACCCCTCAACTTCTCCTCGTTGACGAGCCTCTGAACTTCGTCGACAAGAGATACATGGACTTTGTCGACAAACTCTGACTTCGTCGACAAATCTTGCTAAATTCCAAATTTGCCCCTCTCTTATTAATTTAAACCCATATATCACGGTTTGGGTTCTTACAAATTAATTTCAAGCCCCTACAATTATTTTGTTAAATATTGAATAGGGATTAAGTGGTAAAATAAACTTAAATATTTTTGAAATACCCAATTCACCCCCTCTTGGGATAACATCGTAATTCACATCATATATGCATGAACTAATCTCAAAAGATAATCTTTTGTCATGCGGTGTATTTTTAAGTTTTAAATACCTTGGGTCATATGCTCACATTATAAGATTAAAGAGAATGCACAATCTAAGGGGGAACCACTTCACTTGGAAATATACGACTCCGAAATATTAAATTTCACATCAATCATTGTTATCATATATATATCTTGTGGGAATACATAAATCTTTAACAATTGGTATCCTTCAATCATCTTGTGATGCATGATCATACTATCTCTTTGACTTGATGATTTGAGTGGTTCAATACTGAATTGTTTGAGTTGTTGGATGTAAATTGTTGAACATTATTTTATTGAATTCAAATAGGTCACTTAGGAACATATTTAGTTTGGGAAATGCTCTATTTTCAATGGCATGCTGCCAAATTTTTTCAGAAAAATTTTCAAATTATTTCTTGTATCTAAATGATTGTTACTCATTGTTTGCCCAAATTACTTATTATTTTTTTATTCTTGGTCCTTTTTATTGTTGCCAAAAGGGGGAGACGAGGCAAAATTGGGTACATTAATAACATCAATTGAGCTTTATATCTCTTTATGCATATTGTTAGGGGGATCCTCTCTTGGCTGTACCCACTTTTGCATAAAACATTTGTCATCATAAAAAAGTAGGAGATTATTGGCATAGTTGGTCATATCCCATTTTGATAATGACAAATTCACTTAGTAATGATGTTTGCACTGAGACTTGCATGCAAGTTATGCATGAAATTGAAAAGAATGTTATATCATGATGGCGTGTGATTATATTATAGAAGATTGAAAAATATTGTACCCTATTTGTACTTGTGTTTTTATATTCTTCATTCTGGGTTGTAATTAACTATAGACTGTAACACTATATGGCCTGTAATAATCTGCATTATGTATGGTAGGACAATATGCTCAGAATGGCCTTAGATAAACCTTAGGTTCCCACACTTAGTGCAGAAAGCCCTAATATAGTTCTCATATTATTAGGGGTATTTTTAAATCAAGAAATGGACCTTAGGATAAATTCATAAGGACTTCGGGCGACTAAACTTGGCAAGTCAAATTGCCCTGGTCGATCGAACCGTGGACCGGTCAAAAAGTTGACTTGGACTCGAGCGACCGAACTTAAATGACTTAAGCATCCACGGTCAATCGAACTTGTACCTTGTACTTTTCCATCGTCCCCAAACGCCCAAACTTATAGTTCATTTTACCCTCGGGCGACTGAACATGGCCGTTCGATAAGTTGAACTTTGATTCAAATGACCAAACTTCGGGAAGAATGGAAATCGCCTTTGATTAGCAAACTGAACTTAAATTTAGACACCCGAACTTCAAAAATCACTTTTTCTGTTGTGCTTGTTCAGGCGACTAAACCATGGGTCAGGCGCCCGAAACTCTTAGGTTGACTATTTTTTTTTTAACTGCAATTAAGTTTTAAAACAAATTTAATAATATCTTATGTATCCCCAACGATCATAATTTTGACATTTTCTATATATATGAGTTCATTTATAAAAATTAATAGAAATTAGCATACTTGATTAGTAAAAAATTCTTTATTTTTCAAAGATCATATCTTTTACATACTAAACTCATACACTTATGTATCATTTAAAATTAGCCCACCATCGAAGACTTTCATGGGAACCTCAAGTTCAACAATGGGGAGCTTTTATAAATGAGCCATAATTAAATAGATTGCCGTCACTTTTGTAATTTGGTTCTTGCTTTGGGGTTTGCTCCTCTCAAATTTTCGAATGTTAATTGAAGAAGCCCTTCCCGCCAATCAAACAAGCTCCAGAGCCCTGCAACAAAGCCTCTTCTCACTGTTGCAGAGCTGCAACTCCGTCAAAAAGCTCGCTCAGATTCATACCCAAATAGTTGTTAATGGCTTTTACCAGAAAAGTTTCATTCTTGTCAAGTTCTTATCTTTGTATATAGCTTCTGGCAATCTCCTACATGCCTGCAGAGTTTTTGAACATTCAAAAAACCCATGTACCGCTGTTTGGAATCAGATAATTAGAGGCCACGCTAGCAGCGAGGCGCCGCGTAGATCTTTTGAGCTCTACAATCGGATGGTAGTGGCCGAAGCAGAGCCTGATGGGTTTACTTACTCATTTGTTCTCAGTGCCTGTGCGAAGTCTGGGTTGTTGAGAGAAGGCCAACAGGTGCACGGGAGGGTTATCTCAAATGGGTTATGTGCCAATGTGTTTGTTCAGACGAATTTGGTTAATTTGTATGCGGTAGCTGAAAGGGGTACTGGTTTTGGGAAGGCTCGTTGTGTGTTTGATGAAATGACCGAGAGAAGCATTGTGAGTTGGAATTCGTTGCTTGCAGCATATATGCGCTGTGGGGATATTGATGGGGCATGGAGAACTTTTGATGAGATGCCGGAAAGGAATGTCATCTCATGGACAACTATGGTTTCAGGATGTGCCCAACATGGGAAATGTAGACAAGCACTGTCCTTGTTCAGTGAAATGCAGAGGGGCCGTGTGGCATTGGACCAGGTTGCCTTGGTGGCAGTTCTATCAGCCTGTGCAGAATTAGGAGACTTGAAATTGGGGAGGTGGATTCACTCATACATTGACGAAACATTACGAGTTCAAAAGCAGCCACTGCTGGTGTCTTTGCAAAATGCACTTATACATATGTATGCAAGCTGTGGTGTTATTGAAGAAGCTTATAATGTATTTAAAAAGATGCCACAGAGAAGCACTGTTTCTTGGACGAGCATGATCACTGGATTTGCAAAACAGGGTCGTGCGGGTGAAGCCCTCAATGTATTTCAACTGATGCAGAGTCTAGGGGGAAACCAAGTGAGACCCGATGAGATAACCTTCATTGGGGTTCTCTGTGCCTGCAGCCATGCCGGGCTTGTTGACATGGGTCATCATTATTTTCAGCACATGATTCAACATTGGTGTATTGAGCCAAGGATTGAGCACTATGGATGCATGGTAGATCTATTGAGCCGTGCAGGTTTCTTGGATGAGGCACATAGACTCATTGGGACTATGCCCATGAGGCCTAATGATGCTGTATGGGGTGCTGTTCTTGGTGGTTGCAGAATTTATAAGAATGCTGAGCTCGCCTCTCGTGTAGCTCAAAATTTGGCTGTTGAACTTAACCCTGACCAAGCTGCAGGCTATCTTGTGCTCTTAAAAAATATATATGCATCTGCCAAAAGGTGGAATGATGTTGCTGGTGTGAGACAGAAGATGGTTGAAATGGGTGTGAGGAAGACTCCAGGACGAAGCTGGATACAAATAAATGGAGTTGTTCATGACTTCATGGCGGGTGATAGGACGCACAAGCATGCGTCTTCAATATATGATATGCTTGGTGAGATCTTGAGGCAAGTCAAACAGGAAAGTTGTAAGAGAGACACTACAGAGATAATTTTAGATGTTGATCAATAAGTTGGGCAGTGAAAGGTGGTTGGTTTGTGTTCTCGGCTTGATAAGCATCCCAAGGGAACTTGTTCTAATTAGTAAGGCCGCTGGGGTCATTCCTGCAAGACACCTTGCAAGATTTTGTTTTTATTTTTTGGGCGGTATTAGCATTAGCTCGCTCTCAGGGAAGGGCTAAAGTAACACATGCTTGTAATCATCTGCACTTAGCAGCCAATGTATTCTTTTGTGCCATCTCCCTAATCATGTTCATTGATTTATTCTGTAAAATCCATAGATCCTTAGGAAGCATTCTTAGCTCTTGGAGGCTTGTTGAACAAAATCATGCCCAGGATTGGCTCATTTATTTTATTTGACTGTATTTGTTTTGGCTAGTTAGTTGGCTCCAATTTTGTGTACCAATAAACTATAATTGTTTTAAATTAATTACCAAAATAGTTCTTTCAACTACATTTGCAGTATAATAGACCATGGACTATGCCTCTCTCTCTCTCTCTGAGATACATGCTGTGCACAACACAAAGTGCACGGATAGCCTTCAGATTATAAAGTACGAGAGTTCAATAACGTCATGTCCTATCTGCTTGCAGGGAGCATCAAACAAAAGAGAACAGAGAAGCTGAAATTGATTGTGAATATACATGGCAATAGGTGTATCACTTCAGTCATACATTTATATGTCCATGTTGTACATTTGAATTAACGACCCTCGAGTGAAGAATACACATAATTGATATATATACATATTTTTTGGAAAAACACTCAAATCAAATTATACTTCATGCTTTAAAAGTTTCATTTCAAATCCTGTAATGTTGAAATTATTGCAGAACATAAAACTTAAGAAGACACAGTCTCACACAGGTGAGGGTGGGTGCTATACCCATAAAATAAACCTATCCTATCGTACGTGGATAAATGCAGATTGGTTTAGAGTTTCTACGCAGCACAAGGGTGCTTTCAAGCATACTTCCCCTGCATTTGAACAAAAATACCCAGCACTGTTTGAAATAGGCATGAAGTTTGGTAGTTAGTCGTCAAAGGAAAGCAATGCTTGTTTGAACGAGACGAGAAAGGAGACGTGAAACTGGGTCGAAGCTTTGTTGGGAGGGCATGAGAGGGAAGGCAAGGAATAATACCTAGTGTACAGTAGTTGCTTTTCTTTGTGGCTGGGGATTGAGATTCTCCTTTGGGCCCCACTGTTTTTATTTTGATTCTTGATAAGAGGCATAAAAAGATAATATAACGCTTAATGTCCAATTTTCCAAGAGCACTAAAAATGTTCTCATCGTACTTCAACAACCTAATAATAAGCCATATTATATTTTAATTTTCTTCATACATTCAAAAATCGTAGTTTTATTTGTTCCTTCAATTAACTAAACCTAATTTTATTGTTATAATTATTAGTATATTCAATATAAGTAAAGTTACTTGTTACTCCCCAAATGGATCACCTGGATCCCTTGTTTGGAAGCCCCAGCCTCGAAGCAACCCGAACTCGAACTCAAACCCGAACATGAACGCAAACGCAAACGCAAACGCAAACCCAAACCATTATTACCCGTTATTTATAGTGTCAAGCACGCCAACATCATCGTCTTCAACCCCAGGACGCATCTTTCTGACTCGCTCTTTCTGGTAATCGATGGACTCGGGAAATTACCGATCAGAGATTGTGTTCTTCGATGTGGAGACGACGGTGCCCACCCGCTCGGGACAGCGTTTTGCCATTTTGGAGTTCGGATCAATCCTAGTGTGCCCTAGGAAGCTAGTGGAGCTGGAGAGCTACTCCACCCTCGTCCGGCCCTCCGACCTCTCCCTCCTCAGCTCCTTGTCCGTTCGCTGCAACGGCATTACCCGAGACGCCGTCATTTCCGCCCCAACCTTCACCGACATCGGCCCCAGGGTTTATGACCTTCTTCACGGTTCTTCTCTCTCTCTCTCTCTCTCTCTCTCTCTCTCTCTCTCTCTCTCTCTCTCTCTCTCTTATTTATGCGGTTTGTTTGTGTATATGTGTTTGCGTTTGCGAATCGGTTGAATGTTGTGAGCCGCCTTTTGAGCAGGGAGGATTTGGGCGGGTCATAATATATTGAGGTTTGATTGTGCCCGGATACGGGAGGCATTTGCGGACATTGGGCTGCCGGCGCCGGAGCCCAAGGGCACCATTGACTCTTTAGCTCTGTTGACTCAGAAGTTCGGAAGGAGAGCTGGCGATATGAAGGTAGTTACTATATCAATAGATGTACAATTGCATCTTTGGAAATGCAAAACTGTTTCTATTTTGAAATTTTGGGCTAATTTAGGACCCCAACTGCCCGGTTTGGGGAATTGTATGCAGTTTGGCCTTCTTATTTTATGGAATTCCATTCAAGTGCAAAATCAATTGGTATGTATGACAATTAGACTCTGGAATTGGAATTTCTATCAAGACTCAAAATTTCTATGCTATCAGACACAGCCTAAAAGATTTTTGCCCTATAAAATTTGGCCATCGACTTGCCAAAAGAAATTTGAACTTATCTCTCTCTATCTTTCTCTCTCTCAGACCTCCTTTATGGTTTTTCCTTTTAAATTATAACGTAGGTGTGGATGTTCTTACTGTTATTTTCCATGCACATCATGTTTCATCTTCTTATCTGCATCTTTTTAAGTCCTTCAGTAGGCAGTGATATTCTTTAGATAAAATTTGCTGCTTTAGTTATTTTTGGCGGCTCATTGATTCATGTTTTCTGTCGTATATATTGTCTTTTCTTGTGCATTCTGCTTCTTGCATTCTCCCTTTCTCTTGGTCCTTATTTTGCTTCTTGTTTCCTCTCATGGCCTTAACTTTCAAACATTTGCTCTTGCTTTTTATGCCTTCCTTCTTAAATAGGGGTAGTCATTTATTGAGCAATCTTCCCGGCCTTTTGATGACCCAATCAAACCATTGGTCCTTTCATTGTCTGCACCATTCAAATTTTCAAATGCTACCAAACTGCGAGAGAGTTGGTCCTTTCATTGCTTACACCATTCAAAATTTCAATTTTTTTCTTTCTTCAGCTACCAATCAGTGAGAGACTTTGTTGCGGAAGAATTCACAAAGAGGAACAAAATTTTATTGCACTGCTCTTGGACTAGAAATTTGTGGGAATTGGCTTTGTCCCTTAGCTTCACTAGGGTATTAAGTGGTTCTGTTAGGGAGGAACTTTGAGCCTGGAGAGGTGTAAATACCTGTGGTGAGGGGAAAAACTTTATTCCTGACCCCTCACACCAGCTTTTGGGTTGCGTGGGGGAAAAGAAATAGAAAAGCTTTTAGGAAGTTCTTTATTCTGAAAGATAGATTGTCTGAGCATATTTGTCTGCTTTATGGATTATACTTCCTGGATTTATGCGCTGCTTTAGATTTTTTTGGATTTCATATCATGTATGTTATTTTCTCTTTGTTTGTACAATTGTACTCAGGTTGGAACTTGGCTCCCTTTTGGTGGCCTTAAATGAATTTTTTGCTCATTAGAAAGATGTCTCTGACTTATTATTATTATTATTATTATTATTATTATTATTATTATCGAAAAGAAGTCTGTGACTGTTAAAGCATCTCTGTTAACAAGGTTGGGCGTTTGGAGGTTATATAGTGCTTCCTCCATTTCACTCATCCTCATTTTGGTTTTATACCAATAGACTTTGTGCTCCTTTTAGATCATTAAATGCCTAGAACTTGCACCATGAACCCAATCTGCTTTTCAATGTTGACTGGTTTATCACAACTTCCAAACCATATGGTCTTGATGGTTCCTATCTGCAGTATTAACTGAATTTTGTGTCAGTTCAAATTTTCCTGCAGCTTTGCTGTCTTTTTGAACCTCCCATCGGTAGCTGTTAATGTGCATTTGCTTGGTGCGACAGCCTTACTCTATTCACAGTGGATTATGGTTTACTGTTTAAGGGACTGCCTTTCAGTTGTGCTAGAATTTCTTTTGGTTTGATTTTTGGCCTTTCTAATGCTGTTAATGTCTGGTTATGTACTAAAAGTGAGATGGGAGAGGAATATGAAAAGTCAATTAGATAATTAGTTTTCTTCACATTATGGTATTGATCTTTCATATTTGAACAAAAGAAATGTCTTCATAGCAAAAAAATAGTATAATCAACTGTAAAAGGTTTTGAAATATGGCGAAGTTACATTTTAGCTGTGAAAACTTGGCAAGATTGAGTTGCCTCAAGCACCATCGAATTGAATAGATATTGCAGGTGGAAACTTAATATGTAATAGACCCAATGACCTTGCTAAGTGAGCACAAAAAGATTGCATTGATTTTTTTTATTTTGTTTTTGAAAAAAAACCTTTAGTTTTTAGTATTGTACTATTGTGGTTTTGCAGCTGATGTGAACCTTTTAATCTTGATATCTTTATACTTCCTGCAGATGGCTAGTCTTGCTTCCTATTTTGGTCTTGGACGGCAGATACATAGGTAATTGTGCAGGCTTGCAGGAGATAATAATCTCACAAATTCATGCTTTAATATGAGCTAAAGAGATAATCTCATGAATTCATTCTTTGGTATCAACCGGATGTTTTGGTTTACTTGAACTAATGTTCCACCACAATGACTTCTCAGGAGCTTAGATGATGTTCGGATGAATCTTGAGGTGCTCAAATATTGTGCAACGGTTTTGTTCTTGGTAATTAAATAATTTTAAAACCTAAAAATTTTGGCTTCTTGAATATTGATCCACACTATATTTGCAGTTATCATAATTACTTTATTTCTTAGATTTGACAACTTACCAATCTGCTCACTTTGAGATGCTCTATTTAAGTATTTCATTAATTTTATCAAACTGCTAATTTCCAGTCTAACATGCTTTGTTGCACTCTGAGGGATGCTGGGGATTATCGCACATGTGGCAACTGCCCCATCTCATCCCTTCATTGCTGTGGGGTCTGCAAAGTTTACACGGCTCCACTAAAATGGGCCCCTGAGATGGAACAATCTGTACAGTCATGACTCATGACTCTTCCTAGCATTGCCAATTTCAGTATTCCCTGTTTATTTTGTTGAACCACATGAAACAGTGATTTCACAATATTGCATGCCCTTGGAATGAAGATGAGCTTTTCTCAACTTTGATGACAGATAGTTGTCCCGAGAAATCTGTCCCACTGCTATTAGCGCTTCCAAAGTTAATTACTTTTCATGTTCTGGTGCATTCTGTCAACAATATGCTTAAATTGTTCACATTTGATGATTCTTGCATGCCTGCTATCATTATTTGTGCAAGAAATTTGGTTTTCATTTATTTTTGTTCCTCATTTACCATTACTGATGGCTTTTATTTCTTCGGTAGGCACAGAACCCTAGAATTGAGTGTGCACCACTGGAAAGAATTAGTGTTTGTCAATAATTTTAAACCTACACTATTAGTCAGGTTCTGAAATGACTAAATTCTCTTGGTGTGTAAATTTTATGATTACTGTGTGGGTAAGCCTTTTTGACTGCAAGCTATGGTTGCATTTGGTTTGCAGGGTGTCTATTGCTAAGAATAGAATGGAATAAAGTGAGAATACAATAGGAGTTGTAAGGCGATATAATAATTTACAATAAGGTCACCATCCAAAAGTTTGTGTAATTCTATCCAATGTGGAATAGGATAGAATAGACAATCCTGTGGTTAAATTTGGGAATAACTTATTACATGTTATGGATTAATAAGATTTTTGCATTGTCATTTGCTTTGTGATGACAACACTTTTTCTTATATTAGCTTGAAAATCCCTATAATATTTCCATTCTATTCTAGGGAATAGAAATTCCACAAACCAAACATAAGCTAATTGCTGGAAACTATACTTTATAGACTTTATTTTAGATCAGACCTTGGAATCCTTCATTGCCTGGTAGGCCAAGAATGCATATTTCTTCATGCCTGAATGAAGATTAAGTGGAGTTGGTTGCAGGTTTGGATTGTTTATAAAGTTGTTTGTCATTCTTGCAGGAGTCAAGCCTCCCAGACATATTCACAGAAAATAGTTGGGTTTCTCCAAACGCTACTACAAGAAGTCGTAGCAATGAAAAGTTATCTCCAAAGGGGACGAGATTAAAAGTGAACAGCCCCACAGGGAGTCTCAAGTTGGAAACTTGTGCTGCATTGTCTCCTACAAATCGAAGAACTGAAGAAAATAGCATGTTATCATCTCCCACATCCAGTGGCACAGGGGAAGGAGTTCAGAATTTGGCTGAAACCAATACTTCTTCACTGGATCCTTTTGACATGGGCATACTTGGCAATGAAATCACTATGGTGGAAATACCTGTGGCAGACTCTTCTGGGATGTCGTCCACAATAGCTATCTCTGTGGATTGCAATGCTGACTTTTTAGAGCCTGATAAAATTTCTATTCCTTCAATTAGTGCATTTCTTGTCCCATTTTACCATGGGAGCCAGAAAATAAAGATAGTGCACAAAGATTGCGTCTTGCAGCTTTTTTGTGCTCATCTGAAGGTGAGGTTTGGCATAAACATGAAGTTTCTTGATCATTCTGGCCGGCCACAGTTAAAATTTGGGGTGGAAGCATGCCCAAACTTATGTAGGATTCTGGATGCATGCGATGATATTGCTCAGAAGATGTCTGTGGATTCTGGTAGCACCTCTGAATGGAGGCGTACAGTGATGAGGAAAAATGGCTTCTTCAACTCTCCTACAGTGAGACTGGTGTAAGTTTCTATTGATCCTTTTCACAGGAGATAGGGTAACTGAAATAGTTTTTGAATGGAATGAAATGTTAATCTTGTTGGCATGCTTGGTCACCTATTGAATTACTGTGCTGCAACAGTATCTGCCTATTGTATGATTTGTTTCTGTTCTTTCTAGAGCGAAGCATTATGAAATGAACGTAATTAGTAGGAGACTTGTCCTTAGAAGTTAGGGTGGTCATGCTCATTGACTCAAAAGCTCATGGTTTAATTTGCTTTATCCTTTTGTGCTATTTACATTTTATCCTTTGCTGTTTACATATGGAACTTGTTCATTCCAGTGTTCTTAAGCTTTGTTTGGTTACTGAGATCCGAATGGAAAGGAAATTATGAGGTCTTGCACATTTTCACTATTTCAAACTTTTTAGTTCTGAAAGAGAACATAAACTGTTAAATTTAATTCCTACCAGACCCTCTCCTTTGAAATCTAACGTGATTGCATTTTGTACAGCATACCGACTGTGGTCAACCAGGATACTGCTACTTACAGCACAGAGATATTGCAGAAAGAATCTTCTGGGTGTTTGCAAAAGCTTGTGTTTAGTAGGTTTGATGCTGCAGAACTCAATTCCTTCCTTGTTCCAGGAACTTTCATAGATGCATACTTGACCTTGGATCCATATGACTATCAGCAAAATGCTGGCATTCGACTGGTAGCAAAAAAGTTAGTTATCAACTCCACGTGATGGGAACCGGTCAAAAGATACCCAAATTCCTCAAGATGCTTTGTAGGACACCATGCTGCTAATTTAACATTCTTTGTCAAAATTTGAAAGGAAAAAAAAAAAAAAAAAACCAGTAAAGCAGTGAATCATGATAGATAATTTGAATACATGTATTGTTTTATCTGTTAATATTTTTATCAGAACGTTGATTTAAATTTAAGTGCACGACATATTTCTTCTATTTTCTGTGTTTCTTTTCCTCTTTCATTTGGTGTTGAAATCCAGCATAAAAGTGGACTTCTCGTGCATTTGAGCAGGCGAAGACACTTCCCCAGATACAATTTTAAATACTCAGGATACTATTTGGCAAGAGACTTTTGCCGTGCACCTTAATTCTCCTTATTTAACAATTTCACCCAAAATGCTGTTTTGTTTGTTTGCTTGTTTTTTGTTTTCCCTTAATTTTTTTTTTCCAGTTTGTTTTTGCTGTCCCCTGCCCCCTGCCCCAAAGCCATGTTAGGGAAATCTACAGAATGCTAGGAGGCAACCAAGGATTGATGAATAAACAGGAAGCACATTCGCATAGAAATTACTAGTTTTTTGATTGATGACTGTCTAGATGTTTCCTTGAGAGATCAATTAGCCAACAAACACAAGGGCTAGCTTTCCGACTATTGAGCATTGATTCTATGAGGTACTATTTGATTGTTCAGGATAGATTGTATGCAAAGCAAAAGATCAGGCAGCTAATTCTCCCAAATCCTATCACCTCCCTAATACTCCCCCATTGGAAGGACTCAAAACCTGTGCCACGACCAATGAGCCCATTGCCTTGGGGTAAATTCTTGTCCAATAACCTTGTTATCTTACCCTAACAATCTAGTGCTCTAGTTTCTGCTCTTGTAGACCCAAGGAGGATCAGCAAGTCTGTCAAGGGTCAAGTCAATCATTTTGCTTACGTCAAGTCGATTGTTCATGTGAAGGATTGTTGCATATGTAGCCTACCACTGACCACACTCTTGTAACAAATGCAATAATAGCAGCCATAATGTTAGCTGCATAATCATCGACCTGTAAATGCTAACTAGCCACAGTCATTCAATTGAACAAGAAAGTAGCAGTGAATGTTTTTCTAGGATCAATATTTGATTCAATCCCTCACAAACATAAATATGATGATGTATAACCTACCTATAGATATACAAAAGAGACGGAGTTACACTCCTATTGATACTATTGCACCTTTTACTAACTTTGACGTTAGAGGGTCATTCCTAAAGCACTTTATAGTTGTGTTTTTTTATAACTTCCCAGTTCAAAGTATCATAATAAGGTTTCTTAATCCCTTCGAGCTTTTGAGATCAAAATTAGAGTCATCATTTACCATTGTTGTGAGAACGTCTAAGTAAAATCTATGACAACTTTTTCAGAATGTGATTGTGAATTCAAGGAATAACTTGTTGGCAAGTACCTCCTATACCGTTGAACAAAAGCCCTTATCTTAAGCCTCTCTTAGTGAGAGACAAGTGTCAGTATTTTTCAGCTTATGTGGTATATCTCAAGGCCCAAATAAATTTTCCAAGGTAGGAAATAAAAACTCTATTGGCAAAAAATGGTCAAAGAAATTTGAACCATGAGGAGCATGTTGCCAAACCTTGCATGGGACAAAACCATGGTAATTTTGGCCTAGGAATGATAAATACCACAAGTCTCCAAGTCAAAGTATGCAATAATGACCAACATGATAGCAAGTTATGTTAATAAGGCTATATAAAACATAGGAAAAGATAAACTAACGTGGTGTCATTCTCATTATCCAAATTAGGGGTTGTTTGCTCATTATATTGTTCCATTACTTGTATTTGAGTTGTGTGGACTTATTTAACCATTCCTTGTCATTTCCTTAGGTTTTGTTTGGGCATTACGTGTTTATGTTACCTCTCAATACCTCCCCATTCATTTTGCTTGGAGCCATTACATTAGATGGTAGGTGGTTGTCCTAGCCATTGCATTGCAATTTGTTTTTGTCTCTTTTCTTTTTCCTTTATGTAAAGATGGTAGGTTGTCATTCCACGCCCTGCATATTCACATATATATATTTTTTTCTATTTTTCCTTTTATGAAAAGATGCTAAGCAGTAATCCCAACCAGTATATCTTCATTTTCCTTTATGTACATTTGAATCATCTCTCCTGGATGGTGGTGGGAGTCCTTATGAAGGACCCTCATTATTTTAGCCCTATTAGAAGGAACAAAGACACAATGAACTAGTTACCATCTCTATATGAAGGAAAAAACATATAAGTAGGATTATTGCTTACCAACACTATATAAAAGAAACAACAAATGATATTATGGCTGAGATGGCAATTTTCCATTTCTGTGTGAAGGAAAAAGAATGCCATTGCCCACCATCAACAATGATTCGCGAGGGAGGGTATGATTAAATTCTTAATAATTTTATCTTTTAAAATTCTATATTTGGTTGTAAACGATAAAACAAAACATATTCATGTTTCAATGTTTCAAAAAATTTAACCCCTTCCCCCCCCCCCCCCCTCTCTTTTTTTTTGCTAATGGTATTTTTGAAAAGTAAACTTTATTGTTTTCGATATTTATTTAGAACATCTGTTCTTAATAGCATTTCTTCATAACTTCAAAGTAAAGTTGGAAGAGAAGGAATATTTATTTTCTTGGCTGACACAATACAATAAATATATATTTTTGTAGATCTAATATGATGCAAATCCTTTTTATACTACTAGAGCCTTATGATGCAAATCCTTTTTATACTACTAGAGCCTTACTTTATAGTATCTTATCAATTTATTTATTTTGAGTCTACGTTGAACTAAAAGATATAAAAATGGTTGGGATGATTACTTACCATCTCTATATAAAAGAAAAACTATATAGTGGCGGACATGACTATCGACCATCTTTATGTATTTGTCACTTGTAACCATGACTTAACAAGAGCAATTATGGGCAAGTTACTATGACTAGTGGGAATAAGGAAAGTGCTGATATGCCTATTACCTCACTATAAAGCCTAATTAAGTCACAATTAAGGTCAGATCTAAGTTGTCTCATGGAGGGAATTAGTGACCCTACAATATAAGAAAGGAAAGGGAAACATACCAAAGTAGGTATACTCTAACACCTTGATGGTAATGCTCTCCTTTCCTCACACTAATAACCATACTAACTTTAGCATTATAAGGTTTTGTTAGCCTTAGAGGTTACATGAGTTTAATTGTCTTATTTTGATGATAACAACTCATTAGTGGTTTTAGGTGAGCTTATCTTTGCATATTAAGTTATGGTTAGTATAATAAAAAATGTAAAGATTAAGGAAATTTTTAATAGTTTAGACATCATCAAAAAGGGGGGAGAATGTTAGCCTTGGTGGCTACACTATCATGGTTTATGTATTTTGATGATATTAACCTATATGTGGTTTTTAGTGTTTTCCATCTTTGTAGATCATGCTTAGTACAGGTACAAGAGTCAAATACATAAAGTATTAGTCAAAAGGCAAAGATCTAACTGAGTTGATGTTCAAATGGAAAGATCAAATGAACACGTACTCGAAAGAACCCAAACACAACCAAAGGGAGCTTAATGTTGGATTTTATGTAATGGGTGTGTGTTTGAGGTATTATATCTTGTAACTCTTGCGGTTTTGTTTCATACATAATTTCTGAGCAAAAGTTGAGCAAATTGCATATGCATAGTAGGATACATGAGTTTATAGGATTGCACTAAAATCACAAACTCAACTTTCATGGCTTTCAAAGTTAAACTTAAAAGTTTGTTAAATGAATCCTAAACTCAAATATGTTTTCCAAATGGACAAGTTTGCAAACATTTTGGAATTTTAAACATCTTCATACTTAGTCTCGATTTTATCAAAATGAATCTTATGTCCTAAAGCTTCAAAGAAGTCAAGTATATTTTCTATAAAGGACATACAAATATATATAAGATATCAAAATGGTTTTTTAAATGTGTTTTTATTAACAAGATATCTTATATTCAATGGGAAACTCATTTGGACAAGTATTTAACTTTATTGACTTAATATTTTTAATACACCTTTGTCCAAGAACTTTTCAAGTGATTCAAAGGTTTTTTGGTTGGATTTAAAACTTATGTTATGCATTTATCAAATTTCCTGAACATATTTTGGTATTTCAAGTATAACTTTTTCTAGAAAAGTCCAAAAAGGACGATCTTGGTGTCCTTGGAAAGTTAAGACAAAATGCCACAACTTTCATGTTGATGACTTTTTTCGATTCAAGGCACTCATTGACAAACACAGGGGATTCGTCGACGAGTAGTAGGAATGTGTGAATAGTCGAAGAGAGCAAGAGACTAGTCAACAAATTCAACGCGCAGAATTGCTCCAATGGGCAAAAAACGGCTAGTTTACCAAATAAAATATCTTTTCTTCCCCCCAACCATTAGTTAACGTCTCCTTTGGCTTTTGGGCTATAAATACAAGCTATTAGACTTATATTAACATGGTTTTGAAGACTTTGAATCATTCTTAGTGAAAAACATCTTTTTATACCAAAACTTAAGCACCTAACACTTTGCATCGTTGTTCTTCATTCACAAGTGCTCATTCTCTCTTACTTTTTAATAGTGTTTGATTCATTACTTGAGAGATAGTGTGAGATTTGTTTTGTATTTAATATTTGTTCATTTGAGGAGTATCATATTGTATTTCCATCATCTTCTTGTAAGGGTTCTTTGTGAACCATTTGGTGAAAGTTCTTTGTGAACTGAAGAGGCTCTTTGTGAGCGAGTAGGGATTTGTTCTCGAGTGAAGGCTCTTTGTTAGCGTGGTAGGGATTTGTTCCCGAGTTGTAAGGCTTTTCCATTAGTGAAGGAGTTCTTTAGTGGATTGTGGAATCCTTGGGTTGGTCCTAAGGCATGGATGTAGGCCTAGTGCCGAACCACATAAAAATACTAGTGTTAATTTTCTCTACCCTTCTCTTCATTTTATTTATCTTGCGCATGATTTACATTTATTATATTGTGATATAATTTATTGTATCTTGACAAGAGTTTTTATTTTGTAGAAAAATATGCATTCCGTGAAAAGAGTCTATTCACCCCCCTCTATACTATATTCTCCCGGGGTTGGGACGATTAATAAGATGTATCAGAGCGAGGTGCTTATATTTTTCAGAGTAATATCTAGAGTGTAAATGATCAATGGAGTATTCGGTGTGCACCTCTTCACATGGACAATCCGTATATCAACCACCGATGTTCAACGGTTCCAACTACCATGCGTGGAAAAATCAAATGACCGTCTTCATTCAAGCATACAACTTGAATTTATGGGAGATCATCTCCAAAGGAAACTTCTCAATCACAAAGAAAAATGAGAATATTTCAAAGGCTTTATGGGAACAATCACCAAGCGAAAAAAGGTTAGTTGAACTCAATTTCAAAGCAATGCATATTATTTATTGTGGTTTAAATGATGTTGTACATAGTCTTATTTGCGAATGTAAAACCGCAAAAGAAATATGGGATGTACTTGAAAACATCTATAGAAACCCATCTCAAAATGAACAAACAAAAATATGCATGCTAGTTAGATAATTTGAGATGTTTAAATTAAATGATAGTGAAGAAATTTCTTCCATGCTCACTTGGTTCATACACCTTATTAACAACTTGAAAACACTTGGTAGACTTTATTCATTAGAAGATTATATTCAAAAAATTCTCCGATCCTTACCTGAGTCATCTATGACCATTGAAGATGCAAGAAATCTAGAAAACCTAAGATAGAAAATGTTCTTGTCTTAGATACACCTTGCGCTAATCACCAAGAAATAAATGAGGATAATGATGTTGCATTCTTCACAAGTGAACTTAAGAAACTTTTAAGTAAAAGAATACAATAAAAAGAAAAAGAAGAGTCATGCATTGAATGTTGTGATTGCAATAACTCTAGGCATGACATGATAAATTGCCCCCTAAATCCAAATGAAAGAAATTTTTTAATTGTGAATCATAATGCCATAAATGGTGCTACTTGGGATGAAATCGATGGTTTAGCCACCAATGATGAAAATGAGAAAGAAGCACATCCTTGCTTCATGACTAATGAACAAGAAGATGAATTTAGTTCGGATAATAATGATGAATATCTTCCTTCATATGATGAAGTAGTTGAAAATTGTTCTAAGTTGTGTGATAAATTAGTTTTAGTAAAAAGAAAGAACAAAAATTTCGAGAAAGAGCTTACTTTGTCAAAACATAGGAAATCCTCATTGATAGAAGAAAATAATTCTTTTAAAAAGAATAATGAGGAGCTTGTTTTAATTTCTCAAAAGGAGCAAGTTGAGATAGAAAACTTGGAGAAAAAATTGTCAAAATGTAAAGGAAAAGAACCTTTTCTTTGTTCCTCCTTGAAAGATGAAAATTCTTCCCTTAAAAGGGAAAATAAGGAGCTTATTAAAAAAGCTCAAAAAGACCATGAAATTTTTCAAAAAGAAGTAGGAAATTTGAAAAATCAAATTGAAAATATTTCGAAGGAAAATATTCTCTTGAAAAATAAAAATGAAGTTCATGGTAAAGTTACAAGAGGAAAAGAAAACTCCAAAAAATTCTTTGAGCGAGTGGAGCGGCACCAGTTACAACCAGGTCAATTAGTAGGGCTGACCTCAACCTACACCTTACTAGGAAGGTGCACCCAGCTTTATTAACCGGATCTAAGTCAATCCGAGACTATTCAACAAGGTTAGTCTCCTTCTTCGGACTCACGCCTGGAATACAATGAATAATAAAATTCATGTATACAGAAATGCTTCTTACACAAGCTTATATGTACCAATATAATCAACACACTACCAAATGATAAGATATGATAAGCTCAATGTATTCTTAATATCTACTATCAATGATTAATGCAAATATGACAATCAGTCCGTGAGAGTATATATGGAAAGATCTTTGATTCAAAATAATAGTATCAATCACAATGCAGCAACAAAGATCTCAAGTACACTTCAAATATCCTCAACAAATATTTTTCTCAAAATAAATCATAAGAGATATTTGAAATTGGTTTATAAAATAGTATTTGTCTTCAAGCACACTTCAAATACCTTCAACAAGTATTTTTCTCAAAATAAACCACACAAGATATTTGAAATCAGTTTTTAAAATAGTATTTCACAAACAAAACACAATATGAACTCTTGAGTATTGCAATGAATATGCAAAACTTAGAAGCTTTAAGAAGTTTTCCAACGGAAGGCTTATTTATAAAATCCCCAAGAAAAACTAGAAGCTTACTCTCAAAGAAAAATTAATCTCAATCAAAATGAGCAAGGGAGAGTTTTAGCTCAGTGAGATGAACACAATAGCACTCTTACTAAGTGGTATTTGCAATATGGATGAGTAAGAATGGGAGTATGAAGCTTGAGTATGAGAAATAGGCTTTTTGACATTCAGAGGGTATTTGCTAATTATGTTTGCTAATGTCTCACTATTTTTAGCAAATGAGGAGGTATATGTAGACTTCCCCAAAATAATAACTGTTCAAGACATATGAGTCATTTTTGCAAATGTTTAAGTGAGGTTAATAAAAATAACAACTTTTTTAACTTCGGTAAATTTTGACAACCTGAGAGGGTCGGTCAACCGTCTTGAGAGTTTAGTCAACTGAAGTGCCAAGTTCGGTCGACCAGGGAAAATTTGAACTAGAAGTTCAGTCGGCCATTCATAAGGAGATTCTAGAACTTCCGCAGTTCCGTTGATCGAAGTGAGTTCGGTTGACCGAACTAGTTGAACTTCAGTTGACTAAGATATTTTGAACTTAAGGGTTCGGTTGACCAGACGGTTGGAATTTTCCACGTGGGGGTTTTGTCGACCAGGGTGTTGTTATATATTTCTGGTCAGTCGATCGAAGGGTCAACTTGTTGACCCGGTGGGGGTTCAGTCGACCAAAGATCTCAGTGTAATTGAGTTCGGTCGATCGAACATGCAATCCTTGCGCATTTCGATCTTTTTCCCTTTATTAAATTCTCCCTAATTATATGATGTTTATTTTCAAAACTATGAGGGACATTTTTATGCAATATTTAGGATCTTAAAGACAATCTATGGTCTTTGTGAGTTAACCCCAAAAATCTAGCATTGGTCGACCATCCCTAAGGTCATTCAATAATCCTTTGAGCTTATCTACCCTATCATGCATGTAATGCATTGATTATTACAGATCATTTCCTATTTACTATTACAAACCCAAATAAAACTCAATTAAATTACAAAAAATAAATGTTCTGGGTCTTTATCTTCTTCAAGTCCATATGCGTACACCATATGATACTTCTAATTGATCCTATACAAAAACTTATTAACCATTAAATATCAAAGTATTTGTCATAATCAAAACGAGATATGACCTATAAGGTGAACAATCTCTCCCTTTTTGATTATGACAAATACTTTATGGAAAAGTGGGTATAACCAAGAAAGGCTCCCCCTGAAACTATGCATAAGAGAAATGCAAAAATTTGAAAAGTTCAAATATTTTCCTGAGTACCCAATTTTGCCTCTTCTCCCCCTATTGGCAACAGAAAAAAGGGTCATGAAAAATTTGAAATACATAGGCAGGACATGGAGTGAGAATCATTTAAGTACAAGATATAGTTAGGAAAAATTTTAGAAATTTCGGCAGCATGCCATTTGAAAACATAACATTTTTTCCCAAAAATACCTACATAGAAATGACTAGTCATTTGAATTCAAAATGTCATAACAAACTAGGTCAAACTAGAACTATTCACAAACCATTGCAGTTCAAGCAGTACTACATAAAACCCGCAAACAGAATGGAGTTCAGAACATGCGGCATATGATAACAAAGAGTGGATTTGCGAACAAAATTAGTCTAATAGGTTTGTATACATTTTCATGTGAAACCACCAAACCAATTATGCAACTCTAAAACATATATGTATATAATAATAATAAGGCAAGAGAAAAAGAGTTTTAGTTTTGAAATTAGTTCTTGCCATAAATAAAAAACTATGTAAATAAATAAATAAATATATATGTATATATATAAATATATATCCCCCTTATGATGTTTGCTTAAAGTACTGAGGGTTGCTTGCCAAAAAAAAAAAAAATTAAAGATCATGCAAGCAAGCAACGTTTTTTTGGTTTGTTAATTAAACGCACAAACTAAAATATAACCAGAAAACCGTAACCATGATGATCCTAAAGATTTAACAATCACATGTAAGATCATATGGGAAACACAGACAACTTGTGGCAAAGCAATATATATCAACTTAATATTTTCACAAAGATCATTTCATTTAAGCACATGCCACAGTTAGATCTAAGCCTCAAAAATTGGAGAGCATATCAAGATGGAATTTTATTTTGGATACTCCCTTTGTCGATTTGAATTATAGCTTAGATGAAATAAATTTCTTATACTTTACAAGGAATTGATTTCATTAGATATTCCAAAGTATAAGCAAGCACTCAAACAATTCTTCAACAACTACACTGGATAATTATTAACCATATTCATCTCTAATCAGTATAGTCGTCCCTATAAGCCATAGATGCATCAGAGAATGTATATTAAGGCATACTTTAGAATGAATGACCTATAAACATTCCATATCAAATTATAAAGCTTTAAGAGCAAGATATAATGTTTAGGGATTTCAGAAGAGCCTTAATATTCACAAAGCAAAGTGATGCAAGTGAGCCTTTTATGATCTTTCCATAGGGATAGAGCTTAGCTCCCCTAATTAGTTTGATGATTATATGAGGATGAAATTTAATTAATCAATTGATTTTCACTCATCCTTCCCAAAAATATTTTGTCATTTATTTCATCATAATCATCTTTGTATAAGGTTTTATTTTGGGAAAAATCTACCGAAATTTCAATAGCATTCCGTCTGTAAATTGGACGTTTTCCCATAAAACTTGTACCTGAGAGTGAGTTGTTTTCAACAGATAAATCATATAAAGCAAGCCACAACCTAATATTCACAACTAACATGCAAATTATATCACTGCATCCACCATGCAGGAGGCTTTCAATACAAGCATGCTTTCTAGTAGTTCAATCAACAACTCATAAAAGAAATGAACTATCCAACAGATGACATGAACAGTAACTAACAATGGATAGTTATGAGATCAATGCAGAATTGTTCTCACAAGAGCATACAGACATATAAGCATAAATAAAAATTGAGAGCATTTTAATATATATAGATATGAAAGATGAATGCTCCCCCTCAATTATGCACTCGACTCATTTAATGCCTTTTTCTTATTTTTCAAATCATATAGCCAAGAGATCTAGATTTTTAATGATATATGCTTGACTTTGGATGAATAGGCTTAGAGGACCAAAAAGTCACAATATATATTCTTTAAGTGAGCTAAGCCAATATTGCCTCTATTGATATGAATTTTAATGCGTGTGAGCAGCACGAGTTTAGAATGGATTTCAATTTAAACTGCTCGTGTGCAGGTTTCATTTGGACTATGGCTTTTCTCTAAATTTGAAACCCAGTGTAATTAATTTAGCCATTCAACTTTACTAAATATATGAAGCTCTAAGGATTTGACTTTGAAGGATTGAGAGCTTGTGAGACAAGTTAGAATAAATACTCTTAAAGTTTTAATTACTTATTAAGTTCTGAAGAGTATTTTGAAGTGATCACATGTGGATAGTTTTAAGATAGTTTTATGATAGTGAATCTGTCCAAACAATTTAGATAAGGAGTAACTAGAAGAGTATGAATTTTGGAATACTACTATTTGGTGATTGGAAAGTATCCTTTAGGTATGATAATACGGAGGAGCAAGGATACGAACCAAGGAATGGGTGAAACCTTACCGAATATGTTTGTGGTTTGGTAAGGATTTCCTGTGGAGGATATGGTGAACCAAAATTAGATGATTTTTATATTTTAAGCACAAAAGGGAATATTTTGGTTAATCAGTGAAACTAGAATCCCTTAGTGGTTGCCTCTATTTTTGATTATGGAAGGATGTCTTTAAGTAAACACTAGTTAGAATAGGGACTAATGATCATTAGTGCTTAAGCCTAGAGTGATGACTAAGCTATGGTTAAGGCTTTTATTTTCAAAAATGAGTTTAGGTTTAAATAATATATATCAAGATGGATTCCCTAAAGCTCAAATATGTACAACGGACAAGATATGCTTAACTTAAGATTTGTATATTCAAGTATGAATTAAGCATTAAGAATAATATGCCAGGCACAATTGCCTTGTCCATTTGGAAGTTTTTTGTTCAATCAGCCAATAATTTCATATTTCAACCAATGAATATATGCATTAAGTTCAAATTGGTTATATACTTGGATTTGCAAATTGGCTTGATTCTCAAATTATCTTAGTATACCAAAGGTGGAATGAATATGGTAAGATTTGACATTTTAGGAACAGACCACTTTGTAGGCCGATAGACATAACTCCCCCAAAACCTATAACTTAATGAAAGCATTTATGTAATTCCAATTTGAATCCGTTCATCCTTAAGTCCTAAGGAGTTTCCCTTTTTGACAACCCATACCATTTGTCTACCTTTGATTCTTGATGTGTTAGGATAATATGGTTCTTTGACTCTTCGGGCCCTTTTAGGTTTCACACCTTTTCTTAAACAGGCAATCAAATTTTATGTGCCCCTTCTTTTTACACAAGATGCAGGTGGTGTGAGTATATGGACTAAAGGAGGTACTAGCATAGTGTTTAGACTCTCTAACAAAGTACCCCATGTATAGGTTCTTTGTTTTCTTGTTTTCAATTCCATTATAACATATACGTTTTTTATCTAAGGTCATCTTTTGTGAACCTAACAACTTATTGAAGTTATTTTTTCCTTTAGTAAAAGTGTAGATGATCTTAGTTTGGTATTCTATTTTCTTTTCTAGATCTTGAATTTTTAAATTTTGTAGCCCTTTGCAAACATCCTATAATCTCAAAAATTCTTTAATCATATTGTTTGCTTTACATTTTAGTTATGAAATGAGAAGATCTTTCTTATTATCACTTGAAGTTTGAGATATTACTACATTCAACTCTTCTTCCAACTTTTCATTCTTGTTTATTAATTTTTTGATTTTGAAATCATTTTCCCTTTGAATAAGAACTTTTGACTCACATTCTTTGACAGATGCCTCATACTTGTTTTTCAAAGCAGTAAATCTTTTGTTAACTTTAACAAGTGACTTCTGAATTCTAACATATTCAATTTGCAAATCTTCATAAGTAGGCATGCTTTCACTATCAGAACTATCACATGATTCAGTATCAAATGCATCATTCAAATCATCACATGAATCATTACCAAGGTTATCTAATAGCGTAGAAGGAGATGAGATTACCTCATCGTCGGTTAAAGCTATGAAGCACGGTTTACCTCCTTCAAGATCTGTAGAGCTTGAGTCACAAGGAGTGATCACCTTTTCTTACTTAGTGATTGCGTATTTCTTTTCGAGTTCCTCCCATATCTCTTTAGCGTTTTTACATGCCCTTACTTAACAAAAGATATTAGTATCTAAGGCATAAAATAGAATATTTATGGCGAAAAAATTTATTTGCAATAAATTCATGTCATTCTCATTCATCTTAATTTCAAATTTAGGAATATCAACATTATTGACAGTTTTCATAGGCAGGATATCCCCTTGAGAAATAACTTTCCAAGTCCTCAAATTCAATGATTTTATAAAAATAGTCATTCTAAGTTTCCAATCAGAAAAATTTTCACCAGAAAACATTGGAAGCCTTGCAGAAAACCTACCCTCACACGATTGGGATACACCAACTCGATCCATCATGATCTTTTACAAAATAACGCTTAAGTCTAAGTAACAAGGCTCTGATACCAATTGTTGGTTTTACTATAATTTCAAGAAGGGGGGGGGGGGGAGAATTGGTATATAAATTTTTTGTCCCCTAGGTCAATCTACTAACAGTAGTATTACATAAGCCTAAGGTCAATCTAGTGCATATAAAATAAATCAATGTAAATATATAACAAAATTTAAACTACAATAGAAATTTAACAAAACATGCATAATAAAGCAGTAAAAGAGATGACACCAGAAATGCTATAGAGGTTTCGCAAACTGTCTATGTCCCCGCCTTGGTACACACGCACAAGGATTACAATATAAGCTCACTTAATGGGTAGAGCGGCACCGATTACAATCAGGTCAATTAGCGGGTCTGACCTCAACCTACACCTTACCAGGATGGTGCACCTAACTTTCCTAATCGGGTTTAAGCCAATCCAAGACTATTTAATAGGGTTAGTATCCCTCTTCAGGCTCACGCCTGGAATACAACAAATTATAAAATTTACGTAGACAAAAATGCTTCTTACACAAGTTGATATGTACCAATATAATCAACACACTACCAAATGATAAGATATGATAAGTTCAGTGTAGTCTTAATATCTACTCTCAAAGATTAATGCAAATATGACAATCAGTTCATGAGAGTGTATGTGAAAAGATCTTTGTGTCAAAATAACAGTATCAATCACAATGCAGCAACAAAGATCTCAAGCACACTTCAAATATCCTCAACAAATATTTTTCTCAAAATAAATCACAAAAGATATTTGAAATTGGTTTGAAAAATAGTATGTATCTTCAAGCACACTTCAAATACCTTCAACAAATATTTTTCTCAAAATAAACCATACTAGATATTTGAAATCGATTTGTAAAATAGTATTTCACAAACAAAATACAATATAAACTCTTGAGTATTGCAATGAATATGCAAAACTCAGAAGCTATAAAAAGTTTTCCTATGGAAGGCTTATTTACGAAGCTCCCTAGAAAAACTAGAAGCTTACTCTCAAAGAAAAATTAATCTCAATCAAAACGAACAAGTGAGAGTTTAATCTTGGTGAGATGAACACAAGAGTACTCTCACTAAGTGGTATTTGCAATATAGATGAGTAAGAATGGGAGTATGAAGCTTGAGTATGAGAAATAGGCTTTTTGAAATTCAGATATTTGCTAATTATGTTTGCTAATCTTACACTAATTTTTGCAAATAAGGGGATATATATAGACTTCCCCAAAACTATAAATGTTCGGGACATATGAGTCATTTTTGTAAAAATTTAAGTGAGGTTAATAAAAATAACAACATTTTTAACCTCGGTAAATTTTGATAATTTGAGAGGGTTGGTCAATCGTCTTGAGAGTTCAGTCAACCGAAGTGCCAAGTTCGGTCGACTGGGGAAAATTTGAACTAGAAGTTCGGTTAGCCATTCATAAGGTGATTCTAGAACCTTTACGGTTCGATCGACCGAAGTGAGTTTGGTTGACCAAATTGGTCGAACTTCGGTTGACTGAGATATTTTGAACTTAAGGGTTCGGTTGACCAAGGGGTTGAAATTTTCCACGTGGGGGTTTGGCCAACCAGGGCGTTGCCTATATATTTCTAGTCAGTCGACCGAAGGGCTAACTTATTGATCCGATGGGGGTTCAATCGACCGAAGATCTCAGTGTAACTGAGTTCAATCGACTGAACATGCCATCCTTGGGCATTTCAGTAATAACACGAAAAAAAAATTATTAATTAATAAATTAAAATTATTGATAAATTAATTAGTTAAACATTATTAAATTAATGTATGAAATAAACAAGTAAAAAGAAATAGTATGAAAAAAAAATTAAGAGTAATTATTAATTAGTTAATTAATTAATTAAATATTATTAAATTAATTAATTAAAATAATAAGTAAAATAAATAGTATGATAAGGAAAAAAAACATATTGAAATAAGGTATATATATATATATAGGTTAAGTTAAAGTAAAAGGAAAAAAAAAAAAGAAAAAAGAAGGAAGCTGAAGCTTCCTTGAATCGCAAAGATCTCTCTTTGCATCTCTCTGTGCTCTCTCCTGCTCTTTGTCCACTCTCCGTCTCCACCTCTTTCTCCCCTCATTTCTCGATGAATATTCGACCGATCAGGAAATGGAAGGTGCTATTGGGTTCTTAACTCCGCCACCGACATTTCTACTGGAGCGGATTTATCGTGAGAGCGGCATAGGTACCATTCCTAGGGAAAAGTATATTTTCCCTAATTTCTCAATTTCTGGTTAAATCTATTGTTGAATTGACGATCCGACACCACCACAGTGTCCTAGTCGTGATCGTTGTCATTTTGACATAAGTTCCAATTTGGGTTTTTTAGGCCCCATTCCAAAGCGAGAGTGGGATTTGGGAAATTTGGTAATTTGGCTAAATTTAAGGATATATTTATTTATTTAGAATTTATGGGTTTAGGAAACATTAAAATAATATTTTATTCATGATTAATTACATGGAACTAGAATTTTTAATTTCAGGGTCTGGGTGAGCGCCGCAGGCATCCTTTTAGGGTCCTTGTTGGCGTAGTTCAAGAAATCAGGTAAGGAAAAAAATATATATTAAACCAAAATTTTTATGAATTTAATGAAAAATGAATTGTGTTATATATACGTGTATATGTTTCGGTATGAGTTTAAAATGTCAACCATTTAAATTATATTTTTTCGAGTTTAGGGCTGTTTATTAGATATGTATATGCGAAAATGAATTGATGAAAGTGGAAAAATATTTTCAAGGTAATTATGCAAGGAATGAAAGATATTTTCAGTATATAAATGTTAAACGTTGGTTGGTGTATTTTACAGGTAATGAATGAATTTTATTGCTAAACTGTGTGACATGAGATTCTGTGCAAATATATGTTAAATGTATGAGATGTAGGTTAAGTAAGTAATGCATTGTGAATAAATCATGATATGGACTATGCTGCTTGTGTGTGTTAATACAACCATGTAAACAACTAAAAAATGCTGGGTAAACAGCTGAAAAATGCTGAGTAAAACAGCTGAAAGATGTTAGGTAAATGTGTAACAACTGAAAAATGTTGGGTAAAACAGCTAAAAGATGTTGGGTAAAACAGCTGAAAGATGCTGGGTAAAACAGTTGAAAGATGCTGGGTATGAAATGAAATGAAATGAAAAGGGAAATGAATGGAATGGAAATGAAATGTGAAATGTGAACAATGTAAAATGGGAAAGAGTCACTTAAAGTGAAACGAAATGCAATGTTTAAGCTATGAACATGAACGGATGTGTATGATTGAATAATTATAGAAAAAAAATAATGTATCATGATATTAGAAGTATTTATGTATATAGAACATGTTACATTTGGGCGGGGCGCACTCTTCGCCTGAGGGCTTGCTGAGTAAGATGAGTGCACTAGTAGCTTCAGATGTGGCAGTAGTTGTATAACGTACTAGGGTAGAGGGAACCTACTTGTATGGGCGGGTTGATTTCCTTATCCTTAGGGCCTTTAACGGTAAACTATTGTTGAATGGTGTGAGTACGAGATCAATCTAATACTTGAGAGCTTACTGAGTAAGGTGAGTGCCCTGGTATGCTTTATTAGTGACCTTAGGGTTACCTAAATATTAGAGCAGAGGGGTGCTACTTGTATGGGCGGGTAATCACCCCTATCCTCGGAGAATCTCGTGGGTTAAATCTTTTGCATGTGTTTGATTAGGATCAGAGAATGGTTTCAAAAATTTTGTTAACGATTTTCAAGTGTTAAATATTATGTTGTTATATACCTCATGTTAGCCACACGCTGTGTTTAATATATTGTTTCTTCCCTTACTGAAATGTATCCCGCCCGAATATGAATTTATCCTTTTTAGGATTTCCTCGAGATCGAGCTTAGGGAGCTCGAGGGTTTTTTAGACTTTTTGAGAAGTATTAAAAGAAAAGGGTATATTTTTATGTTAATTTTAGGATGTATAAATATTTATGTTTTATGTCTTTATGTTTTAAGGCCGTTGAGTAAGGAATGATTGTGAAAATATTGAAATGTTTTGGGAGTTATGTAGATCAATGGAAATGCAGGTGATGGATGATTACTATGGATTATAGATAGGAATTAGTAAACTCTAGTATTATATTTGTTGGAAGATTATACTTATATTTTTTGTTGCGTATATGTTGATTATGGATTATCAGAGATTTTATCAGGTATAACACGCCAGACTCGAGTTTAAGGGTTCGGGGCGTTACAATTTCGATCTTTTTTCCTTTATTAAATTCTCCTTAATTATATGATGTTTATTTTTAAGACTATGGGGGAATTTTTATGCAATATTTAAGATCCTCAAGACAATCTATGGTCTTTGTGAGTTAACACCAAAAATCTGGTGTCGGTCGACCATCCCTAAGGTCATTTAATAATCCTTTGAGCTTATCTACCCTATCATATATCTACTACATTGATTATTACAGTCCATTTCCTATTTACTATTACAGACCATAATAAAAATTAATTAAATTACAATAAATAAATGTTCTGGGTCTTTATCTTCTTCAAGTCCATATGTGTGCACCATATGACACTTCCAATTGATCTTGCACACAAAATCATCAACCATTAAATATCAAACTATTTGTCATAATGAAAACGGGATATGACCTATAAGATCAACACACATGGTTATGCCTCAAGAAGCAAAAATAATGGAAATAAGTCAAGACCCTCACACAAAAATAAAATTTATTTATATTATGAAAGAAATGGTCACATAAGATATTTTTGCCCTTTTAGAGGAGGTAGTGGCAAACAAAAGAAGTTAGAATGGGTAGTGAAGAAAAACCCATTGGCACCCAAGGAAGAATGGGTACCCAAAGAAAACACGTGATTTTTTAATTTTTGATTCCTTAGAACCTAGGATTAGGAAATAGGTGTTTGGTAGGTTAAATTTTTACATAGGTGAAAAGTAAAAATAGAAAAGGGAATATGATGACCAAATAAGTTCATCTAAACTAAGTTCACACATGTATACCGGATCATTTTTTACACTTAAAATATCAAACGAGTCTTTAGAATGGGTTTTCCAAACGAGACACACTTAAACCTCACTTGGACAATCACATTATATCATTATAATAAACACATCTCATTGGGACTTGTCCTTAGCTTGAAATAGTGTTTTTGGAGGTTCTTCATAATGGATAACAGGTGGCTCATCGACGAACACAGGAGATTCGTCGACTAGTATTTACCGAGACCACCCTGAGATTGCAGAGAGGATTCATCGACGAATACAGGGGACTCGTCGACGGATGCATGTTTGTAACTCATTGACCAATCCATGGACTCATCGACAAGGGGCCTCAAGTAGCAAGATATAATGCGCAGTTAACGGCTAGTTCTCAAGGCAAACAAGGAGGACTCGCACCCTATTTTCAGGCAACAGTTATTTGAGGCTCTAAACTATAAATATGACCAAGTTAAATGTTAGAAACACTTTCCTAATTATGCTTAAAGTTTTAAAATCTTAGCTTATGCATTTTAAATTGTTTGTTCACTATGCTAGGAACTTTTGAAAATTAAACCAATATTGACAAGTTCAAAATTAAACCAATATGATGCTTTAATTATGTACTTGATTGGTTTTTTTTTTTAAATATTGACTGTTAGTTATGGGATGAAATAGCATGTGCTCCAAGCTTATTAAATGGAAATACCTTGTTTTTCTCATATGAATTACTAAGGTTTTGAATTTAAGTTCAAAGGCATGCAATGATAGGTAAGTCCATCTCTTATAGAAAAGAGATGTATTTTTTAGTCACATAATTTGTTTTGATGATATATGCTCTTATTTGAATACATAGTAGAATATCTAAACATAGCATTCATGAATTGAATTTCAGTAAAAATAATCATAACAACAAGTGACATTCTAAAATGAAGCATTTATTTGTGATATCATATGTTTGAGGAATATCTCCCCATTAGTGGCAAATTAGGAGAACATATCTCCTATTTTCTAAAAGCATTGTCAAATAAAACCAAGTTAATTGAAAAGGTATATCTTCCTCCTTCTACTTTATCTCATGCAATGATTCATGATTTACATCTTGTGTTAACATGGGTTATATTTGCATGTTATCTTACGAGATATCTTAAAAGAAAATTTTTTTCCTCATAAGATTCTTGTTAGGATATAAGGGGTAATAATGGTTTAGTGTTTTCTGCTTAAAATTTTAAATTTTAGTATACATTATTATTATACTAAGAACCTTCGGAAAATCAAGCCAATATGAGTTCAGTGACACATCCAATCTATTTCACTTAACATATATATATATATATATATATATATATATATATATATATATCAATATATCATTATGAATAGTTATTATATGATAATATTGGCTATTGCATAATTAAGTAAACCCCCTAAATAGACAAAGGATCTTAACTAGTTAAATAATTTTTTAAATGCTATATACATATACTTTTGTATGAATATCTTAAAATATAGCATATTTTGTCCATCATACAAAATTGAGCTTTAAAGAATTAATTATAGACTTTGCATCACATAGTCCTAAACTCATCTTGAAGCTTAAATGATTAATATATTCAGAAGATCATAAAATTTTAGTGCTTGGGCTATATAATTAAGAATAAGTAGAAAATCTAATGTTCATCCAATAAATACTTCATTGTATTGTGCTTATTTTAGAAATATCTTATTTTTTTATATTGGATGCTTTGTGTGAACTGAACGCTTACTATCCATTACTTTCTAAATGTTATATTATTTGATGAATAATTTATATTGATTGGATATACTCAACTGCATGCCTGATTTGAATGCCATCTGCTTGGCTGATGTAGATTTGTGTATTGCATGCTGGTTGATTAGGGTCTTGCATGTTGAATTCATTGAATTTTTTTTTTTCATCCATGCTAGCTAGTCAACTAAAATAATGACTTCATAAGACTTATTTTTAAACTCTAAATACTTTTGAAAGTCTTATGTAGTATCAGTATAGTGACCAAGTTGAACTTAGTGTTTTAACATTAAGTGGTGACTTGGACTGGTTTATGCACATTGTCATTAATGAATACTTATAAATGATGCATGATAAAAAGATCATTTGCATGATGACGAGTCCCTAAAATGCATGAGTTTAGACCCTCATTTATCCTTGTTTATCCTTATCTTACTATGTATTTACCCAGAGTTATTATTGTTCTGAGCTATGCAAGGTTTGTTTGTCTTTTTAGGAAAAATAGGTAAAAACCATGGAGTTAGGTATTACGAGAAGAAAAGGAGGATTTGGAGGACTTAAAGCTCAAATTAGATGCTCAGCCAAGGTCCTAAAGCTTCGAATCATCAAGGGACAAGAAGACGATGCTCGACCATGTGGCACGACTAGCAACACACACGGGCGACTTAGTCTCCCATCGCAGACTCTAAGGTTCAAACTAAGATCAAAATGCTACAAGGTTCAACCAAGTCCTCAACCAAGTGATCCTCCAGGGTGACCACGTCGAGATACTGAGACTGAACTGAGAACAAAATTATCGAGAACTTCAAAAAAGTGTTCAACCAAGAGACCTTAAGGGGTGACTATGTTGAGTTCTTGGTATTTCCTGAAGATCGAGATCCTTCAAGTCTCGACGATCAACTCGACTAGAAAAACTTAGGATTAGTTAGGTTCTATAAATTTTATCTTTGGTAGTTAAGGACCCAAGCCTTGGCGAGCCTACCAAATTTTGGCATCGTGGTCGGGGACTTGGCTACGGTTATGAACCAACTTCTACTTTAGGATATTGTTGCCTTGTTCCTTTGATTTGATCTCCTTTTATTTTCACTTTCTTTGTTAATTTTTATTTTGTTTACTATTTCTGAGGTTTGAATATTGTACTTAAAGAGTATGTATTTTTTTTTCTGCATTCTTTGGAACTTGAGATAATTCCCATTGATCTTGAGATTGAAAAATCTTGTGGGTCCCTTAGGAAACCTATCTCTAATCTAGAGAAAGGTGAGTCATCTGAACTGAAAGCCATGGCCGAAAATAACCCACCAGTTCCCGCTGAACAAATCTCAGAACCCTAAGCTCCCTGCCTATCTGTGGTAGGAGGGCAACCCCTTCGGCCTCTTAGGGACTACTTTGTACCTAATATATACACCACGCCATCTTGCATCCGGTTCCCGGATGGTAAAGGTGGAAGAATTCCATTACCCTGTCGATTTCATCATTTTAGATATGGAATCTTCCATAAATCTGATACCTGTCCTTCTAGGACAGCCATTCCTAACCACAACCAATGCTTGCATTCAACGTAGGACAAGGATTATGGATATTTCATGGGATCACATGCAACTTAGGCTTAACACATTTACCTCCCCCTAAAACGCACTTAAAATTGTACAAGCTTTGGATGGAGACCTGATTGATATAATTGCCAGGGAAGAGGTTCCCCCACTTCTATGAAGGGACCCTTTGGATAAGGCACTTCAGCTTGAATACCCCTCAATGACTAAACTAGGAGACTTTGATGATCACACTTCTGCAAGTCATGATTTGGTCTTCCATCCTAAGAATAAGTTGGGGGTATGTAACATCAGGTGTGACAAGAAAGAAGGGAATTCCAAAATCACCTTCGAACTAGCATAAGTTCGAAATGAGCTAAAATGCATCTAGTTAAAGATGGGAAACTTTGCGCTTCTTGGAGGCAACCCGATAATTTTTCTTTTCTTTTTGAGTTCACATGTTGTAAGGGTAGGTTAAGTAGGGTTTTAGCATCTCTCAAGTATGCCTTAGGATATGTTGGGGGTGCAACTAAGAGGGAGACCATCATATATGCGGGCGACTAGGTCCAGTCCCTGAACTCTACTGAATTTTGAATATACCGAGAAGGTCAACTATGTCTGTGACCAGCACTAAGCTAGGATGCGCCCTCGTCAAGTACACAGAAAATTCATTTAAAACCTGTTTCATCCACAACTCTTCACCTCCTGCTTTCTCATTACCACCTGCTCAAGCTTAGTCGCCTTCTCTTCACCTTTGCCATTGAATCAAGTCATTACTTCATTCCACTCCTTTGAATATGTCATCTCCTTCTAATTCATCGCCAGAATCATCAGGAGCATTATCTCCCCCTACTAGCAAGTGGCAACGACTTCGAGTTCTTCCACAATGGGGCTCCTCATTGATGGGTAGGCCAATTTTGGGAATGCACAGTGAAACTACATACGTGGTGAGAGCACCACGTAGATAGCTATGGAAGATATCACGATGGGGTTTGGCTCCACAATTAGGCAGTTTGGAACAAACCGTAAGGATGCCGTGGGAACCCAATGAAGGCTCGTAGATGTGTCCAACACACTTTGCAACACTTTCATCCGTGGAACAACCCCAACACCTCTCCACGGGACTTCATGTGGTACGGTTTCCCTATCCACTTCCATTCCACACATTCTGACCCACCATGCCATATTTTCCACCCTTTGAAATCATTGATGACCCCACCACAAGGCATCGAGAGACCATGCAGAATGTACAACCATTATCGTATCCATTCCAATCGTACCAGTCTCTAAAATCGAGTACTATGCCAAACCAACTAATGCCACTCCAAGTTCTCGAGCCACGTCAGTATGAATCTCCACTTTCTCCCCACCGGCTTCAATATCTATGGGAAACAACACCAACCTAGGTTGCAACGTTGGCCAAACCACTGATGTTTTCTTCCGATTCAGCCTCTGATTCTGAGTCTGACTAAATTCAATGTAGCCATGTCATTCACTATTAGGTCTTATATTGTGCCTCTGTGGCACAATTTTGTTTTTTTTTTTCTTTCCTTTCTTGTCCTTGCTTACCATGCTTCTGTAGCACTCTTAGTACTTGTAACTACTTCTATGTAGTGTATTACCTTAAATATGAATGAATATATATGGTGCTTTTGGCTGCTACATGTCTTTTGTGCTATAATGTACCCTTCTATGCATGTTATTTCTGAATTCTATTTATTTATCGCAGGTACACTGTTTGTTATTACTGGTACCATGCATTGTCATCTCCTATGCTCGGGTCCTATCTTTCTTTCTACACTTCAGTAAGGACACTAAAGTTCTAAGTTGGGGGTAGGGGGTGGCACATTGCATGGCACAGTTTTGGCACATTGCATAGCACAATTCATGCACCAAAATGACAATTTTCAATTTTTGAACATTTTACAGTGATCTCTATCTGTCCAGACCATGCTAACACATATATTGTACCTTCTACATACACCTATATAACCTAGTCTCAAATGCATAGGCTTCTCATTTACACAACTTCATTATGCTTACTAACAATGCTGTGAATTAGTTATGTAAAATTCCCATAACATGGCCAATATCTTGGTATTACTCTAGAAAGGTTAACTAGTGATTTTTTTGGGTTAATACTATAATGTGTAAACTCTTGTATTTACATGGTACTTCAAGGGGCTAAAAACACACTTACACGTGATTTGTAGCACTTAGGGTTCTTTGAGAGCACTGAGCGAACATCCATGGCGACTATGACACCTAGTGAGGTACCGTTGAGTCGTTTGTTCATTCTTGAGTTGTTGACGTCAAACTCTGAGTTTACAAAACTCAACCTTCCTTCTTTTTTCTAGATTTCCTTTGCTAACTAGTCTTCATTTCTTGCATTTGCTAGCATAGAGGTGACATCAAGTGGGGAGATATAAATCTAGGTCATGTAACTTACTCAAGAAATGAAGGTTAAGCCACCCCTAGAGACATAATTTTTTTCCATGGACTCCTGTTCGAGCTACATTCCCATTGGAAATATGAAGACAATATAGGAGTGTAATGATTGTCTTAGCTGACCATGCAAAGAAAGAAAATGAAAAAGAAGAAGAAGAAGAAAACCTGAGTAGAGAAAAATGAAAACAAAAACATACATCTACTCCAAACAAGTATAAAGAGGTCGAGCTAAGGACACGACACCACAATTCTACACGTATGAAGAATCTTCTGTTGACCAATACACTTGCTGAATTCATGTTTATTACAGGAATAAGTTCATCTAGGGTGGTCTTGATTGAATGTGGCGAGTAAGTGAGAAGATGCTAGAGTGAAGGATGTGACACCTTAATAAGGGCTGGATTCCTTTCCTATAAGACTAGTCCACTCCACATTTTTAGCATTAGTTCTTAAAATATGTGGGATGTTTGATCATTACACTCTTCCTCACATATGAGAGTGAACCCATTTTATTGAGTGAATTTTGAGGGAATAAACTAGTGAGACTGAGTCAAGATGACTATTCTGTAGGTGTTCCAGAGCACTCTAAGTGAGACAAATCATATACCTTACAAATGTCTTGTGAAGTAATCTATTCATACCTCGATTTACATGCTACTATTAACTCTGAATTATAATCATGGGTTGATTCTTTATGAGTTGTGTCTTGAGATGGCTATGTATTTTTTAGATTTGCATGATTAAATTGTTACGGAGTGTGTGTATAGTAGAGTCATGTATAAACGAACCTATATATAATAATGTTATATCTCTCTATGTGAAATGGTATGACTTTGCTGCATGTGTTCTCACCTTTTGTTCACCGAACTAGTGTTTGTGGGTATCGCCCTGGAAACCCTCACGAGACTAGAACTCATCCACTAGGATCAACCTAGGGGTTTAAAGCCATGTTGCATATGGTAAATACACCTGTGTTTCCCACAAAAGAGGATGTAGGTAGGATTTAGTAGTTTTCTTAGATTTTGCTTTGCTCGAGGATAAGCAAAGTGTAAGTTGAGGGTTGTGATGAGTCCCTAAAATGCATGATTTTAGACCCTCATTTATCCTTGTTTATCCTCATTTTACTATGTATTTACCTAGAATTATTATTGTTCAGAGCTATGCAAAGTTTGATTATCTTTTTAGGAAAAACAAGTTAAAACCATGGAGTTAGGTATTACGAGAAGCCAAGGAGGATTTGGAGGACTCGAAGCTCAAATTAGATGCTCAGCCAAGCTCTTGAAGCTTCAGATCATCAAGGGAAAAGAGGATGGTGCTTGACCATGTGGCACGACTAGCAACACACAGAGGCGACTTAGTCTCCCATCGCAGACTCCAAGGTTCATACTGAGATCAAAATGCTGCAAGGTTCGACCAAGTCCTCGACCAAGTGACTCTCCAAGGCGACCACGTCAAGATACTGTGACTGAAGAAAGAATAGAATTATCGAGAGCTTCGATGAAGTGTTCGACCAAGAAACCTTAAGGGGCGACCATGTCAAGTTCTTGAGATTTCCTGAAGATCAAGATCCTACAGGACCATCAACTCGACTAGAAAAACTTTGAGGCACGATGCAGTTGAAGGAATTGAAGATTTGAATTCCTAATTTCCCACAAGTCTTGATCAGGGCGTGCACAAGAATGATATAGGGGCGACTTGGTCGGCAGCGACAATCTCCTGCGTGAGATTTGCTGCAAACTTTCCTAACTTGTAAAACAAACCATGTAAACCCTAGAGCCTATAATTATTCGCTACAAAAACAAGCTCTCGATTCCTCTTTGGCCTCTTTTAGGTTAGAGAAAGATTTAAGATGTCATTGAGAGCCACTTTAGATTAGGAGTAGAGTAGATTTCAATTCTTGTTTTGGTTTGTGCATGAAGTGTCCGACGGCTTGTGACAACCAACGAAGTTCTTGTGCTTCCGTGTATATTACAGGATCTTTTTTTGTACTTCCTGACATTAGTGACAGACATGATGAATGCAAAGGGATGATCTTTTTACATGCTTTTTCTTTACTGCTTTCATTTAATGCTTTCATTTATTGTTTGGATGGTGATGATGTTTAGTAACAAGAATAGCACCTTTATTGCTTTAGTCAAGTACACATATTAGGCTACTGTCTCCCATAGAGGTTCTTGTTATCGTTTGTGATAGAGTATACTCCGGTTCCCAGTCGTGCTCCGGACGGCTGGTGCACCCTTGCTACTCTATGCCATCGAATGACTCCTTGGGTTGTTTAGCCAGGTTCCGGTCAGTTTAGTACGGTAAACTCATTAAACTTAGACTACACAAAACAACATCCTAAAGTATATTCATGTCTAAACACTGCTTTGTTGGAGTAGAGTTAATTTAGATTTACATGCTTTCGTTTAATTGCTTTCCAGTGGTTGGATAGAAAATACCTTAAAAAATTTCATCTTTTACTTCTTTTCATAACAAGGCTTTAGTAAACTAATTTAGAAGAGGTCTCATAACTGCGCTTTAAGTCTCCTTGGATCGACACCCGACTTATCCACTTTCTACTAAACTTGGGATTAGTTAGGTTATATAAATTTTATCTTTGGTAGTTAATGACCCAAGCCTTGATGAGCCTACCACATGACGATTCAATGGTAATTATAAGTCTTTGCATGTTGAATGATCATGGCTTGAAATCCATTGCATGTGGGTTGAACTTTATGAATATGTTCATAATGCATGTTGAATAATTTAATAGGTAGTGATGCATGTTGAATCCTAAATAATGTGTGCTATATTGAAAAACATGCACAATTTTCAATAATCCTTAGAATTTTCCTAGAATACTCTAAATTATACACATGCTCTTTACCAAGTTGTTTGGACACATTTACCATGCTTAAATTACAAGCATGAATATTTGGTGCTTATTTTGAAAATGTCCATTCTTGAATGATTGATGTACAACAAATGGTTTAACTTCTGAATTATTCATGGGTTTGGAAGGAAGCCAATCTAGCCTTTTTCTAATATTATGGTTTAGTACCCAAAATTTTGGTATATGTGTCTAGCATATACTCACCTCACCTCCATGAAACTAACCTTAAAGGGGAGTTTTTTTTTTTTTTTTTTAAATAGCACCTCTCTTTTTGATGATTATCAAAGGGGGAGAAGCTTTTTTGAAACTTGGTGTCCTATATGTTTGGAACAAGATGTTTGTTGCTATGTGTGGGGGAGAAGTGAAACGCATGTGCGGTAGAACGCATATGGTAGTATGAAAGTTCATCTTGCTTATTACTTGTTTTATCTTGCATGAACTTTCTATTTTATGAATTGAATGTTGAAGATCCAATGGATATGTAATATCTAGTTAAATGTTTTATTATGTCTTATATG
This sequence comes from Malania oleifera, assembly GCF_029873635.1. NCBI lineage: Eukaryota > Viridiplantae > Streptophyta > Magnoliopsida > Santalales > Ximeniaceae > Malania > Malania oleifera. The sequence continues at coordinate 56,567,783 of NC_080429.1, read as the reverse complement.
CATAAAGTAAGGGAGAGTAAACTTTAGATATGCATATAGTAAGGGGGAGCATATTTTAGTCTTATTTAAGAATATGCATAAATTGAGAGAGAGCTTTAAATCATACCCTATATAAAATACCAATGGTTTTTCATCGTCAAAAAGGGGGAGATTGTTAGCATTAGAGGCTACATGAGTTTAATTGTCTTGTTTTGTTGATAACAACCCATTAGTGATTCTAGGTAAGCTTATCTTTGCATATTAAGCTATGGTTAGTATAATCATAAATACAAAGATTAAGGAAATTCTTAATAGGTTAGACATTGTCAAAAAGGGGGAGAATGTTAGCCTTGGTGGCTACACTATCATAGCTAATGTGTTTTGATGACATTAACCTATATGTGGTTTCAAGTGTTTTCTATCTTTGCAGATCATGCTTAGTATAGGTACAAGTGTCGAATACATAAAGTATTGGTCAAAAGGTAAAGATCGGACCGAGTTGATGTTCGAATAGAAAGATCAAATGTACACATACTCGGAAGAACCCAAGCACAACCAAAGGGAGCTTAATGTTGGATTTTATGTAATGAGTATGTGTTTAAGGTATTATATCTCGTAACTCTTGAGGTTTTGTTTCATACATAATTTCTAAGCAAGAGTTGAGCAAATTGCATATGCATACTAGGACACATGAGTTTATAGGATTGCACTAAAATCACAAACTCAACTTTCATGATTTTCAAAGTTAAACTTAAGAGTTTGTTAAATGAATCCTAAACTCAAATACGTTTTCTAATAGGATAAGTTTTTAAACATCTTGGTATTTTGAACATCTTCATACTTAGTCTCGGTTTTATCAAAACGAATCTTATGTCCTAAAGCTTCAAAGAAGTCAAGTATATTTTCTATAAAGGACATACAAATATATAAGATATCAAAATGGTTTTTTAAATGTGTTTTTATTAACAAGATATCTTATATTTAAAGGGAAACTCATTTGGACAAGTATTAAACTTTATTAGACTTAATATTTTTCATATTCTTTTGTCCAAGAACTTTTCAAGTGATTAAAAGGCTTTTTTGTTGGGCTTAAAACCTATGTTATGCACCTATCAAATTTCCTAAACACCTTTCGGTGTTTGTGGCATAAATTTTTCTAGAAAAGTCTAAAAAGGATGATCTTGGTGTCTCTGGAAGGTTAAGACAAAATGCCACAACTTTTATGTTGATGACTTTTTCTGATTCAGAGCACTTGTCGATAAACACAAGGGATTAGTCAACAAGTAGCAGGGGTGTGTGAGTAGTCGATGAGAACAAGGGACCAGTCGACGAGTCCAATGGGCAGAACTACTCCAACGGGTGGAAAACGGCTAGTTTACCAAATAAAATATCTTTTCTTCCCCCTAGCGGCTATTTAATGGCTTTTTTGGCTCTTGGGATATCAATACAAGCTATTAGACTTGTATTAACATGGTTTTCAAGGCTTTTGATAATTCTTAGTGAAAAACATCTTTTTATACCAAAACCTAAGCACCTAGCACTTTGCATTGTAGTTCTTCATTCACAAGTGCTCATTCTGTCTTGCTCTTTAATAATGTTTGGTTCATTACTTGAGAGATAGTGTGAGGTTTTCTTTGTATTTAATATTTGTTCATTTAAGGAGCATCATATTGTATTTCCATCATTTTCTTGTAAAGGTTCTTTGTGAACAGTTTAGTGAAGGTTCTTTGTGAATCGAAGAGGCACTTTATAAGCGGGTAGGGATTTTTTCCCGAGTGAAGGCTCTTTGTGAGTGTGGTAGGGATTTTTTTCTCGATTTGTAATGCTTCTCCGCCAGTGAAGGAGTTCATTAGTGGATTTTGGAATCCTTGGGTTGGTCCCAAGGCGTGGACGTAGGTTTGGTGCCGAACCACGTAAAAATACCAGTGTTAATTTTTTCTACCCTTCTCTTCATTTTATTTTTCTTGTGCATGATTTATTTTTACTTATATTTTGATATAATTTATTGTATCTTGCCAAGAGGTTTTATTTTGTAGAGAAATACGCATTCTGCGAAAAGAGTCTATTCACCCCCCTCGAGACTATATACTCCTGGGGATGGGATGATTAATAGGTTTCCTTGTGCATCATTCTAATTATGACCTAGTATGCTCCTCTATATAGGAATTTTTACCTCAAGGAAGCTCACATACCTACTAGCACATCTTGTGAGCAAAGTCCTTAAACTACTGATGTGCCTCACAAAAAAAAATGCATTAATATTTTGGCACCATTTGTGGAAAATTTAAACAAAAAGCCATTTCATGGTCTCACACTTGTTGAGTATTGTAGACATCTAATTCTTTCTGGATTGAAGTTGATTGGAGAATAGAAGAGGATAATTGAAGTCTCTTACTTCTTGCCCTAGATCTTTCTTGGTGTAATTTTAATTTCAGTGTTTATTTGAAATTTTAAGGCTTAATTAACCTTTAATTGAGTTAATATAGGAGTTTTACTAGATTATGATAAGCTCCTATCCTTGGAAAAGTTAATCCTTGTTGCAAAAAATCCATTTAGGATAAGGAAGGGTTTTTTTTTTTGGAAAATTGAGGCTAGGGCAAGCTTCCTTGCTTTTCTATGAGATGGAAGCTATAGTTGTAGGGACCTAAAGAATTATGGTATTTAAATAATAAAAGAAGGAGAAAAAATAAATTGTAAAGGGGGTCACAGCAGATCCTTGTCGACAAATGCAAAGCGTTCGTCAACAAAGTGGCTTACTGGGATCGTCGATGGGGACACGTGTCTTGTTGACGAGGAGTTACCGAGAGGGCTATTTTAGGGCCTGAAATTCGTCGACGAAGGTTATGAGTTCGTTGACGAAATCCCTTATTGACCTCATCGATCAAGTGACGTGTCTCGTCGACGAAGGTTAGTATATAAGTATGCCAAATTTGGATTTCAGCAAGGAAAATAGCATGCAAACCCTCCTCTTTCTCTTTCTTCATCCCCCACCCGTTCTCTCTAGAATTTTGGGCCGAATCTTCATCAGATCAATGATCCAAAGCTGTCACGCTACTCTTGGGAAGTTTCTCTTCATTTCTGCAGGAGTGGATCATTGATTAGGCCTACTTGGGAACCATCCCAAATTTTGGGTAAGTTAGTTAATTTCAGTTTTATTAGGTTTTTGGTGTTTCTGGACTGAAAAGAATATGTAGGGTAAGATAATACTGAAGTTTTGTTAGGAAAATATCAATTTCAAGGTGTTAAGCTGGGAAACACACGAGGGTGATTTTGGGTATTTTGTGGACTTCCTAGAAAGTCAGGTAAGGGGATAGACTAAGTCAGGTTTCTTATGAAAATGTATTTACTATTTTACAGCATTTAATTTCAGGTAAATATGTATATTGTATAATTATGTTGGGAATTATGTTATTGATCAGAAATATGATTTTCATGTATAATATCATGAATATGATTTTAGAACAGGTTTTATGATCTGAGCATTACCCCTTATGTGTGGCATGAGTAACATTTAACATGAAAATTATGATAATGAAATATTATGTTTTCAACATAAGCATGTTATTACTGCTTTTAGGAAAATATTAAAATGATACAGGGATTTTCGAACTAAGGATTTTATGTGACATGTCGGCATAAGGGCCGAGGTTTTATATGAAATACAGGCATAAGGGCCAAAGGTTTTATGATATGCTATACCAGCATAAGCGCCGTGATTTACAAGATACAAAATGCCGGCGTAAGGGCCGTGAATTTTATATGATATGTTATGTAGAGCTTTATGAAAATATCAACATGATAGATATTATTATGAAATAGCCATGTATCATTATTTGGAAACATATTATATGTTATTAGAACCTAATTGGTATGGTTTAGGCTTTCATGGAGGACGGTACCATAGCTATATGATCATAATCATGTATATGTTAGTGTTACTGCTTGCTATAAAGGGTCGTAGGAGATCGGCAGTCTATGTGATTTTATGGTAGTGTAGGCGTCCCTCTGGTGTCCGAACTAGGAGGGGTAGACTCATCGTACTTACAAACTTAAGTTGATCTAGCGTGGTTGGCCAACCATTGCTAGGTCCCACCTTCAGACCGCACAACCCAGTTATGTGGGGGTAAGACATAATACCAGCCAGCTATCCATCTAGGGTGTTTTCTATATACATTTACATAAGATAATTTATATGTAGAGAAATTTAGTATGTTATACCATGTTATGATAAAATATGTTTTTCCCAAATATGATACAGATAGTTTTATCAAGTATGATTTTTGCACTGTTATATGTATAACACGAAAATGCTCATGTTGTCACACACTGATATTAGTTTATTTCCCTTACCGAGAGGTGTCTCACCCAACTATATAAATATTTTCGGAGCCCCAAATAGAAGAGCGGATAGAGCTCTGCAGCGTTAGAGTTCGACTATTCTACCCTATCTGAAGGGTAAGTCATTTCTAGGGTTCAACGGATTTTGGATGGTGACCCTAGGCCACTTTTGGATTTTGGGTGATGACCCTAGGCCGCTTATGGCTGAGATCGCTAAGAGCTCCAGAGAGTAGGGAGGCCTGTCTGCAGGCCATGGGTGCACGATAGAGAAATTTACCAGGATGAATCCTCTAGAATTTTCATGAGGAGTTGATCATGTAGTAGCTGAGAATTGGATGCAAGAGATTGAGAAAGTTTTGGCAGTATTACAGTATATGGAGGAGTAGAGAGTCCCCTTCGCCACTTATAAACTAACAGGGGAGGCCGAGAGGTGGTGGACTACGGTGAAACTTCTAGAGCAGCAGAGGATGATGTCGATAGTTATGAAATGGGACCAATTTAAAGAATTATTCTTTAACAGATATTTCCCAGCCACTGTCAAGGAAGCTAAAGTCGAAGAGTTCCTGAATCTGAAGCAGGGACAGCAGTCGGTCCAGCAGTATGTGGTGTGGTTTATAGAGCTTTCTCGCTTTGCTCCATATATTTTTCCTAATAAAGTAAAGCAAACAAAACAGTTTGAAAGACGATTGAGGCGAGGCATATACAAGTAGGTGGTACTACTGAAGATACATGACTTTGCTAAGTTAGTTACAGAGCAGCCTTGGCTGAGGCTAGTGAGCGCATAGATGTAGAGAAGTAGGGAAAAAAGAAGAGATTTATGCCTTCAAGCTTCTAACAGGGAGCTAGGCAGGGTTAGTGGAGGAGAGGAAACTACAGCAGAGGACAGAGGCAGGAAACTGGAGGTCGTGAGGTTCAGGTGGTGCATAATTTTCCTATCTATCAGACTTGTGAGAAGAGACACTTGGGAGAGTGTCAAGTGGGGAGAGCTATTTGTTGTCACTGTGGTAGGTAGGGACATCTGGTGTAAGATTTCCCTACACCATCAGATACCGCTTCTGCTCCTAGACCGTACAGTGGAAGATATCAGGTGCCTTATGGTGGCCAGCAAAAGAATGTAGCTCCAGCGAGGGTCTATGCTTTGACGCCTGGGGATGTTGAGACAACCGGCGATGTGGTGATAGGTATGATTAACATGTTTTCATTTAAAGTTATTGTATTGTTTGATTCAGGAGCCACACATTCGTTCGTGTCTATGGGGTGAATTAGATTATGAGGGGCAGGAACACAGTTGTTAGACACCGAACTATTAGTAACTACACCAACAGAATCAGTAGTGAGGTGTGGTAGAGTGCTCCGAGGCTGTCCAGTTGATATTCAGGGAAAAATCTTGCCAGCTGATTTGATAGTATTGGATATGCATGGGTTCGATGTAATTTTTGGTATGGACTGGTTGGTAGCCAATTATGCCAGCATAGACTGTCATTTGAAAGAAGTAATATTCAGACCTCCGGGAAGACTAGAATTTAGGTTTATAGGGTCGCATGTGCAATCCTCGCCACAGTTAGTATCAGCTTTACATGCGAGGAGATTACTCCTGGATGGTTGTTGAGGTTTATGGCTTTTGTAAAGGAGGTGTCAAAAAATGAATCGAAGCTAGACAATACACTAGTGGTTAAGGAATTTCCAGACGTTTTTCCAGAAGATCTACCTGGGTTATCTCCGGACCGCGAGGTAATTTCGCTATTGATCTACTTCCCGGGACGACACCAATTTCTAAAGTTCCTTACAAAATGGCTCCAGTAGAGTTAGGAGAGTAAAAGGATCAGTTGCAAGACTTGTTAAATAAAGGATTTATTCAGCTCAGTGTATCACCGTGGGGAGCTCCAGTGTTATTTGTAAAGAAAAGGGACGGGTCTATGAGGATGTGTATAGATTACAAGGAAATTAATAAGGTGACGATCAAGAACAGGTATTCTCTACCCGTATAGACAATTTATTTGATCAACTTCAGGGTACGTGGGTTTATTCCAAGATTGACCTGAGATTAGGCTACCATCAGGTGAAAGTAAAAGCAGAAGACGTCTCGAAGACAGCTTTCAAGACCAGATATGGGCATTATGAATTCCTCGTTATGTCATTTGGTCTAACGAATGCTCCTGCTGTATTCATGGACTTAATGAATAGAGTATTTCATCGGTATTTAGACCAATTTGTTATAGTTTTCATTAATGATATACTGGTCTATTCAATGAATTTTGAGAAGCATGAAGTGCACTTACGGTTGGTACTTCAGACGCTCAGGGAAAATAAATTGTATGCTAATTTTAGTAAATGTGAATTTTAGTTAGAGAAAGTGTCATTTGTGGGACATGCCATTTCAGGTGATGGTATTTCAGTGGATCCTAGCAAGATTGAGACAGTGTTAAATTAGGAGATGCCAAAGAGTGTTCAAGAAATTAGGAGTTTCTTAGGACTGGAGGGTTATTACCATTGATTTGTTGAGGGGTTTTCAACTTTATTAGAACCTTTCACATGGCTGACCAAGAAGAATGTTAGGTTTGAATGGGATTAGGATTGCGAGCAGAGCTTCCAGGAACTGAAACAAAGGCTTGTCACTTCACCAGTGTTGATCATTCCGTCAGGGAGTGATGGTTACGTAATTTACAGTGACACGTCTTTAAAAGGAATCGGCTGTGTATTGATGCAGCATGGTAGGGTTGTAGCTTATGCCTCCCAACAGTTGAAAGAGTATGAAAAGAACTGCTCTTCCCATGATTGGGAATTGGCTGCAATGGTACACGCATTAAAGATTTTGAGGCATTACTTGTACGGTGAGAGATGCGAGATATTTCCGATCACAAAAGTTTGAAGTACTTCTTCACTCAAAAGGAGCTGAATATGAGACAGAGATGGTGGTTGGAACTTATTAAAGATTATTACTGCACTACTAGTTACCACCTAGGGAAGGCAAACGTGGTAGTTGACGCTCTGAGGTAGTGCCTAACAAATTGAATTTCAAACTTTAAATTTTGGACTCCAATATTATGTCTAAATTAATAATGTAATAATTCATGATTATGATTGAATAATTATAGAAAAACTTAAATCTTGTAAATAAATAAATAATTTTTAAAAAACTTTCCATTCATTTTTGGTATTAGTTAATTTCCACTGACCCTCACTGAAGGTGTTACAAAATCCCTCATCATCGAGCTTCCCTGCCGAAATCAAATTCAAACGGATATCTGGTGCATGTCTGACATTTCTTAGCTTCACCTTTGTTCCATTGTTAGTCTCCAAACTGACATCTCCCATGCCAACAACTTATGACAAGCCATCATTACCCATCTTCAGTACCCCGAAATTACCATGCATATAAGATGTGAAGAATCCCTTTCTATGAAGTGACATGAAGTGAAACACCAATATCTATATCACCCAGCTTGTCTCATCGCATGCTAGGTTGATCATATTCTCATCATAAACAACCACTAGATCATTGTAGGTAGTAGTAGCAACACGATCAGTAATTTCAAGATCTTTCTTCCCTTGTTTAACACTACCACCCTTGTTCACTATCCTCCATTTGTGATAGTATTTCTTGATATGGCCCCATCTTGCCGCAATGATGACACTCAATATTTGTGTATCTTGATGTCAACTTACTTCGACATTTATCTCTACCCTTTTTGCTTTTATATTTACTTCTCACATATTTTCGGTAGCTAGAGCCTTAGATGGTGATGAAGGACCCTGAGACCTCCTTCTCACATCTTCATTCAACACACCATTCTTAAAATTCCATAGTCACAAACCCATTGGGAGCATAATTGATAAGTGAAACCTGAAATGTTTCCCAAGAATCTACTTAGCAAGCAACCAAAGCCTTATATATCATCAAATTTTTTGCCCATACCAATGGATTCTTAACAACTTAAAATTCATTCAAATGATCAGCCTCATATATCCCTTCTTTATATTTTAGTTGCGTCATATTATTAAGCAAGAATAAATTATTATTGCCAGTCTTTGAAGCATATAAGTTTTAAAATTTGTTCCACAGAGTACATGCACGTGTCTCTTGATCAATGTGATTGTAAACATTTTCCTCATTAAATTGTCAAACAAAACTACACATATGCCAATGCTCAAACTCCCATTTTGAAAACAACAAACCACAAGTTGCTTATGTGTGTATTCAGTAGGTGAATAGGTCTACAAATTCAGCACACACATAAGGGGAAATAGAAGCCAAAAAAAGAACTTCGAGCTATACAACTTGGCGTATTCCATGACGAATCAGAAGAGCAAGAAAGAAGAATACATTTATTTTTATTGTAATTGCATTTTTGTTTTGGACTGTAATAATGCATGACTTGCATGATATGAATACCAAGCTCAGGATGACCATAGATCAACCATAGGGAATTAAACAATCACCATAGACAGACCTTAGGGCACCAATTTTTTTATAAAAAATCCATTTCATAAAAACTAAAATCATTTAAATAAAGTTTAAGACATTTAGGGTCAAAATATGGCTAAAATTTTGATTTTTTACTATGCTCGATCGATCGGCCTTCTCTAGCTTAAAACTCCTCAGTCCGCCGACCACCTCGGCTGACCTGACATTTTATAACAAGAAAGCCCCAACCGACCAACCCAAAAAAATTGACCAAAGTCAAAGGCGCACCTAACCGGTCACTATAGTTCAAAATGGCCTCAGCCAACCGACCTTTGATGACCGGCAAACCAAACCTTAGGCCAGCTGATCGAACCTATGAAGGGCTTGGAATCACTCAATAGCCAACTGATCGGTCCTTTCCTGAGCCAACTGAACCCTCTGAAAATTTGAATTTTGGCTTGGTTTAGCCGAACAGCGAAGCCCCCCATCGACCGAACCTCTCGAGTTGGTCCATTTTTCAGCAATTAAACGTCATTATTTTTTAATCAAACAAATTTAAAAATGCCCTACATATCCCCACGGTCAAAAATTTTCAAGACTCTATATATACCCTATTCATAAGCAAAATTAGCAAGATGATTAGTTGAAAAACTCCCTAAAATATTTTGTTATATTTTCATCTTCAAAACTTATTTTCATACTCTCTTACTCTCATTCATTTCAAAATCATCTTTAAGAGAGAATTTCTTTGTTCTTTCACTCCCATGTTTGCAAATCAATTGTTTTTGAGGGATTGTTGAAAGAAGTATTTATTAAGGAATATATTTTATTTTCAAAGCATTTCACTCTCACTTAAGCCTTTGTTTTTGAAAATCATTCTGAGAGTAATTTTTGAGTTTTTCCCATATTTTTTCTTCAATAAATATTTGTTGGGAAAACTCTTCATAGCTTGTGAGTCTTTGCATATTCATTGCAAGATTCAAAGGCTTACATTGTGCTTATTGCATAACTATTTTCGTAAGCAAAATCTCCAATATCTCCTACACTTTATTTTGAGAAATATTTTAGGAGATATTATTTAAGTTATAAATCTTTGAAAATCACTTCTTGAATATCTTTTTCTTTAGACCAAAGATCATTATCATCAGCATTTTCTCTCATATTATTTCATATATATAATATTTGAGAGAAAACGCTCACATACTCCCTTGAAGTTAATTCGTATCTTCTGTGAGTGCATTTTTGAGCTTCATTGTGTACACTTCTGCTTGTTGTGAGAAGTATTTATTTGTACACAAATTTTCATACCGGTTGTATTCTAGGCATGGCCTAAAGAGGGAGACTCATCTTGTGAAGAGTCCCGAATTTGCTCATACCCAATTAGGAAAGATGGGACTTGCACCACCTTATAAAGTGTACATAGTTTGGCTCAGTTTGGTGAATTAAGCTAAGGTGTCTCCCCCTAGTAAGGAGAATTGGTTATGGCTCAACCCCATAATTTGAGTTGGGGAGTCTCTGCCCCGTAAGGAGAGTGTAAGTGGTATCACTCCGCCTAATTAAAGTGATCGCTTAGTGAAATCCTCTTACTTGTGATCTGGAGCCAGGGACGTAGGCAGGATTGGCCGAACCCTGATAACAAATATTGTGTCTTTCTCTCTTCCCTACGCATTCTAATTTCCGCATTATATTCTCCTGCACACATGCATGTTTATAGTTGATGTATTGTGAATGTAATGCATGTTTTAAATATTGTGAATGGTTGTGAAATACTGAGTTTTCTATACTGTTTTATATATCTACTCAATTAAATATTGTCGGGATTTGTAATACTTAGAAAGACCTTAAGTTGCGTATACTAACTGTGAATCCTAAACATAGGACATATTTGACCTAGGAAGTTTAAAATTTCCAATTCACCCCTGCTCTTGGGAATACATCAATTACATCAACTGGAATTAGAGCCTCGTTGCAAAAAGCTTAACCGCTTATGTCAAAGATCGCAATGGCTCACATTGGTGTATCCCCATTCGGTGAGAGATAGCCATTTACTAGGCCTCCAATATTTTATGGTGCTGACTATACCACTTGGAAACAAAGGACGAGCGTTTTTATAAAATCAATGGACTGGAGGGTCTAGCAAATGACTGTTAAATGAAATTGCTTGAGAATGAATGAAAATGATTTCAGTGCAGTAAATTCAAATGTCATGGATATGGTATATTGTGCTTTCGATTCTAATGTCTTTCATAATATCATGACATGTAAAAATGTGAGAAAATTTTGGGAAGAGCTTGATAAGAGGTATGGAAAGTCTAAGAAAGTGAAAGTCATCTCTCTTGATGCTCTGAGCACGAATGACCATAAGGGAGATAGGTGCAATTATGTAAAATTAGCGGACGACGAGGTATATGATTCTCACTCCACACCTATTGATGATTCAATTGATGAATGCTACTATACATTATGTGCTGAATCATCCAATGCCTCTTGTGAAAATTCTACTAAATCTAGTGATTGTTGTGTTGCATGCATTGATTCATTTGATAATTATTGTGATAACTCTTGTAATAATCATCTGTTGAATTTTATAATGAAAGCATCCCTTCACACGGAGAACTAGAAAAGGCCTTATTTAAAATGCATAAGCTTCTAGTTAGGCTATCTAAAAAGAAAATGTTTCTGTAAAATGAGAATAAAAGGATAGAAAAACAATTAGAAAACTTATAAAATTACCATGCTATTCTAGAAAAGAAAAAGAATAAGAAAATCCTGAAAATTATATGCTTAGAAAGAAATATGGAAGACCTTTATGAAATTATATTCGATACTAAATATGAAAAGAATAATCATGATAAATCCTTTGTAATTAAAAAGAAAATCTTTTAAAAAAGGATTCAAGATCATCTTGTACATCCCACAATCATGCCTCATCAAATAGAAATAAGAGACATAGGCAAAACTCTTCACATGTACATAATACTTGTTTATATTATAAAATGAAATGGCACATTCAATTCACTTGTCCATCTAGAAGTGTTAGAGGCCTAGATAAGAAAATGGAATGGATTGTCAGGAAAGTAAATCCCATAAGACCAAATAAAGATTGGGATCCAATAGGAAGTATATAATTGTTTAATTTTTTCTTAGATCTTAGGATTAGGTTTAGGGGTTGTGATGACTGTAGGTTCAGGAAGTGGTCTGTACCTAAAACATTAAATCTTAGTACATACATTTACTATACCCTATTTTGTATACTAAGAACATCAGATATTCAAGTCAATATGAGAAATTTGAATAATATATCTAATCTGAACATTAATACATATATATCACAATGATTGGGTAAAATGTTAAAATATTGGTTATAGCATGCCTTATGAAATTCACTTCCAAAGGGACAAAGCATCTTTTCCTGGTAAATAATTCTTAATGCTTAACCCATGCTTAAATATAAAAGTGTCAAGTTAAGCATACTTTTGTCCATTGCACAAAATTGAGTTTTAGGGATCCATCTTATATCATATATCATTTTACCCTATACTCATTTTTAAATATAAGAGTTTGAATCAAAAAAATTTAGTCATTACTCAAGTCATAAGCACTAATTTCTTTCTTCTTTTTTTTTTTTTTTAATTCCTTATCCTTTAAGTACTTATTAAAAGACATCCTTCTCTCAATCAAATTGAGGGCATTCTCGAAGGGATTAAAATTGCTTATCAAGTCATATTAAAATGTTCCCTTTATGTGTAAAATGTAAAAATTCCCTAATTTTGATTTTTCCTAAAGCCATCTTCTACATAGGAAATTCTTTACCATTCCACAATCACATCTAGTAAAGATTCATCCCCTGCTTCGTATCCTACTCAAAATTGCGATCATATTTAAAGGATACTTTACTTTCTCCAAAAAGCATTATTCATAACGCTCATATACGCGTAAATGCTTTTTTCCTAGAGTGAGTTAGGACATTTTCTCCTGTTTGCTTATCCTGTAAAATGTCGTGCTTCTCCAAAGTACTCTTTGGAACGTAATGCGTGATTTAACTTTTAAGAGTATTTGTCCAAACTCATCTTATAAGCTCTCATACTTTAAACCAAATCCATTAGAGCTTTTGAATGTGTTGAATAGCTAACATGTTTGCACTAGGTTTCAAATTAAAAGAAAGCTCAAACACCTAAGAAACTTATGCATAAAATTCATTCTAACTCTTGCCTCTCACATATTGAAATTCGTAAGAAAAGAGGCAAAGTAGGTTTAAGACCCTAAATAAATACTCATTGTGACTTTTTGTTCTGTTAAGCCTAAAGCATTCAATGCCAAGTCAAAATCATTGAAAATCTAAAACACTTGGCTAAGAAATCAAAAGATGAAAAGGGGCTTATAATGAGCGATAGGGCATAACTGAGAAGGAGCATCTATCCTTCATAGTTATATTAATTAAATCTTCTCATGATCATTCTCTTTATATCCATATGCCTTTATGTGAATAGCATTGCAGACTACTATTCAAAATGCACCGAATGACTAAATCATTTGGATGAATAGTATTATGTTATATGAATTGTTGATTGAACTACTGGAATGCATGCTGGTGTTGAACGCCAACTGTATGGCTGATGCAATATATTGTGAATTGCATGCTGCTAGTGGATTTATGTTGTTGCATGCTTTATATGAATTATTTGTTAAAAACAACTAGATTTCAATGCAGGTTTTATGGGAAAATGTATAATTTACAGACGACATGCTGCCAAAATTTCGTTAAAATTTTCTCAAAATAAAACCATGTACTAAGATGATTATGATAAAATAAATGTTAAAATATTTTTGAAAGGATGAGTGAAAGTTAAATGAATATTAAATTTCACCCTTACATAATCATTGAACATTTAGGGGAGCTAAGCTCCATCCCTGAGGAAAAACCATAAAGGACTCATATACATCTTACGTAGTCAGCTTTTTGAATATTAATGCTCTTCTAAAAAACTCTGAGCATCATGTCCAGTTCTTAAAATTCTATGTTTAGATATGGACTGTTCTCAGGGTTATGAACATTAAATCATGTCATAATATATATTTTTTGATGCATGTGTGACCTATAGGGATAGTTATACTGGTTGCATAATAAAGAAAATTAGTCTTTATCCAATATATTTATTTTAAGAGATTTAAAATAACTGCTATATGGATTGGAACTCTTAGTGAAACTATTCTTTGATAGGTATAAGCATTTCTTTGCATCTAACTTGGCATTCAAATCTAGAGGGGGGGATTTAATAAAATCTTATTCCTTATGCTCACCCTAATCTTAGCTTAGACTTAAGGCTTGCTGTGGAAAATGTGTTTCAAAGAATAGTGACTTTCTTTTTGCCCATAGAAAATTTTAAATTCATAATATCTAAGAAAGTATTCAATTTCGTAGGGGGATCTCTTGAAATAAACTTTCTATCTTGTTTGTGCTCACCCATTCTTATGCTTAGATATCTATTGAATATTATGTGGCATACGCTCAAATGAAATGATATTATTGAAAATTTTAATTTGAAACAAGTTGTTTAGCCACAATCATTTGGTTTGCCATATGATTTTACATTTAAAATTGTCTATGTAGAGACCCGAGCCCATTAAATAGGGAAAAGGGTAAAAAGGTAATTTTAGCTAGCTTCATCGACGAAGGCCCTTCTGAGGTTCGTTGCTGAAATTTAGAGATCGGCAATGAAGAGATACTGACCGACAGGAAAAATATCAGACAAGGGTTCATCGATGAAGGAAGAGGTTCGTCGATGAAGAGCCTTTTATGGCTCGTCGACGAAGGCACCATCCGTTGACGTGTTTGACCGGGTCAAGGGATCTATAAATATTATTTTTTGGTTTCTTAAGGTTAAGAAACTAAAAACTCTCTCTCTCTCTCTCTCTCTCTCTCTCTCTAGAACCGGCGAACTCTCTCCCTCTCCTCTCTCTTCAATCCTTCACAGTTCGTCACCTGAATCCACGATCCGACGTTACCACATGGATTAGGGGGAAAACCTCTATGATTATAGTGGATTGGATCTTTGATTTGAGGATTTACAGGTTTTATCTCGAAATCGAATTAAGGGTCTAAGTTCGTTTTTGGTTCAGTATATCTGTAGTAAATAGGATTGTATTTAAGTATTGTTCTTCGGTTTTTAGGTTCTAAGAACTCAGTTCGTTGTTTTGGGAGTCGTATAGTTCGTATTTCAGAATTTGAAAAAAAGGTAAGGGGGTATGTTTACATTAGTCTTTTTAGAAAACTAAACCGCTAAAAAGTTAGCTTATGTTTATTTGCACGTATTGACTACTTATTTGCAAAGTTTCACTAGGTAAAAATACCGATTTTACAATTTTACGATTTTGGTAAAAACGAGGGTTTTGGCGTATGAACTCCAAACTTTTCAAAACTTCTTTATTTGTATTAATCTTAACGTAGGAGATGCTTGAACCTCTTGTTTTCCATTTAAATGACATTTTTCGAGTTATATGTTATATAGCAAATGTTGACCAAACAAGTGTGACACATGATATGCAATGAAATATGTGAATCTGTTTAAATACGTATATGAACTATGGGAACTGGAGTTTCATTTTTCTTTCTAAAAATTTGGACAATAGTTACAGGTTATATACCGAGTCTTGTATGTAAAAAAAGGTTAAACCAAGAATGTGTGCACCAGTTTATACCACAGTATGAATGAATGAGTTTGTGAAAATACTAGAACTGTACAGGTGATTTGTAAATTTGAAACAAGTTAATTCATTTTATCATAAATTGTATATATGATATTTGAAACCACGGCTTGTTACTATCAGAGCCTTAAAAATCTCACTGTTATATGAGAGCCTTAAAAAGCTCACCATTATAAGAGAGCCTTAAAAAGTTCAATGCTATATAAAGTCTTAAAAGCTTAAGCGCGGTTCCGTTGCTTTATACTGGATATAGTGCAACCACACATCTAATTTTCAGTGTGGGTATCGAGATAGTTGGCTAGATTGGAGTGCGCCTCTAGTAAATTAATGGACCAGGTGGTTCCAATCGGACTATAGTAAATCGCACAACCTGAGCCAAGGGGTAGTGTTGGCATTTGTCATTATTGTTTCTAAGCTGGACAGTGTTCTAAATATGCATATACATGATTTAAAAACTAAAATGGCCAAAGTCACAGGTTTGAGTACCAGGCGAAGGGATCGTACAGTGTATGGGCCTGTACCCTACCCTCACCTCGGGATTCTCGCTTGCAACGATGCCAAATTATCTTTCGAACGAATTATGTCTATATATCTTCTATATTACAGTATTGAAAATATGCTATACATATGTAACTGATTTCTACTGATTTGAATATGTATGGTTACACACTGATATAATATCTTGCACCTTACTGAGAAGTGTCTCACCCCAACATACAACCGTTGTTTCAAGTCATACAGAACATCAGTCCTAGTTGATAGAGGGACGTGGAGGGTCATATTGTGTTTAGCTTACATAAGTGTTCTATATAAGTAATATACTTAGTTCAAAACGTCTTTTTGGGGATTGTAAGAATGCGTTATGTTTTAAGTACGATCATATGTATTTTAGGATACAATTAGAAACTCTAGTTATGTCTATTAGATTCCATATGAATGTTTATGTTTTCTGCTGTGCATGAGATTAGATATCAGTATGAATCACTTGTGTGTCCCTATTAAAGGCGGGTGGTATATGCATGTTCACTCAGAGATAGGTGTATTATACAGGTGTGATAGCACTCTGGGGCCGTGTAATTGGTTAGAGCGTTACAATTGATATCAAAGCCTTAACCAGCCGAAAATGTGATATGGTTCACACTGCCTGGTTATGGAAGTGTTCAGAACTTAGGATTCTAGGTTCTACAGATTAGACTATACCAGAGTTTAGGATGGAAATAAGACATTTGAGTTTTTCTTAGTACAAAGGAGGACAGAAATCCATTGACATACTTCTTTGTTTTTCTAGATCGGTTGCAAGGTTTAGAAAATCACAGCAATCCATCGACAGTTTTTGTTTCTGAGTGGAGGGGCGAAATTTGAGTTAGAATGAGAATGTTGAGTTATTTGAGTACGTCAGCAGTAGGAATGTGGTTTAGGGAACTAAGTTTATAGTAATGTAGTATTAGCTGATACTTAGGTTATTAAGCTTCTAATTGATGTTCACAATTGCTTTTTAGGATGGAATTCAGGGACAATACTGCCAATGTAGGAGACAGTAGTAGTGAGGGTGTCAACCATGAGGCTGGCAATGACTCCACGAGTGTATTATGGGATTTTGCACAGCAGCTTATGGCTGAGGTGGTGCAAACAAATAGGGGGTAGGACCGTCCCATAGCTAAGATGGGATGCTCCATTGATCAGTTCACTAGACTGAAGCCTTCTGTTTTCATAGGAAGTGCAGATCCGATTCGAGCTGAGAATTGCATCCAAGAGATGGAGAAGATCCTAGATGTAGTGAATTAAACAGAGAATAAAAAGGTAACCTTTGCAATGTTCAAGTTGTCAAGGGAGGCAAAGAGATGGTGGGTGTTGGTAAAGAAAATAAAGGAGCACCGATCGATACCAGTTGTGAAGAGATGGGCCCATTTCAGAGAATTATTCTTTGAATGGTACTTTCTAACCATAGTTAGAAATGCAAAGATTGAGGAATTGATTAGCCTAGCGCAGAAGTTGCTGACAGTGTAGCAGTACGCTGCCAGATTCCAAGAGCTATCCCAATTTGCTCCATTCATCATACCGGATGAGGCAATGAGGGCCTAGAAGTTTTAGAAGGGTATAAAGAAGGAGATCCAAAGGTAGATAGCGAAATTGCAGTTGTAGGATTTTGCTACACTAGTAGACAAAGCCATTGTAGTAGAGGAGAGTCTGTTGGAGGACGCAGAGGTTTAGGTACCGAAAAAGAGGCCAACGCCTCCCACTTCTTCTTCTGGTGCAAGGCAAGGCAACTGGAAGAAGAACTGTAGTGGTACATCTCAGAACATGATATCCTATCATGGTTGCCCTACGTGTGGTAAGGGGCACTCTGGGCAGTGTTGGAGGACAGGGGCTTATTTACGGTGTTGTAAGCAAGGATATTAGGCGAAAGATTGTCGTATGCAGGGAAACGGCAGAGCCCCACAACACCCATATAAGGGAGGTACATAGTCGCAACGTGGTGGTCAACAGGGGGTACAGCCCAAGCTAGGGTGTATTCCCTGACTCCAGGTGACGCAGAGAATGTTGGTGATGTAGTCAAGGGTACCATTTATATGATTTCGCATAAAGCTATTGTATTATTTGATTATGGGGCAACACATTCCTTTATTTCATGAGGATTTATTAAACTGTGTGGGTTAAAGGTTCAACAACTCGATCATGAACTGGTAGTGGCTACACCATCTGGGTTTGTAGTCGTATGTAGTAAAGTAGTCCATGACTTTCTAGTAGAAATTCAGGAGAAGGTACTACCAGTAAGTCTCATTGTATTTGACATGCATGGCTTCAATATCATCTTAGGGATGAACTGGTTATCTGCAAGTTATGCCAGTATCGATTGCCACATTAGGGAAGTAATGTTTAAATCACCAGGGGAGCAGGAATTCAAGTTCTTAGGATCGTGTGTGCATTCTGCACCACAGATCCTTTTAGCACTGTAGGCTAGGATATTACTCTTGAAGGGATGCCAAGGGTACCTGACGTTTGTGAAAGACGTGCCAGAAGAAGACCGTATATTGGAAGGGAGCAAGTTCCCAGATGTATTTCCAAAGGAGTTGTCAAAATTACCTCCTGATCGCAAGGTGGAGTCTGTTATAGAGTTGGTTCCAGGTACGGCACCAATATAGAAAGTTTTATACCGTATGGCTCCAGCAGAATTGAGAGAGTTTAAGGAGCAGCTACAGAAGCTACTAAACAAGGGGTATATTCGACCAAGTGTTTCGCCCTGCGGAGCACCGATGTTATTTGTAAAAAGAAGGAAGAGTCAATGAGGATGTGCATCGACTATAGAGAGCTTAACAAGGTGATAATAAAGAATGATACCTACTACCCAGGATTGAAGATCCGTTTAACCAGCTACAGGGTACACAAATTTTCTCTAAGATTGATATACGATTTGGGTATCACCCGCTGAAGGTGAAAGCGAAGGACATTTCAAAGACAGCTTTTTGAATCTGGTATGGCCATTACGAATTTATGGTTATGCCTTTCAGTTTGATGAATGCACCTGCGACATTTATGGATCTAATGAATAGGGTGTTTCACGAATACTTAGACCAGTTAGTCGTAGTATTTATAGATGGCATCCTAGTGTATTCTAGGAGTGCTACAAAACATAAGGTTCATTTGAGATTGGTATTGCAAATGCTCAGGGAAAAGAGGTTATATGCTAAACTGAAGGAATGTGAGTTCTGGTTGGAACATATTGCTTTTCTAGGGCATGTAGTGTCCAAAGAAGGGGTATCAGTGGACCCAAGTAAAATAGAAGCAGTAGTGGACTGGGCTAGGCCGAAGAATGTTCAGGAGGTCAGAAGTTTTCTAGGTCTTATAGGATGCTACCGATGGTTCATAGAAGGATTCTCTAGTTTAGCAAGTCCTTTGACATGACTCACATGGAAGAATGTGAAGTATGATTGGATAGATGAGTGCGAACTGAGTTTTTAGGAGCTGAAACAGCAGTTGGTTTCTACTCTAGTTCTAACCATTCCATCTGGGGATGGTGGATTTGTTATCTACAGTGACGCCTCTAAGAAAGGTCTCGAGTGTGTTCTAATGCATCAAGGAAGAGTGATTGCTTATGCTTCTCATCAACTCAAAGAGTACAAGAAGAATTACTCGACACATGATATGAAATACGCAGCGGTAGTGTTTGCATTAAAAATTTGGAGGCACTACCTGTACAGTGAAAGGTGCGAGATTTTTACCGACCATAAAAGTCTTAAGTATATTTTCACCCAGAAAAAGCTAAATATGAGGCAGCATAGATGGTTCGAGCTGATAAAAGACTATAATTGTACCATTAGCTATCACCCAAGAAAAGCAAATGTGGTAGCTGATACTCTGAGTCGAAAGTATGTTGATGCATCAGTCTCAGTAGTGGGAGTTCAGCATCAGATTTGTATAGACCTGGAAAGGCTGGGCTTAGAGGTTGTGGAAGGAAATCACCAGGCTCTTCTTACTAGCTTAATGGTACAACCTATACCTTAGAGGAAAGGATTAGAACAGCTTGGAAGGAGGACAAAGAGCTGGTAGAGGTTGTATAAGGGGTACATAGTGGTTCAAAGCTGAATTTCAATATCTCTGATGATGGGATATTGAGATTCCCTGGTAGGGTTTGTGTACTGAATGATGCCAAGAATAAATAGGTAATCTAGAGGAGGCACACCGTTCTCTCTACACCGTACATCCAGGAAGTACAAAGATGTACCAAAAATTGAGGGAATCTTTCTGGTGGTCGAACATGAAAAGAGAGATTGCCCATTTCATAGAGTAGTGCCTGACATGTCAGCAAGTCAAGGTAGAGCACCAAAGGCTAGTAGGACCCCTTCAGCCACTTGACATTCCCAAGTGGACATGGGAGCATATCTCGATGGATTTCGTATTGGGGTTCCCTACGGCGGTGCATGGGCAGAATGCTATATGGATTGTAGTTGATTGGCTGACGAAGATTGCACATTTCATTCCAATCAGAGTCAGCTATTCTCTGAATAGGCTGGTAAAGCTATATGTGCAGAAGATTGTACAACTCCATGGTATTCTGATTTCTATCGTTTTATATCGAGACCCATGCTTTACTTCTCGATTCTAGAAGAGTCTATCGGATGCCTTGGGATCGCAACTTACTTTCAGTACATCATTTCACCTGCAAACGAATGGACAGTCTGAGAGGACTATTCAGACGTTAGAGGATATGTTGTGAGCATGTGTACTAGACTTTGGGGACAGTTGGATACGGTATCTACCGCTTGTGGAATTTGTGTATAATAATAGCTACCAGGCCAGTATAGAGATGGCGCCATATGAAGCATTTTATGGTCATCGGTTTCGGTCTCCGTTGTACTAGGATCAAATAGGCGAGCGGCAGATACTAGGACCGAAATTGTTTCAGCAGGCCTCTACAAAGGTCGAGCTGATTAGAGAGAGAATCCGGGCAGCTCAGAGTTGGCAGAAGAGTTATACTGATACTCGCTGACCAGAGCTAGAGTTTGAGGTAGGAAATATGGTATTCCTGAAGATTGCTCTGAAGAAAGGAGTAATGAGGTTTGGGAAGAAAGGGAAACTAAGCTCTCGATATATTGAACCATTTCAGATCCTGGAAAGGATAGGTCTGGTTGCTTATCGAGTGGCATTACCCCCAGCACTATCCAGAGTTCATGACGTGTTTCACATGTCAGTGCTGAGGATGTACGTGCCCGATCCTTCGCACATGCTGAGTTATGAGCTTCTAGAGATCAGTGATGCATTAACATACAAAGAGGTTCCAGTACAGATATTAGATCAGAAGGTACAAAAGTTGTGGACTAAGGAGATACCGTTCGTGAAGGTACTATGGCGTAATTATGCAGTGGAAGAAGCTTCATGGGAATTAGAGTCAGAGATACGCCAGAAGTACCCTCAGTTATTCGAAGATAGTTAGGGTTAGATAGGTTAGTAAGAATGTATAAATGTATGGTAGAATAGGTGGTTCATCTTATTTTAGATATGGTCTTCAAGAGAGTTTTTTATGTATTGCAATCTCCCGAAGCATCACATTGTAACCATGGTATTCCTTCGCCATATGTGAGGGTATGTAATAAACTTGGACCAAAGCCGCTATGTGGGTGGCTGCCGACTCTTCTGTAGAACTAAGTAATGAGGAGAGGTTATACTTAGAAATAATTAATAAATTTTGATGACAAATTTTTTATAAGGAGGGGAGATTGTGAAGATTCGAACCCGTAAAATAGGGAAAAGGGTAAAAAGGTAATTTTGGTAGGGTTCATCGATGAAACCAAGGTTCTCGTCGATAAAGGCCCTTTTGAGGTTCATCCCCAAAATTCAGAGCCTCAGTGAGGAAGAGATCCTGACTGACAAGAAAAGTATTGGACAAGGGTTCGTTAACGAAGGAAGAGGTTCGTCGACGAAGAGCCTTTTGTGGCTCATCAACAAAGGCACCATTCGTCGATGAGTTTGACCCGATCAAGAGGTCTATAAATATCATTTTTTGGTTGCATAAGGATTAATAAACTCTCTCTCTCTCTCTCTCTCTCTCTCTCTCTCTCTCTCTCTCTCTCTCTCTAGAACCGTTTAACTCTCTCTCTCTTTTCGATCCTTCGTTGTTTGTCGCCCGAATCCATGATCTGACATTACGACGTGGATCAGGGGGAAAACCTCTATGATTATAGCGTATAGGATCTTTGTTTTGAGGACTTTCAGGTTTTATCCTAAAATCGAGGTAAGGGCCTAAGTTCATTTTTGGTTTGGTAAATCTGTAGTAAATAGGATTGTATTTGAGTATTGTTCTTTGGTTTTTAGGTTTTGAGAACTCTGTTCGCTATTTTGGGAGTCATATAGTTTGTGTTTTGGAATTTAGAAAAAGGTAAGGGGATTTGTTTACATCAGTATTTTTAGAAAACTAAACCGCTAAAAAGTTAACTTATGTTATATGCGCGTATTGACTACTTATTTGCAAAGTTTTACCTGGTAAAAATGTCAGTTTTACGATTTTATGATTTTGGTAAAAATGAGGGTTTTGGCATATGATCTCCAAACTTTTCAAAACTTCTTTATTTGTATTAATCTTAACGTAGGAGATGCTTGAATCTCTTGTTTTCCATTCAAATGATATTTTTCGAGTTATATGCAATATAGCGGATGTTAACCAAACAAGTGTGACATATGATATGCAATGAAATATGTGAATCTATTTAAATACGTATATGAACTATGGGAACTGGAGTTCCATTTTGTTATCTAAAAATGTGAAAAATAGGTGTCGGTTATATATCGAGCCTTTTATGTAAAAAAGGGTTAAACCGAGAATGTGTGCGTCGGTTTATACCACAGTGTGAATGAATGAGTTTGTGAAAATGCTGGAACTGTACAGATGATTTGTGAATTTGAAATAAGTTAATTTCTTTTATCATAAATTGTATGTATGATATTTGAAATTGCGGCTTGTTACTATCAGAGCCTTAAAAAGCTCACTGTTATATGAGAGCCTTAAAAAGCTCACCGTTATAAGAGAGCCTTAAAAAGCCGAATGTTATATGAAGTCTTAATAAGCCTAAGCGCAGTTCCATTGCTTTATAGTAGATATAGTGCAACCACACATTTGATTTTCAGTGTCGGTATCAAGATAGTTGGCTGGATTGGAGTGTGCCTCTGGTGAATTAATGGACCACGTGGTTCCAGTCGGACTATAGTAAATTGCACAACCCGAGCCAAGGGATAGTGTTGGCATTTGTTATTATTATTTCTAGGCTCGACCGTGTTCTAAATATGCATATACATGATTTAAAAACTAAAATGGCCAAAGTCACAGGTTTGAGTACCAGGGGGAGGGATCGTACAGTGTATGGGCCTGTACCCTACCCTCACCTTGGGAACTCTCGCTTGCAACGATGCCAATTTATCTATCGCAAGAATTATATCTATATATCTTCTATATTACAGTATTGAAATTATGCTATACATATTGAATTGATTTCTACTGATTTGAATATGTATGGTCACACACTGATGTAATATCTTCCACCTTACTGAGAAGTGTCTCACCCCAACATATAACCTTTGTTTCAGGTCCTGCAGGACATTAGTCCTAGTTAATAGAGGGACGTGGAGGATCGTATTTTGTTTAGCTTAGGTAAGTGTTCTTTATATGTAATAAACTTAGTTCAGAATGTATTTTTGGGTATTGTATGTTATGTTTTAAGTACGATCATATGTATTTGAGGATACAGTTAGAAACTCTGGTTATGTCTATTAGATTCCATATGAATGTTTATGTTTTTCGTTGTGCATGAGATTAGATATCAGTACGAATCACCTATGTGTCCCTATTAAGGGCGGGTGGTATATGTATGTTCACTAAGAGCCAGGTGTATTATAGAGGTGCGGTAGCACTCCGGGGCCATATAAAGGGTCGGGGCATTACAATTGGTATCCGAGTCTTAACCAGCTGGAAGTATGATATGGTTCACACTGCTTGGTTATGGAAGTGTTCAGAGCTTAGGTTGCAAGGTTCTGTAGATTAGACTGTATGAGAGTTTAGGATGGGAATAAGACATTTGAGTTTTTCTTAGTACACCTGAGGATAGAAATCCATTGAAAAACTTCTATGTTTTTCTAGATCAGTTGAAAGGTTCAGAAAATCACGGCAATCCATCGACGTTTTTTGTTTCCGAGTAGAGGGTCGGAATTTGAGTTAGAATGAGAATGTTGAGTTATCCGAGTACGTCAGCAGTAGGAATGTGGTTTAGGGAACTAAGTTTATAGTAATGTAGTATTATCTGATACTTAGGTTATTAAGCTTCTAATTGATGTTCACAATTGCTTTTCAGGATGGAATCCAGGGACAATGCTGCCAACGTGGGAGGCAGTAGTAGTGAGGGTACCGGCCTTGAGGCTGGCAGTGACTCCACGAGTGTATTGCAAGATTTTTCACAGTAGCTTATTGCTGAGGTGGTGCGAACGAATAGGGAGCAAGACCATCCCACTGCTGAGATGGGATGCTCCATTGATCAGTTCACTAGAATGGAGCCTTCTTTTTTCATACGAAGTGCAGATCCGATTTGAATTGAGAATTGGATCCAAGAGATCGAGAAGATCCCAGATATAGTGAACTGCACAGAGAAGCAGAAGGTAATATAATATAATATCATAATGTTATAACAATAATATATATATATATATATATATATATATATAATTAGATCCAATCTTCCTGATTGTTCAGGAAGATTGGAATTTCATTTCCAATTCATCAAAGGCGCCCCCCTACCTGTGCCAAGCCTATGTCTCTCTCCTCATGCTCTCGCACTCTTTCTCTTTATTTATCCTTTATCCGTAAGCCGACTCAAAAAATGAACACCGCCACGAGGTCCCGATTTCGATTCTTAGCAAATTAATCGAAGTAGATTTTTGATTTGGGGATCCTAGGCACCACTCCAAGGCTAAGGTGAGGAGTACAAATTATTTCTGTTGTTTTGAAAAATTTTAACCAATTAAATTGTAGTATTTAATTATTAAATTGAAGTATTTAATTATATCAAATTTTTAGGAATATTTTGGGATTAAGTTAAATTGTAGGGAATTGATTAAATTAGATTTTGGAAATGTTTTGGAATTAAGTTTAATTGCACGAATTTGATGAAATTAGATTTCTGGGAATATTTGGAATTAGATTAAATTACGAGGATTTGATCATATTGGTGTTTTTAAATATATTAGAAATTAAATTTAAATATAGGAAGTGAATCATAACCGCGTTGTTTTTTAGAATCTAACCGGTTAATTGGAGTACGTGGGCCTAGGAAATATTAAAATAATTATAATTTCAGGGTAGAGCTAATTAAACCTAGGCATGTGAATACAAGGATTTGTGCAAACACAGTGGGCATCGGTTTAGGATCCTTGCAGACACGTTCTCAATAAATAGGTAAGGGGAATAAATTACTTCATGACTTTTTAGAAATTAATTGATTAAATTAAAGTAAGATATGAATATATATTATGTGTAATTTTCTGACTTGTCAGGCATATGAAAATAATGGCCTTGAATTATTATATGTTTTTCTAGGCAAGTATTATGTGAGGTATGAGGAATAGCTTTGATCACCTAAAAATAAATATGTGAAAATATTATATGATGAAATGTGATTTATATTGCATGGATTTCATGAAATTAGATTTCTGGGAATATTTTGGAATTAGATTAAACTACGGGGATTTGATCATATTGGTTTTTTTAAATATGTTAGAAATTAAATTTAAATATGGGAAGTGGATCATACCCGCATTTTTTGTTAGAATCTAACCGATTAATTGGAGTACGTGGGCCTAAGAAATGTTAAAATAATTATAATTTCAGGGTAGAACTAATTAAACCTAGGCATGTGAATACAGGGATTTGTACGAACACCGTGGACGTCGGTTTAGGATCCTTGCAAGCACGTTCTTAATAAATAGGTATAGGGAATAAATTACTTCACGACTTTTTAGAAATTAATTGATTAAATTAAAGTAAGATATGAATATATATTATATGTAATTTTCTGACTTATCAGGCATATGAAAATAATGGCCTTGAATTATTATATATTTTTTTGGGCAAGTATTATGTTATGACATATTACTGAAAATATGTGAGGTATGAGGAATGGCTTTGATCACCAAAAAATAAATATGTGAAAATATTATATGATGAAATGTGATTTATATTGGGATATGTTTTGTACAGATATGATTTATACAGATATATATATATATATACAGACATGTTTTACACGCGTATGATGATATGAGTATATACAGATATGTTTTATACATATATGATGAAACAAAATTTAAACAAACATGTTTTTATCATATATGATGATATGTGATATATACAGACGCGATGTTTTTATGCTAACAGATATGATGAACAGCTATAAGTTACAAACGAGATGTGTTACATACACGTGGATACTCATGAGCTTGAACACGTTTGTGAGATATGAAAACTTTTGGAAATATATTATTATGTAAATTTAGTGGTGGAAATAAGAACCCGATTGGTTAATGATATGAGAGCACGATACAGTTGCTAGTGATTGAGTTAGTGCAACCACACAGCTCGGGGAGCGTGTTGGTATTGGAAGTCGATTGAGCCTTCGAAGAGATGTTGACTACCCTTGGGTCTGGACCAGGCTGCAGTGGACCAACCGTACTATAGACGAGGTATTTTTACTTAACTTGGTAAGCCAACCATGGTTAAGTTCCGCCTTGAGGCCACACAACCCAATCATGTAGGGTTATTACATGACGGTGATATGAATATGTTCCTCATTACAGACGCGATACACTCATATGATTGTACTTGGCAGATATGTTATTTTCTACATAGAGATATT
This sequence comes from Malania oleifera, assembly GCF_029873635.1. NCBI lineage: Eukaryota > Viridiplantae > Streptophyta > Magnoliopsida > Santalales > Ximeniaceae > Malania > Malania oleifera. The sequence goes on along the minus strand of NC_080429.1, from coordinate 56,540,966 downwards.
TACTGAGCATGATCACATTTTCGAGAAATATATGTGTATATATATATATATATATATATGTACATATGTATATATGTATATAAATATGAGTATAATTACTATGAATTCTCAGTTAAATTAATATTTATATGAACATGATATGATACTCTAAAACTCATTTGCCACACACTGAAAATAATTTATTCACACTTACTAAGAGGTGTCTCACGCCAAAGATCTTAAACATTTCAGGAAATTCAGGTAGCCAGGCGGAGCGAGCTCTAAGATAGAGGAGACATAGTTCTTATAGTTCAGGGTATGAGTATTTTTTTTTTTTTTTTTGGGAATGGAGATATGTTGTATAATCCTTAGGATTTCTGATGAATTTTTGGGGTTCGTATGCATAGTTTTAAAGACTTTAGTACTCTAACATTGTATGTAAAGTTAGGTGTATCATATTTTCTGCTGGACTATTAGAATGTGAATATGGACAAATGGATCCCTGGTACCTTACCTTGGGTTCGAGTTGACTTGGTTAATGTTATTACGGTAACAAAGGTATAGAATTATAATATATTTATATGTTTATAAAAAAAATCTAGGCGTCACAGTTATGGTATCAGAGCCTAGGTTGTTAGGTTCTGCAGACTTAAGCGGATACAATATCAGAGTATAGAGATGAATCATGATGAGCGTAGAAAATGGGTAGAGTAAGAATCTAGCAAGTCATTATTGGAAGCTAAATAGAATCTTGGATTTTTGTTTTGAAACTTGGAAGTGGAAATCCATCAATAGTCTTCCATGATTTTCCTGCAATGACAGTTTCAGGAAAATTACGGCAAAACCATTGACGGTTTTGCTTCTGAGCAGAGAGGCTGAGACTTGGGATGTTAGTGGGTGGGAAATGGCCAAAAATTTTGTGGATGTTCAATTGTTTCCTTAGATTGATGATAGTGTTCCTCATGTTAAGAAATTAGAATTCTGAAATTATTTTTGTTCTATTTTCAGGATGGACCCTGGAAATAGCAATGCTCATGCTCGAGGGGGTGATGATGTGGGGCCTTCTAGTATAGGCAACAGCGATTCTGATGCAGTCCTGCATAGTGTTGCTCAACAAGTAATGGTTGAGATAGCATGAAGTTCTAGGGTGTAGGGTCACCTGCTAGTGGATCAGGCTGCACTATAGAGCAATACACCCGGATGAATCCTCCGGCCTTTTCTAAAAGGGCAGACTAGATTGTGGTAGAGAAAGGGATACATGAGATTGAGAAGAACCTGACAGTACTATGCTACACTGACGAATAGAGAGTTTTGTATGCTACGTTCAGACTGACAGGGGAGGCTGAGCGTTGGTGGTCTGCAGTGAGGCTCCTGGAGGAGTAAAGACTTTTACCAGTAGCCCTGACTTGGGGAAGGTTTAAGGAGATCTTTTTGCACCATTATTTCCCTGCCTCCGTCAAAGAGGTAAAGATGGAGGAGTTTTTGAATCTAACTTAGGATCATCTGACAATGCCACAATATCCTGCTAAATTTGTGGAGCTATCTCGTTTCGCCCCATTCATGATACCAGATGAGTTTAAAAAGGCTCAGGGATTCGAGAGAGGGCTAAGATAGGAGGTGTATGAGCAGGTGGCGGTTTTGGAGTTACGAGATTTTTCTAAGCTGGTGAATAAAGCCGCCATAGCTGAAGCCAGTTGACAGAGGGGTATAGGAGGACAAAGTCAGAAGAAGAAGCCTGCGCCTCCTAGTTTTCAGGTGAGCACTAGTCAGGGCTAGTGGAGGAGATATGATGCGGGCTAGTGAAAGGTAGGGGCACACCAAGTTCCTCAGGGCAATCCAGCACCTCCTACTTGCCCTCGATGCTACAAAAGATATTCAGTAGAGTGTTGGGTTAAGGTGGTCACTTGCTAGCGATGCGGACAGTCGGGCCATATGACGCGGGATTGTCATGTGCCCCTGAGCTATGCGCCTGCTTCGAGACAATATCGAGGAAATTACTTAGCACCCCAAGGCGATCAGAAGAGGAATACCACCCCGGCATGGGTCTATGCACTAACTACCGGCTAAGTTGTAGAGAATTTCCCCAGGATCAACATGGTAATTTCTGATCATCGAAATGGGGAAAAACGGAGCCGGAATCGTAGATAGAAGGTAGGGTGGTCGAAACTTAGAGAGAGAAATAGAAAGAACTTGATTTCCTCGCTGAAAATGTGATTTTTCTCATATATATACATATATATATATATATATATAGATGCTGGCCACGTGGCTTTGTCGATGAGACACGTGTACTCGTCGACGAGACATGTGTACTCGTCGATGAGACATGTGCACTTATTGATGAACCACAGAAGGGTGTTCATCGACCAATCCATGAACCTCGTCGCCGAGCTTGAATGTTCTGAAATCTTGCTCTTTGTCTCTTTTCATTGACGAGACACGTGTCCTCATCGGTGGATCAAAGAAGGTAGTTTGTCAATAAGCTCAGGGCACTTGTTGATGAAACCCTATAGATTCTCCCTTAAAATTTCTTTTTCCATCTTTTCTCCTTTCTTTTCTTTCCTTCACTTTTTTCCTTAATTAATTTCACAACTTAAATTTTTCGAGTCTCTACATTCTCTTCTTATAAAAATTTCATCCTCGAAATTTACTTACAATGCTATACACCATCCCCTGAGAAAAAATTCATTACTTATTTTATTATTTACCCTCACTTATGGTAGAGGAATACCGTGGCTACCTATACGATACTAGAAGATTACAATAACTAATCAAAATTCTCCCAAAACCCACTCTATCCTATAAACCAAAACACAATTTAATACATCAGCCACCCTTTACTGTATGAAACGAAATCAAAACAAAACTTACCTTATCTGAACTATTACTTCCTTTTCTGACCAATACTGATCCCCACTGAATAGATGTCGGTACTTCTTCCATATCTCCTCTTCTAGCTCCTACGAAGCCTCGTATACTGCATGATTCCTCTACAATGGCTTCACTAGTGGTATTTTCTTGGTGCACAACTCTTGTTCCTTTCTATCCAGAATCTGCACTGGTATTTCTTCATATGCTAAAGTATCTCTAAGCTCAAACTCCTCATAGCAGATCACATGGGAGGGATCTAGGATGTATTTCCTCAACTTAGCTACATGGAATACGTCATGAATCCTAGATATTGATGGAAATAAAGCTAACCTGTAGGCAACTGGACCCACTCTCTTAAGTATCTCGAATGTGTCAATGTACCTAGGGTTCAACTTACCTTTCCTCCTAAACCTCATTGCTCCTCCCAGCGGTGCTACTCTTAAAAAAAAATTATAATATCCCAAATCAAACTCTAACTTTCGACGATGAGTATATGTGTAACTTTTTTTATGACTTAGGGCTGCGCTAATTCTGTCTCTAATAAGTCAAACTTTATCATGCGCCTGCTACACCAATTCTGGCCATAGAACTCACATTTCACCCATTTCATCCCAATATAGTGAAAAGCGACACCTTCTACCTTATAATGTCTCATAAGGTGTCATTCAAATGCTTGCCTAGTAACTGTTATTATATGCAAATAAACCAGTGGCATAAACTGGGTCCAATTACCGTTGAAGTCCAGTACACATGCTCATAGCATATCCTCTAGTATTTAGATCATCCTCTCCGTCTACCCATCGGTCTGAGGATGAAGGGCTGTGCTGAATGATAATTGAGACCCCAAAGCTTCCTACAAACTTCTCCAAAACCGTGATGTGAAACATGGGTCTCGGTCTAAAACTATGGATACTGGCACTCCATGGATTCGAACTACCTCTTGTATGTATAACTCTACCAATCTGATCATGGATTAGTTGACTTTAATAGAGAGAAAGTGGGCAGTTTTCGTCAATTGGTCTACCACTACCCAAATGACGTTCTGTCCATGCAACGTCAGTGGTAATCTTGTAAAGAAATCCATAGATATATGATCTCACTTCTATTCATGGATATAAAGTGGCTACAACTGTCTCGTCAGTCTTTAGTTCCCAGCCTTTACTTGCTAGCACGTTAAACACTGCTCCACAAACTCAGCTATCTCCCTCATTATGTCGCTCCACCAAAATGACTCTCGAAGATCCCGATACATTTTAGTGCTGCCAAGATGCTCAGTGTAAAGGGATCTATGCGCCTCCTCCAGGATAGTCTTCTTAATCGCAGCATCTTTAGGTACGCACAATCTGATACGAAACCTCAAAGCTCCATCATCTGAAAAACTAAACTCATCTCCCCGTCCGTCATGCACTTTATGCATCAGCTCTACTAATTGTGCATCATCCCTATAAGCAGCTTTAATCTTTTCCTGCAGGGTAAGCTGTAGTAAAAAGTTGGCAATAAATTCCTGGTGACCATCCTCTACCAGTACCACACTGAGTCTCTCCAAATTCATCTAGATCGGATGCCGGATCGTTACTGCTGATAATGCTGCTTCTATTGATTTTCGGCTTAGAGCATCAACCACCACGTTTGCTTTCCTTTGGTGGTAGCTGATAGTGCAATCATAGTCTTTAATAAGTTCAAGCCATCTCCTTTTCCTCATATTCAGTTCTTTCTGGGTGAAGACATACTTCAAATAATGCCTTCAAATCTTTAGAGCATACACCACTGTAGCTAACTCCAAATCATGTACTGGGTAGTTCTGTTCATATTCCTTAAGTTGCTGAGAGTCATATGCAATAACCCTCCTGTGTTGCATCAACACACACTTGAGTCCCTTCTAGGATGCATCACTATATATAACAAATCCATCCTCTCCTCATGGAATAGATAACACCAGTGCAGTGACAAGCTGTTGCTTCAACTCCTAGAAGTTCTTCTCACACTCGTCGACTCATTCAAACTTTACATTTTTCCTCGTGAGTCGTGTCAGTGGACCTGATAATCTAGAAAACCCATCCACAAAATTCTAGTAGTACCCTGCCAGACTTAGGATGCTTCTGATCTCCTGAACGTTTCTCAGTCTTACCTAATTCATCACCTCTTCTACCTTACTTGGATCTATTGATATGCCATCCCCAGAGATCACATGCCCAGGGAAAGTGACCTACCACAGCCTGAATTCACATTTCTTAAACTTGGAGAACAACTTCTTTTCCCTCAACACCTGCAATACCAACCTCAGATGATGCTCATGCCCTTCAAAACTCTTTGAATAAACTAATATATCATCTATAAATATCACAACAAACAGCTCCAAGACCTGATGGAATACCCGTATCATCATATCCATAAATGTTGCAGGTGCATTAGTCAGACCAAATGGCATAACTAGAAACTTGTAGTGGTCATATCTAGTTCTGAATGCTATCTTCTGAACATCCTTAGCTTTGATTTTCACCTAATGGTATCCCGATCGAAGGTTATTCTTGGAGTAGACCTGGGTCCCCTAGAGCTAATCAAATAAATCATCAATTCTAGGAAGATGATACTTATTCATGATTGTCACTTTATTTATCTCCTTATAACTGATCTGCATTCTTAACGTCCCATCTTTCTTCTTTACAAAAAGTACTGGCACACCCCAGGGCGACACGCTAGGTTTGATAAATCCTTTATCTAATAACTCCTGTAACTGGTCCTTAAGCTCTTTTAACTCGGCTAGGGCCATCCTATAGGGTGCCTTAGATATCGGTGTTGACCCTGGAAGTAGATCCACTGTAAACTCAATCTCCTGATCTAGTGGTAACCCAGGTAACTCTTCTAGAAATACATCTAAAAATTCTCTAACTACTAGAATATCAGCAAGCTTTAATTCTCCCTCTAGTATCTCCTTTACATAAGAGACATACCCCTGGCAACCATCCTGAAGTAGCCTCCTCGCTTGAATAGCCGATACTAACTATGGAGAGGCGCGTATACGCGATTCCACAAATTTGAATTCTTGCTCTCCCGATGGTTTGAAAATCACCTCTTCTTGATGGAAATCAATGCTGGTGTAGTTAGCTACCAATTAATCCATACCCAATATTATATAGAACCCCTGCATTTTTAATACCACCAAGTCAGCTGATAATACTCTCCCCTGAATATCTATCGAATAGCCTTTGAGCACCCTTTGAGATCTCACTACTGACCCGGTCAGTATGACTACTGAGAACTTGACATTTAGCAACTGGGTTTCTACTCCTCATATTTTGATATATTTAGCAATATAAAGGAATAAATCGCTCCTAAATCAAATAACACCACACCTTTACTTGAAAAATATAAAAATTTGTACCTGATTATTTTTTTGGAACTATTTGGGAGCAGGAGCCATCCTGTACTACGCACGACAATCCCATGCCAAGTGTCCCAGTCTACCACACCGGTAACAAACATTCCTTCCAAATTGACATTCTCCCGAATGTCTCTAATAACACCTTGGATAAGGAGGACGTGATGGATTACTTGATCTTCCCTTCCCTGTTTCTAACCTCCACTGCCCTTATGCCTTTTCCAAGGCCCCTAACTAGTACTTGTCTAAAGTCCAAAAGGCATAGGCCTCTTCCTCTAGCTTAAATTCATTAACTCCTTTGCCTAAGAATCTCTGGTAGAAGAGTGAATTTATTAATCGTAAAAAAATTCCTTAAAAGAGTTCAATGTCAGGGTTACTGAATCTGGCCTTTGTTCTTCAAGTAGCTTCATCGACATCAACCAATGCTTGGCCTCCCCTATAATTTTAAAAACAGCAAACAAAACCTTCTGTTTGTCCACACAATGGAGATTTCCCAATATACCCTTCATCTCTTAGATCCATTCATTCGCAATAATGGATAGACTCATCTCATAAAAGTCGAGGAATTCCTACTGGTAAATTGCTCGATAAAGTAGTCCAGATCAACTGGTGAGCAGTTCTTTCCCCTAAAGTTTCACACAACCCCTGCCATGACTTGTTCCCTTGCACTACACAGCCCCTGCTTAAAGTCACTACCCCCCGCCCATGATGGAAACCCCTACGTTGCCACTACTTCCAGTACTCATGTAGCTATTCCCAAGGTCCATCCTAAAAATAAAATAAACATAGTCTAAGGACCTTGTCTACATAACATAATTAACATATTTATCTAACTAAAATCAAATATCATTAATTAACCTAACATCCTTATTCTCAATTTAAGATTTAGTCCTGTAATTTTAGAAACAAAACATGACGGTAGTTTACCATGGTTTTCCTGAAATTGTCATCCCAGGAAAAACACAAAAACTGCTACAGAAATCCTACCTCCAAACTGCGGAACAAAACCCTAAATTCTCATCTTAATTCCCAACATTGAATTACTAAAATCCTGATCTATTCCTCTACTCTGATATTGTTTCTGTTGTACACTAAAGTCTACAAAACCTAGCAACCTAGGCTCTAATACCAAAATGTAACGACCTAAAATTTCTGCTAATTTTTTTTTACATAATAATTATCATAATAACTCTGATACCATAATATACTAACAAAGTTAAAGTCAAGTCGGAGCCATAGGTACCGGGGATATACCTATCTATACATACATATCGTCTATATAGCGGAATCTATAATTTACACAACCATATATATATATATATATATACAATACCAGAGTTCTATTATGTCCATAAATACACATATATTCATCCCCAAAAGAACCATAATATCCTAGGGTCATAATCCTAAAAACCTATCCTGAACACAACCCCACAACTTACCCTTCAAATACGATAGTATAAAACAGCCTCCACTACTTCGAAGCTCAATCCACTCTTCTATCTGGGTTTCCTAAAAAGTTTGTATTGATGGCGTGAGACACCTCTCAATAAGGGATATAAACTAATATCTGTGTGGCAACATGAGTATCATTGTAATATAAATATATACCGAACATGGTATATTATATCTATTAAATAAGGAAAATCTGTATATAATTCAACAGCAGTTGATAAATCTGATAAAACTATTATGTATAAATCTGAATAAATCATTTTTCAAATAACATACTATGACATACTAAATTTTTTTATATTTAAAAATCATCTGCTACATTTGTATATTACTTAAATCACACCCTGGATAGATAGCAAGCTGATGTCATGTATTACCCCTACATGATTGGGTTGTGTAGCCCGTAGGTGAGACCTAGCAATGGCTGGCCTACCACGCTAAGTCAAACTGAAAATTTTGTAAATACAATTGACTTGCCCAACCTGGTCTGGACTGCCAGGGGAGAACTACTCCCACGCTGATGCACAATCGACTATCCAAACTCCCACACTCTATCTGAGATGTGTGGTAGCACTACTTGAACTGATAGCTATGGTACCGTACTCTGAATCTAAACTAATCCATCTAGGCTCTGCTATCATATAATACATTTCTCATAATATAATTATGTTCTTAAATATCATTATCATATTTCTGAAATAAAATCTAGTTCTTACATATTTCTGAATAAAAGCTGTCATTTTATGATTTTTGAATAACTATCATATTAAAACTGATCACGGCATTTGTGCTGACTGATACTGAAAGTTACGACATCTGCACCGACTGAATTTCATAATATATGTGAAAATACAATTTTTGTATTGTTTATAACTTTTCTGAAAAATTGTTGTTAAAACATGCTTGTTCTATGTTTCTATAAATATTCTAGTAGGCTATTAATTTCAATAAAAAGCTATACTCATGTCACACATAAGTGAATACTATACTATAGCATATTATCTTGCCTGAAAACATATATTTTTCTGACAAAATAATATTAAATCTATTTTTCAAAGTTTCCTCAATTTCATCTCAATATTCCCAACACTATACATATTTTCTAAATTAAATACTAAATATTGAATAATGCATTTTCTAAAAATACTTGACTTAGTTTATTCCTTTATCTATTTCCTAGGAAACCTGCTAAAATCCTAAAACCCACATACGGCGACCCAAAACTCCAAATGCTGAAATTAGATTAACTCCAGTTCAATAAACTCAAACCCCAGTATGAAACCTTCTTATACATTTCTTGGGTCTAGAAACACCTAATAATCATATAAATTCTAAAATAACTCACTTACCCTAATTTTGGGATGGGGCCCAAGAACACCAAACCAACAATTTGTTCTAGCTAAGTTGTAGAGAATTTCCCCAAGATCAACGGGTAATTTCTGATCGTCGAAACATGGAAAAATGGAACTGGAATCGTAGAGAGAAGGTAGGGGGTCTAAACTTAGAGAGAGAAATAAAAAGAACTTGATTTCCTTGCTGAAAATGTGATTTTTTCATATATAGATGGCTGGCCACATGGCTTTGTTGACGAGACACGTGTACTCGTCGATGAACCGTAGAAGGGTGTTCGTCGACGAAGCCATGAACCTCGTCGTCGAGCCTAAATGTTTTGAAATCCTACTCTCTGTATCTTTTCATTGACGAGACATGTGTCCCCGTCGATGGATCAAAGAAAGTAGTTCATCGACGAGCTCAGGGCACTCGTCGACAAAACCCAGTAGATTCTCCCTTAAAATTTCTTTTTCTTTCTTTTTTACTGTTGTAACGTCCTACTTAACTTATCACATAATAAACATAAATAATGATAACATCAACCCGAACCCGTGGGTAACGGGGATAGCCTGACATAAATAGCGGAAAACTAACCAGTAGTAAAAATAATTTACATCCATCAATTCATTAATTACATAAAACCAAAGTCTACTACATTCCCAAAATATAGTATTTGAACACAATCTCCAAAACATCAAAATAGACCTAGGATCTTAGAACAAAATAATCCTGATCCTAATACAAAATCTTACCCTCCGAGTGGGCTAACTCAATAAGCATAACGATGGCCATGACCCACCAGTCTCTTAGGGTCTCCAGAAAAATTAATTAGGTTCGGGGTGAGACACATCTCAGTAAGGAAAAATAAACTAAATATAGTTGTGTGGCCACATGAACATTTAAGGCAATTATACATATACAGTACATTTCATATTTCTATAAACGTTCATCATATCGTACTGAATAATCATATACTTTCATATTTGCTAATAAATCATATCGTACATAAAACATTTGTTATAACTGATAATACTGAAAACATACTCAGGATGAATAGCTAGCTGATGTCATGTATTACCCCCATGACGAGTTGTGCAGCCCGAAGGTGGGACTCGACAATGGCTGGCTGACCACTGTCGAGTCAAAAATGTCGGTAAGTACGATGGGCCCACGACACCCTGGTCGGAACTGCCAAGTAGACATCCACACTCTACTGAAAGCCACATCGACTATCCATCTCCCACCCCCTCGTGGGGTGGTTAGCACCAATCTGATCATAGATATCTGATTTATAAGCTACGGTATCGTGCTCCTGAACTAAACTAAACCAACATCCGGATTCTAATAACATATAATACATTATAATATAGAATCTTTCATAATTTCATAAATACAGCCTCGCGCTGAACATTTCATGAATACGGCCTCGCGCCAAACATTTCATACATATCATTTTGAAAATAAATCAATTATCATGTATTTTCAAAACTATAATGCACTGCATTATTTCATAATTCCTAAAAACATACTTTACTTGTAACATCTTCCATATCATAATACTTTTCATGAAAAATAACATTCATGCGACACAAAGCTAGGTAAATCATACATTTCATTCTAAAATCATAATTCCCGTACAACAGCAATATTTTTCCAAATATGCATTTATTCCATAATATTACAATATCGTACATATTTTTCAGAAAATCAATTTGCTCATAAATAATAGTATTTTGCATGAAAAATAACTGTTTTAGTTTATTCCCTTACCTGGCTACTAAAAAAACCCCTAAAATATCCTAGTCTAACACCCGTAGGGTTTCCTGATCAAAGCCCTTAAAACGACAACCCCTAGAACCATACATCAATATTTCTTCGTAATTAACCTTTCTTATAACTATGGAAAGACCAAATTTGGCATAAAAAGCCTTATCTCAACTTAGTGACAAATTTCAACTCAGCTCCACTGATGATTCGCTCTGGCAAATATGGAGAGAACTTCTCCAGGAGCATCGTAGTGACTTCAGATCATCGAACCGGCGAAAATCTGGCCCGAAATCGAAGAGAGAAGGAGACGGAGCCAAAGGGAGGAGAGAGAGGGAGTTTCTGCACTAAATTTCATCAAAAATCTGAGTTTTTCACTATTTATAGGGCTGGATTCGTCGACGAGCCATGTCATCTCATCGACGAGCCACGTCATCTCGTCGACGAGTCCTTTAATAATTTCATAGATGAAACCCACTCCTCGTCAACAAAATTTAGACTGCACAAAACTTCTCTCAGTATTTCCTCGTCGACGAATCCTGTCTTCATCGACGAGGTCCTCTTATACCCTTGTCGATGAATCCCCTGTGTTCGTCGACGAGGCCCTGATAATTTCCCTTCTGTTTTATTTAAATTACATTATTATTATTCGAGTAATTACATTCTCTCCTCCTTATAAAATTTCGTCCTCGAAATTTACTATTCATGTAATTTATCATCCCTTACCAAGCAAAATGGTCTACTTATTTTATTACTTGCCCTCACTTATGGCGGAGGAATACCGTGGTTACATTTCAAGTCCTGGGAGAGTACATATACCAAAAGAAAATTCCCCCAAAACTAAAATACCACTTACTAATTAAAGAATTACATGTACCTGCAAAAGAAATATTACATATTTACTCATATTTCTTAATCACATCTGATCTTCTTGGAATAGTTGCGGGTATTTTTTTCTGATCTGCTCCTCAAGTTCCCAAGAAGCCTCTTCTACTGCATGATTCCTCCATAGAACTTTTAACAGAGGAATTTTCTTATTACGTAGTTCCTGTTCCTTTCGGTCCAAAATCTGTACAGGTACCTCCTCATAGACTAGCGAATTACTAAGCTCTAACTCACCATAGTTGATAATATGAGAAGGATCTAGGATGTACTTCCTCAATATAGATACGTGGAATACGTCGTGCATCCTGGATAATGTAGGTGGCAAAGCTAGCCTGTAGGCCCGAACCCACTTTCTTTAAAATCTCAAATGGACAGATAAACCTAGGGCTAAGTTTACCCTTCCTACCAAACCTCATAACTCCTTTTAACAGAGCTATCTTTAAAAATACGTGATCACCCATAACTCTTCTGTCGGCTCTGAGCTGCACTAATTCTATCCATGATAAGCCGAACCTTGTCATATGCCTGCTGCACCATCTCTGGACCCACAACTAGCCGCTCAGCCATCTCATCCCAATACAAAGGAGATCGGCATCTCCTGCCATATAAAGCCTCAAATGGCCCCATGCCAATACTGGTACGATAACTGTTATTATACGTGAACTCCACCAGTGGCATGAAGTGAGTCCAACTACCCCCAAAATCTAATACACATACACGGAGCATATCTTCTAGTATATGTATCGTCCTCTCAGTCCGTCCATCTGACTGAGGATGGAATGTCATGCTAAACGATCACAAAGACCCCAGAGCCTCCTACAAGCTCCTCTAAAATCATGACGTGAATTGTGAGTCTCGATTTGACACAATAGATATAGGTACCCCATGAGAACGAACTATCTCCTGATTATAAATCTCTGCTAAACGGCTGAGGAAATAGCTGATCTTAATAGGGAGAAAATGGGCATACTTAGTCAACCGATCTACTATCACCCAAATCGCATTGTGGTCATGTGATGTCGACGGCAACCCTGAGCGAAGTCCATGGAAATATGATCCCATTTTCACTCTGTAGGCCTCTGGTGCTCAACTTTTACCTACTGACACGTCAAACACTGGGCTACATACTCGGCAATCTCTCTCTTCATACCACTCCACCAGCAAAACTCTCGTAGATCCCTATACATTTTCGTACTACTAGGATTAACCGTATACAAAGATCTGTGAGCCTCATCTAAAATAGTCTTCCTAGTGTCAGCATCAACAGGAACACATAGTCTGGAACGGAACCGTAAAGCTCCATCATCTGAAATGTAGAATTCCTCTCCCTGACCACTCTGCGCTTTGTCCATCACCTCTGCTAATTTTGGATCTTCCTTCTGAGCAGCTTTAATTCTTTCTTGCAGCGTAGGTTGTACCACTTGACTGGAGATATATACCTGTGGGTCACTTTCAATCAACTCGATGTTGAGTCTCTCCAAATCCATTATGATCAGATGCTGGATCTCCATAGTCCTCAACGCTAATTCCCTAGATTTCCTACTCAGTGCATCAACTACCACATTTTCTTTCCCTAGGTGGTAACTGATAGTACAGTCAAAATCCTTAATCAACTCTAACCACCTTTTTTGCCTCATATTCAATTCCTTCTGGGTGAAGAAATATTATAAGCTCTTATGGTCAAAGAAAATCTTGCACTGCTCATCGTACAGGTAATGCCTCAAAATTTTTAATGCGTGTACCACTGCAACCAATTCAAGATCATGGGTAAGGTAGTTCTTTTCATATTCTTTCACTGTCTAGACGCATACGCCACCACCCTGCCATGTTGCATCAACACACAGCCAAGTCCCTTTAAGGATGCATCATTGTAAATAGTGTACTCCTCACCCCCAAATAGGATGATCAGTACTGGCGCTGTGACTAGCTTCTGCTTCAATTCCTAAAAACTCTACTCACAACTGTCATCCCACTCAAATCTGGAATTCTTTCTAGTCAGTCGTGTCAGAGGCCCTGATAAAGCTGAGAACCTCCACAAAACGACGGTAATAACTAGCTAACCCTAAGAAACTCCTGATCTCCTGGATATTCCTCGATCTAGCCCAATTCACTACCGCCTCAATCTTACTGGGATCTACAGAAATTTCCTCTCCTGAGATAACATGCCCCAAAAACACAACTTTCTTGAGCCAGAATTCACATTTACTGAATTTTGCATACAACTTCTTTTCCCTGAGTATTTACAAAACCTTCCACAAATGTATCTCGTGCTCCTCATAGCTCCTCGAATAGACCAGTATATCATCAATAAAAACAACTACAAAATGATCTAAATATGGATGATAGATCCTATTCATCAAATCCATAAATATCGCAGGAGCATTCGTCAGACCAAATGGCATAACAACAAACTCGTAATGCCCATATCTAGTCTTGAAAGCCGTCTTCGACACATCTTCTGCTCTCACCTTTACCTAATGATAACCTGATATGAGGTCGATCTTAGAATATACTCGTGTACCTTGGAGCTGATCGAATAAATCATCGATACGGGACAAAGGATACTTGTTCTTGATGGTCACTTTACTAATCTCTCTATAATCTATACACATCCTCATAGACCCGTCCTTCTTTTGCACGAACAGTGCTGGAGCTCCCCACAGAGATACACTAGGTCGTATGAAGCCCTTATCAAGCAATTCTTGCAGTTGATCTTTCAGATATGCCAACTCTGCTGGTGCCATTCAGTACGGTGCTTTAGAGATTGGCGTTGTACTTGGAAGTAGATCAATGGGAAAATATACCTCTCGATCAGGTGGCAAACCTAGTAATTCATCTGGGAACACATCCGTAAATTCTTTCACCACAAGCGTATTGATAAGCTTCAATTCATTTTCTCACATTTCCTTCACAAGAGCCATGAATCCTAGACAGCCATTTTGGAGTAGTCTCCTCGCCTGAACAGCGGAGACCATCTGAGGTAAAGATTGCACTCGTGACCCTGTAAAACTGAATTTTGGTTTCCCTGGAGGTCTGAATATCACTTCTCTTGCACGACAGTCTATAATAGCAGAATTAGCTGCTAGCCAGTCCATGTCGAAGATGATATCAAATCCGTGTATATCCAGCACCACCAAATCAGCAGATAGAATCTTCCCCTGAACATCAACAGGACAACCACGGAGTACCCTATTACATCTTACCGCTGACCCAGTCGGTGTAACCACTAATAATCCGACGTCTAGTGATTGTGTTTCAACCCCACACAATTTAACACATCCCAAGGACACAAACGAGTGTGTGGCACTAGAATCAAAAAGTGCAATAACTTTAAATGAAAACATATTAACCGTACCTATCACCACATCGCCGGCAGCCTCAGCATCGCCCGACATCAAAGTGAAAACCCTAGCTAGGGCCATATTCCTCTGCTGGCCTCCATGTGGCGCCTGGTAGCCTCCTCAAGTAGGTCTAGGAGCAGGAGCTGCACCAATCTGAACCTAGTAATCCCACATCACATGCCCTAGCTCCCCACACCGATAACAAACACCCCATCCAGCACGACACTCCCCCGGGTGTCTCTTCCCGCAAGATGGGCAAGCTGGAGATGCCTGCACACCCTGGAAACTGCGATTCCAGGTCTCTTATCTCCGGTCTCTATAATGGCCACCTCTCTTCCACAAAGCACGTTCGACTCCCTACTGGGAACTGGAAAGTGCAGATCTCTTCTTCTGCCTCTACTTCTCGGCCTCCAACCGATCACCAATTTCTGCTAGAGTGGCTCGGTCAACCAGCTCGGCGAAGTCCTGTAACTTCAGTATTAATACTTGCTTGTATATTTCTCTCCTCGGACCTCTTTCAAACTGTTATACCTTCTTCACCTCATCTGGAATGATGTAAGGGGCGAAGTGAGATAGCTCGATGAACCTTACTACGTATTGCTACACTGACAATTGTCCCTGCTTCAGATTCTGGAACTCCTCAATCTTAGTCTCCCTGGACGAGGCTAGAAAATACCTCTCAAAGAATATTTCTTTAAACCGCTCCCACATCATCTCCACAGGTACAATCCTCTACTACTCTAATAATCTCACCACCGACGACCATCGCCTCTCCAGTCAGTTTATATGTGGCAAATAGTACCCTCTGCTCCTCCGAACACTGCAGTACTGCAAACACTTTCTCTATTTCATACACCCAGTTTTTAGCGACTGCAGGATCTATCCCTCCTGAGAAAGTCGGAGGACTCATCTTAATAAACTTCTCGATCGACCTACTGTGGCCTATAGATGGACCACCCTACTCCCTTGAACTTCTGGCAATCTCAGCCATGACTTGCTATGCTACGCTACGTAAAACTGCATCAGAATCACCACCTGCAGCGCCTAAGGGTCCAGTACCCTCATTCCCACTAGCGTGGGCACTACTACCACTAGGGTCCATCCTGAAAAACAATAAACTTAACTCAGAACCCCATTCTATATGCATATCATCCAACTCATACTATATATTCTCCTAATTAATTCATCTCTCCTGATTTTAATTCAAAGTTCAATCCTGCAACCTAGATACCCAACTCGACGATAGTTTACCATGATTTTCCTTAAATCGTCACCCCAGGAAAATCACACAAACCACCACGAAAGTCCTGCACCTAGACTACAAAATCATACCTCAAATTCTCTTATCCTATACTCTGGTATTATTACTGCTGCACTTCAGAGTCTATAGAACCTAGTATCCTAGGCTCTGATACCAAACTGTAATGTCCTGCTTAACTTATCACATAATAACATAAATAATAATAACATCAACCTGAGCCTGTGGGTAGCAGGGATAGCCTAACATAAACAGCGGAAACCTAAGCAGCAATAAAAATAATTTACATCCATTAATTCATTAATTACATAATACCAGAGTCTACTACATTCCCAAAATACAGTATTTGAAAACAATCTCCAAAACATCAAAATAGACCTAGGATCTAACAAAATAATCATGATCCTAGTACAAAATCTTACCCTCATAGTGGGGCAACTCAATAAGCTCAAAAGCGGCCACAACCCACCGGTCTCTCAGGGTCTCCAAAAAAATTAATTAGGTTCGGGGGTGAGACACATCTCAGTAGGGGAAAATAAACTAAATACAGTTGTGTGGCCACATGAACATTTAAGGCAATTATACATATACAGTACATTTCATATTTTTGTAAACGTTCATCATATCGTACTGAATAATCATATACTTTCATATTTGCTAATAAATCATATCGTACATAAAACATCTATTATAACTGATAATACTGAAAACATACCCAGGATGAATAGCTAGCTGATGTCATGTATTACCCCCATGACGGGTTGTGCAGCCCGACAATAGCTGGCCACCCACTGCCAAATTAAAAATGTCTGTAAGTACGATGGGCCCACCACACCCTAGTCCGGACTGTCAGGTAGACGTCCACACTCTACTAAAAGCCACATCGACTATCCATCTCCCACCCCCTCATGGGGTGATTAGCACCAATCTGATCATAGATATCTGATCTATAAGTTACAGTACCGTACTCCTGGACTGAACTAAACTAACATCCAGGTTTTGATAACATATAATACATGATAATATAGCATCTTTCATAATTTCATAAATATGGTCTCACGCCGAAATCATTTCATAAATATGGCCTTGCGCTGAACATTTCATAAATATGGCCTCGCGCCGAACATTTCATACATATCATTTTGAAAATAAATCAATTATCATATATTTTCAAAACTATAATGCACTGCATTATTTCATAATTCCTGAAAACATGCTTTACTCGTGACATCTTCCATATCATAATATTTTTCATGAAAAATAACATTCATGCCACACAAAGCTGGGTAAATCATACATTTCATTCTAAAATCATAATTCCCCTACAACAGCAGTATTTTCCAAAATATGTATTTATTCCATAATATTAAAATATCGTACATATTTTTCAAAAAATCAATTTGCTCATAAATAATAGTATTTTGCGTGCAAAATAACTGCTTTAGTTTATTCCCTTACTTGACTACTAAGCAAGCCCCTAAAACATCCTAGTCTAACACCCGTAGGGTTTCCTAATCAAAGCCCTAAAAACAACAACCCCCAGAACCATTCATCAGTATTTTTCGTAATTAACCTTTCTTATAACTACGGAAAGACCAAATTTGGCATAAAAAGCCTCAACTTAGGGATGAATTTCAACTCAGCTCCACTAACGATCCGCTCTGGCAGATATGGAGAGAACTTCTGCAGGAGCGTCGTAGTGACTTCAGATCGTCAAACTAGCAGAAATCCGACTCGAGATTGAAGAGAGAAGGAGAGGGAGCCGAAGGGAGCAGAGAGAGGGACTTTCTGCACTGAATTTCATCAAAAATATGAGTTTTTCACTATTTATAGGGCAGGATTCGTCAACGAGTCACGTCATCTCATTGACGAGTCCTTTAATAATTTCGTCAATGAAACCCACTCCTCGTCGATGAAATTCAGACTGCCCAAAACCTCTCTTGATATTTCCTCGTCAACGAATTCAGTCTTCATCCATAAGGTCCTCTTATACCCTCATCGACGAATCCCTTGTGTTCATCGATGAGGCCCTGATAATTTCTCTTCCGCTTTATTTAAATTACATTATTATTATTCGAGTCATTGCAACTATCTTTTCTTTCCTTTACTATTTTCCTTAATTAATTTCATAATGTAAATCTTCCAAGTCTCTACATTCTTCCCTTCTTATAAAAATTTCGTATTAGAAATTTACTTTCAATGCTATACATCATTCCATGCAGAAAAATTGGCTACTTATTTTATTATTTATCCTCACTTATGGCGGAGGAATATCGTGGCTACTCATACCATCTTGGGAGAGATTACAATAACTAATCAAAATTCTCCTAAAACCCACTTTATCCTATAAACCAAAACACAATTTATTACATCAGTCACCTTGCACTGTATGAAACGAAATCAAAACAAAACTTACCTTATTGTTAGAATTGGTGTATTCCCAAGAGGGGGGGTGAATTGGAGTTTTAAACTTTTTCTCCTAGGTTAATCTATCCAACAACAATAGATCCACAACCTAGGGCCTGTCTATTCAATTTCCAAATGCGTAGATAAATATAATGTGGAAATTAAGTCATACGCATCATTCACATAATAACATACACGTGCAGTAAATGTAAAGTGCGGAAATATAAACAAACACACGATATGTTATTGGGGTTCGGCCAACTGTGCCTACGTCCTCGCCTCTAGCTCGCAAGACGGAGGATTCCACTAATAGCTCACCTAAGGATGGAGCGGCACCGTTTACAACCAGGTCAAATTAACACAGGGCTGATCTCAACCTTAACCAGGTCAATTAGCAGGGCTGACCTCAACCTACACGCCTTAACAGGACAACACACCTAGCTTTCCTAACCGGGTCTAAGCCAATCCGGGACTATTCCAGGGCTAGTCTTCCTCTTCAGGCCCGTGCCTGAAAATACAATAGATGTGTATATAAACAAATGGTACAGTGATTGTGCTTTCGTGTAAAGCAGATATGTACCCAAATACGTTCAATTACAGACACCACAATATGAAATAATATGTAAGCTCAATGTGGTCTAGATGGTTCAACTCTCAAAGTATTTTCTATCAGTGTAATGCGTACGTGAGAGTGTCAAACAAACAATCTTTGTATCACAAGCTATTCAACAAATAAGTTCACACAAAGATGTCATGTCTCCAGTATTTCAATTAGCAAGATATCTCAAGCATGTTGGTATTAAATGATGTATATGCTTAGTTTGCAGTATATGTGTAATCTTTGTATTCAGCAAATAATATGAGTTAAAGAATATTACAACAAAGACTACTACAAAAAAATATCTCTTCAAATGTATTTATCAATATAAAGCACACTAGATATTTGAATATGATTTTGAAAAGATTTTGCAAACAAAATACTATACGATCTTCTCAGGATATTGCAATGAAGGTGCAAGCTTAGAAGATCTAACAAGGTCTTCTTAGGATAGACTTATCAACAAAGTCCCCTAAGAATCCTTAGGTTTTGCTCTCTAATAAAATCGTGCCAAGAAAATAGAACAAGGAGAGCAAACCTAGTCAAACACACTCAATCCACTTACAAATGATGTAGGCAATGATAGAAGGCAAGTATGAGTGATTTAAGTAAGAAAATGAGTAGTATAGGGTTTTTATTTTTCAGAGAATTCTTCCCTAATTAAAGTGGCTAATCACCCCTAATTTTCTCAAATGAACTCATATATATAGACATGGGAGAAAGTATGACCGTTGGGGACCTATCGGGTATTATTAGGAAAGTTTAATGATGTTTAGAGCATTTTAACTCTGTTTAAAAAACATTAACTGCGGTAAAAAATCAAGGCAACCCAAGAGGTCCGGTCGACCAGAAATGTTTCGGTCGACCAAGTCTCAAATGGTTTGATCTACCAGGGAAATATTGAACTGAGGGCTCGGTCGACCAGAAGAGGGTGATTTCCTAATTTTTTGAGTTTCGGTCGACCAAGGCATTTTGAACTACCTGGTTCGGTAGACCAGACCGATGGAAATTGTCCCGAGGACCCTCCGGTCGACCAGACAATTGAAGTACAAAAAGGGTCGGTCGATCAAATGATCAAACTTTTGACCCCAGGGGGTTTCGGTCGACCAGGGCTTTTTAAACTACCTGGTTCGGTTGACCAAATGGTCAAACTTTTGACCCTAGAAGGGTTCAATCGACCAGGGCCTTTTGAACTATCTGGTTCAGTCGACCAGATGGTCAAACTTTGACCCAAGGAGGTTTCGGTCGACCAGGGCCTTTTGAACTAACATGACTGGTCGACCGAAAGTGCACCATGTGTGCATTTCGGTCCCGTTTCGAAACATATAAGCCCTATTGAAGTGCCTAACAAATATATGTGAAAGTGTGTGTGTCCTAGGGGCACTTGAAGTCCAATTTGAAGACACCGAAAAAGTCCGGTGTCGGTCGACCAAAGGGTACACCTTAAGGTCTTTCTAAGGTCCGTATTTGGTTTAAACTTACAGATTAAACCATGCATGTGTTGTGTGTGTTTATTACAAATCGAATACCCTAATTACTATTATAGAAAAATTTCACTATAGAAATATTACAATCAAGAGTATGAATTTGTCTTCAAGCTTTAATCTTTCACGTGCGATTAATGATCTACTAATATGGACCTGCACATGAACTAGACATTCATTAAATACAAGAGTATTTGTCATTATCAAAACTAGGGCGTGACCTATAAGGTCAACACTTATCTTAACTATTACTTCCTTTTCTGACTAATACTGATCCCCACTTAACAAATGTGGGTATTTCTTTCATATCTCCTCTTCTAGCTCCCACGAAGCCTCTTCTATTGCATGATTCCTCTACAATACCTTCACTAGTGGAATTTTCTTGGTGCGCAACTCCTGTTCCTTTCTATCCAAAATCTGTGCAGGTATTTCTTCATATGCTAAAGTATCTTTAAGCTCTAACTCCTCATAGCTAATCACATAGGAGGGACCTAGGACGTATTTCCTTAACATAGCTACATGGAATACATTATGAATCCTGGATAGTGCTGGTGATAAAGCTAACTTATAGGAAACTGGACCCACTCTCTCAAGTATCTCGAATGGGCCAATGTACATAGGGTTCATCTTACTCTTCCTCCCAAACCTCATAGCTTCTCTCAACGGTGCTACTCTTAAAAACACATGATCTCCCACATCAAACTCCAACTTTCGACGACGAGTATCTACGTAACTTTTCTGCCTACTCAGGGCTGCACTGATTCTATCTCTAATAAGTTAGACTTTATTATATGCCTATTGCACCAATTCTGGCCATAGAACTCACCTTTCACCCATTTCATCCCAGTATAGCGAAGAGCGACACGTTCTACTATATAATGCCTTACAAAGTGTCATTCTAGTGCTGGCCTGGAAACTGTTATTATACGCAAATTCAACCAGCGGCATAAATTGGGTCTAATTACCCCTAAAGTCTAGCACACATGCTCATAGCATATCCTATAGTATTTAGATCGTCCTCTTTGTCTGCCCATCAGTCTGAGGATGAAAGGCTATGCTGAATGATAACTAAGACTCCAAAGATTCTTGCAAACTTCTCTAAAATCGTGATATGAAACGTGGGTCTTGGTCTGAAACTATAGATACTGGAACTCCATGAAGTCAAACTACCTCCTATATGTATAACTTTTCCAATCTGCTTATGGAGTAGTTCACTTTAATAAGGAGTAAGTGGGCAGTTTTCGTCAATCAGTCTATAACTACCCAAATGGCGTTCTGTCCATGCAATGTCAGTGGTAATCCTGTAAAGAAATCCAAAGATATATGATCCCACTTTTATTCAGGGATATAAAGTGGCTGCAACTATCTCTCCGGTCTCTGGTGCCCAGCCTTTACTTGCTGGCACATTAAACACTGCTCCACAAGCTCAGCTATCTCCCTCTTCATGCTGCTCCACCCAAATAACTCTAGGAGATCCTAAGACATCTTAGTTCTTCCAGGATGCTCAGTGTAAAGGGATATGTGCGCCTCCTCCAGAATAGTCTTCTTAATCTCAGCATCCACAGGTACGCACAATATAGTATGAAACCTCAAAGCTCCATCATCTGAAATACTAAACTCCTCTCCCTGACCGTCATGCACTTTATCCATCAACTCTACTAATTGTGCATCATCCTTATGAGCAGATTTAATATTTTCCTGCAGGGTAGGCTATAGTACTAAGTTGGCAATGAGTGCCTGGTGACCATCCTCTACCAGTACCACAGTGAGTCTCTCCAAATTCATCTGGATTAGATGCTGGATCGTCACTACTGATAATGCTGCTCCCACTGATTTCCAGCTCAAAGCATCAGCCACCACATTTGCTTTCCCTGGGTGGTAGTTGATAGTCTAATCATAGTCTTTAGTAAGTTCTAATCATCTTCTTTTTCTCATATCCAGATCTTTTTGGGTGAAGAAATATTTCAAATAATGCCTCCAAATCTTTAAAGCATACACAATTGCAGCTAACTCCAAATCATGTACCGAGTAGTTCTATTCATATTCCTTAAGTTGCCGAGAGGCATATGCAATAACCCTCTCGTGCTGCATCAACATACACCTGAGTCCCTTCTGGGATGTATCAATGTATATAACAAATCCATCCTCTCCTGATGGAATAGATAACACTAGTGGAGTGACAAGCCGCTGCTTCAACTCCTGGAAGCTCTTCTCACACTCGTCAGCTCATTCAAACTTTACATTTTTCCTCGCGAGTCCTATCAATGGACTTGATAATCTAGAAAACCCATCCACAAAATGTCGGTAGTACCCTGCCAGCCCTAGGAAGCTTCTGATCTCTTGAACGTTTCCTGGTGTTACCCAATTCACCACTGGGGGCTTGCTGAGAAAGGCGAGTGCTCTGCTAGGTAGTTTCTTGGTATCAGTGCAAAGGGATGCTACTTGTATAGGCGGGTAGACATCCCGATCCTCTGAAACCTTTGCCTTTAAAATAATAAAGGTGTGTGTATTGGCGGCGAGGTAATTTTTCACCTGAGGGCTTACTTAGTAAGGTAAGTGCTCTGGTAGGTAGTTTTTAGTACCAAAGCAGAGAGAAGCTACTTGTATGGGTGGGTAATCTTCCCTGTCCTTGGGAACTTTTGCCTGCATAAAAATTATGTACTTGTGCATTTTGGATGTAGGTATGATATTAGATGTCGGGGATGTTATTAAAGGTATATTTTCTCAATTGTTATTGATATTATGTGAGAAGTAGTTTAATTTCGTATGTAAATATTAAAACTCATGTGTCACACACTGTTATAATTTATTCCACCCTTACTGAGAAGTGTCTCACCCTAGTGGATTAACAATTTTTCAGGTTCTTCTGGAGACCGGGTTTGAAGGCCTAGGCTGTGACTGTTTTTGCTGGTTTCTTTTTGGGGTATTGTGAGATACTAATATATGTATAGATATATTTGTACGAGATTATGTTTTTACTGGTTGTGGATATAGATATCTGGATGTTGTAGTGTTGGTTTTTGGGTTGTTATATAGAACTCTGGTATTTATTTGAGATTATTTATTTATGTTCCGTTGCGTGCATGATAATTATGGTATCAGATGCAGGTGATTGGAACACGTAGCACCTGGGCCCCACTTGGCGGGTTTCGGGGCTTCATAGGACTCGTTGATAAGGCTCCTTTTCTCGTCGACGAGGTCTCTTCTACAGCTCGGTGATGAAATTTAGAGGTTCGTCGATGAGATGATGCCAAGGGATTTTGGGAAATTATGAAATCTCAAGCTCGTCGACGAGGCAACTTCGTCATTGACGAACTCCCTTCTTACACTCGTCGACGAGGACACCATCTCATTGATGAGTCTTTCCAGGTCAAAGGGGTTATAAATATCTATTCATTTCTTCATTGCTACGTAAACTAAAACTCTCTCTCTCTCTCTCTCTCTCTCTCTCTCTCTCTCTCTAGAACTCAAACCACTCCCTTTCTCTAAGGTTTCAGGCCATCTGTTACCTGAATAAATGATCTGACGTTACCACATGGATCAGAAGGGGAATCTCTACGTTTATAGCGAATCAAAATTTTGTTTCGAAGATTTTTGGGTTTTGATCCAAAATTAAGGTAAGAGTCCGATTTCATTTCTAGTTCGGTAGATCTATAGTAGTTGTGAATATATTGAAGTATTTTTCTTCGATTTTTAGGTTTTGGGGGTCCCATGTCGTTGTTTTGAACCAAGTAAGTTCGTGTTTTGATTTTCGGGAAAGGTAAGGGGTTTCTGTTTATATCAATTTTCTTTGTAATCTAAATCAATAAAACTGTAGTTTACGATTCTATTGATGTTTTGGTTACTTATTTGGAAAAATCTATCAGGTGAAATACGAGATTTTCAGTTTACCATTTTTTTGGGAAAATTGGGGGTTTCAGGTATCATCTCTATTTCTGTTGGAAAACTTTATATTGGTATAAACTATGATATAGAGATGACTATGCCTTTGATTATTTTAAACTATATTTTTGGAACACTTGATATGTGATTGTTTGTTTACCCAAATGAGTGTGGAATGAGATGGTGAATTTGAATGATGTATTTTGTAGTAAAGCATGCTGGTTAACTACCATACACTTTGAATTATTCAAATGAGATATAGGGACATGAGTTCCAAAATGTTCCAGGTTTTGTGAAAATGCTGTGGAGGGATAATATCGATGGGAATATATCAAAGTAGGCTGGATTAAAAAACCATAGGCTAAGATATTGAACCGAGTCAGATAAGACTGTAGGCTTTGATGTCCGGCTTTTGCCGAGGAGTGCGCAATACAACTAGATCGGCCAGTTTTTATCGAAGGCTGTGAGAACACCAAACCTGCATCGGTTCAATGTTGTGGGGGCTTATGCTATGCCAGGTTACCTGGGGCACCGTCTCTTTCCAAAGGGTGTGAAATACCCCTAGGTAGTTCAACTTTTGCCGAAGGGTGTGAAATACCACCAAATAGTCCAGCTTAGGCCGAAGAGTGTAACGACACTAGATCGTATTGCTTTTGAATCGTATGTATACTGGAACTATATTTTTGAAAATACTGGTATTATGAAATGTATGTTTGCTGTTGAAATAACACTCATGTTTTAACACACTGGTATAACCTGTTTCTCCCTTACTGAGAGGTGTCTCATCCCTATCATGCAAATGTTTTTCAGGTCCTCCAAGTAGCTTGCACTAGCATCCTAGTGGTTCAAGAGCGTGGTGGTTGGTTAGTTGTATAGAAGTACTCGTGTAAGTACTGATCCTTTACTGGGTTGTCATTTTGGGTTATGTAAACACCCGGGGTGTGTTATGTATTTAAGGAATTAGCTCCTATTTTGTATAGACTCTGGCATGGTTTTGTGATGGAATTAGTTTGAATTATTCCGCTGCGTATATGGTATATATGATTATAGATAGGGTATATATGAACCCTACGGGGTCAGACTCTTGCATTGTATGGTATTATGGATGACTGTATGATATAGGAACAGGTTAAGTTACTAAATCATACCCTGGGGCCCATTTTTGGGTTCAGGGCGTGACAACTTGGTATCAGAGCTAACTAGGTTGTTAGGTCTTATAGACTTGGTTAGGTGTATTTATGTGAACATACTAGACTATAAAATGTAGAAAATGGGTAAAGTAGGTCGAGGGTTGTCTTGTAGCTAGACAGTGATTCATTGACGGTGTTCTATGTTTTTCCCTGGAATGACGATTTCAGTAAAATCACGGCAAACCATTTATGGTTTCATATTTGTGCGGTAGGGCAGACCTAGACCTAAGAGTCTAGAGTTAAACATGATTATTATGCAATGATTGTGTTAACTGTGTTACGATGTAGAAATGATAATTTATTCCTATACTATTTCTATATGGAGCCCAAATATAGCTAATGGGATAGTATCTCGGAGGGGACTGTGAGTGGAGGGTCACCTTCCGTGCCTCAAGGCTTGACCAAGCATATTATGCGAGAGATTGGGGAAAAGTTTTAAGGGATGGGAGCATCCACCTATGGCTATAGGTTGCACCATTTGGAAGTTCACCCATATGCATCCCCCGATGTTTACTGGGGGATCTGACCCGACTGTAATGGAGAATTGGCTGCAAAAGATAGAAAAGATCCTGAAAGTTCTGCATTGCACCTACGAGCAGAAAGTTCTCTATGCTACACTTCAGTTGATAAGAGAAGCTAAGATGTGGTGGGTGGCTGTGAGTTTGCTTGAGGAGCAGAGAGCTGAGTCACCTGGGATGACATGGGGCTACTTTAAGGAGGTGTTCTTCAAAAAATACTTTTCAGCTTCCGTCCGTGACGCAAAGGCAGATGAGTTCTTGAGTTTGACTCAGGGGACCCTGACAGTGCAGAGTTACACAGCTAAATACATCGAGTTGTCTCACTTTGCACCATGTATGATCTCGAATGAGTACAAAAGGGCTCAGAGGTTCGAGAAGGGTCTAAGGAAGGATATTCGTAGGGTAGTAGGAATGCTGCAGATTCAACTATTTTCGTTTCTAGTGGAGAAAGTCGCTACTGTTGAGGTTAGTCTCTGTGAGGATGAGGTGGCATGGGATCAGAAGAAGAGGTCGGTACCTTCTGGTTCTCAGACTGGTTCTAGATAGGGACAATGGAAAAAGAGGAACTATGGTTCAAGAAATTGCTAAAATATGGAATGGTAGTGTCCACAGAGGGATCCACCTCACGTGCATTGTGCTAAGTGTCATAAGTGGCAAAATGGGGAGTGCCAGCCACTCATGGGTAACCGTTACCGTTGTGGTGAACTGGGCCATCTATCCCAAAACTATCCTACACCGATGACTGGTACAGTTGCACTGACTTAGAACTGGGGATAGAACCAGGTGCCTCGGGGAAACACAGCTTAGGCGAGAGTGTACTCACTTACTTCAGTAGATGTAGAATACGCTGGCAATGTGGTGATAGGTACCATCTTACTGCTTTTAAATAAAGCTATTGTTTTATTCGATTCAGGAGCAACCCACTCCTTTATATCTACGAATTTTGTGAAACTGTGTGGGGCTGAAACCCAAGTTATGGATGAGGGGTTTTCTGTGGCTACACCGTTTGGGACTATGTTGATCTCTAGGAAAATGTTAGAGAACTGCCCAATGGGAGTTTAGGGAAGATCACTACCGGTGAATCTAGTAGTATACAACATGTACGGATTTGATGTTATATTGGGGATGGATTGGTTATCCTCCAGTTTTGCGGGGATTGACTATCGTAGAAAAGTGGTGGTGTTCAGACCTCCTGGGGAGCATGAATATGAGTTCATGGGATCATGTGTGTGTTCAACACGATAGATTTTGTCGGCTATGCAGGCGAGAAGGCTACTCTTAGACGATTGTCAGGGGTACCTAGCTTTTGTGAAGGAGCCACCACGGGATGATCTGAAACTTGAAGATATCCGAGTGGTTAACAGATTTTTGGATGTATTCCTAGAAGACTTACCTAGTTTACCTCCTAATCGTGAGGTTGAGTTCTGCCAGGAAAGGCACCAATTTCTAAATCTTCATACCGGATGGCTCCAACTAAACTTAGAGAATTGAAGGAGCAATTATAGGAACTACTGGATAAGGGCATTAACAGACCTAGTGTTTCACCCTGGGGAGCTCTAGTATTGTTCGTGAAGAAAAAGGATGGGTCAATAAGAATGTCCATTGATTACAAAGAGATCAACAAGGTAACAATGAAAAATCGATACCCGTTGCCTCGTATAGATGATCTATTTGACTAGCTACAGGGAACGCAAGTCTTTTTGAAGATCAATTTACAACCAGGGTATCATTTGGTGAAAGTTAGGACTGAGGATATTGCAAAGACTTCTTTCCAAACCAAATATGGTCACTACAAGTTTCTGGTCATGCCTTTTGGGTTGACTAATGCTCCAACAGTATTTATGGATCTAATGAACCATATTTTCCATGAATACCTGGACCAATTTGTAGTGGTATTCATTGACGATATTCTGGTATATTCTAAGACTTTGGAAGAACATGAAAATCATCTGAGGTTGGTACTTCATGTACTATAGGAAAAGAAGTTGTATGCCAAGTTGAAGAAATGTGAGTTCTGGTTGAATCAGGTTGCATTTCTTGTCCAAGTCGTGTCAAGAGGTGGTATCTTAGTTAATCCAGGTAAGATAGAAGTAGTGGTTGACTAGGTGAAACCAAATAGCGTGCAAGATGTTCAGAGTTTCCTAGGACTAGCTGGGTATTACCAGCGGTTTGTGGAGGGATTCTCTAAGTTATCTGTCCCTCTGACATGGTTAATGAGGAAGGGTGTGAGATTTGATTAGACCGACGAGTGTGAGTAGAGTTTCCAGGAGTTGAAACACCAACTGGTCACTGCTCCAATTTTAACCTTCTCATCTAGGGACGGTGGTTTTGTAATTTACAGTGACGCATCACTGAAGGGTTTGAGATGTGTGCTGATGTAACAGGGAAAAGTAATTGCTTATGCTTCTTGGCAACTCAAGGAGTATGAGAAGAATTACCCCCATGCATGATCTGGAGTTGGTGGCAGTGGTGTATCCTCAGATGATAGCTAATGGTGCAATCGTAGTCCTTGATCAGTTCTAGCCATCTCCTCTGCCTCATTTTCAAATCCGCCTACATGAAAAAGTATTTGAGGTTCTTTTGGTCTGTGGAGACACTACCTTTACGAGGAAAGCTAAAATGGTAGCTGATGTATTGAGTTAGAAGTCAGAGCATGCAATAGTATCTACAGTGATAGCTTAGGATCATATTAGACAGCATCTTGAAAGCCTTGGCATGGAGTTGGTGGATGGTAATCATCAAGCTTTCATTGCTAGCTTGATGATTCATCCGAAATTATTAGAGAGGATTAAAGCCGCACAGGCTAATGATGCGAAGTTAGTCAACGTTGTAGAGAAGGTGTAGCAGGAACTGGCTCGGATTTTAACATCTCCAAGGGAGGTATATTGAGGTTAGGAAATAGACTGTGTGTTCTAAATGATGAGGGGATAAGGAGGACGATTCTAGAGGAGGCACATCGTTCTTTCTATATGGTACATCCGGGTAGCATGAAGAAGTATCGGGATTTGTGCAAATCTTTCTGGTGGAGTAACATGAGAAGGGAGATTGCTCGATTTTTGGAGTAATGTCTGACGTGTCAGTAGGTAAAGGCTAAAAATTAGAGGCCGGCAGGGCCATTACAGTCATTGAGCATCCCAGAGTGGAAATGGGAGCACATCTCCATGGGCTTTGTCACAGGGTTACCACCAACAGTTCATGGGCAGAATGCAATCTGGGTGATTGCAGATAAGTTGATGAAATTTGCTCACTTTGTGCCGATGAAAGTTAGCTACTCTTTGAGTAGGCTAGTAGATCTATACATGTAGGAGAAAGTCAGAATGCACGAGGTACCAGTGTCCATTGTTTCAAATCGAGACCCAAGATTCACTTCTCGACTCTGGAAGAGCTTATAGGAGGCACTGGGGATGAAGCTTACTTTCAGTATAATGTTCCACCCCAAGACTGACGGACAATTAGAGAGGACGATGCAGATCTTGGAGGATATATTACAGGCATGTGTGTTAGATTTCGGTGGTAGTTGGATTCAGTTTTTATCGTTAGTGAAATTTTCCTATAATAATAACTTCCAAGCTAGTATTGGGATGACACCGTTCGAGGCATTGTATAGTCGGAGGTGTCAGTCTCTTCTGTACTAGGATAAGGCCAGTGAATGACAGGTATTGGGTCTTGAACTTGTACAGCAGGCTTTCGAGAAAGTTAGATTGATCAGGGATAGAATTAAATCAGCTCAGAGTCGGTAGAAGAGTTATGTGGATGTTCGCCGACAAGAGTTGGAATTCGAGGTAGGGGGTAAGATATTTCTAAGAATCGCTCTGATAAAAAGGGTGATCAGATTCAGGAAGAAGGGCAAGCTGAGCCCGAGGTATATTAGGCCATTTGAGATACTTGCATGAGTCGGTCTAGTAGCCTACGGGATTGCAGTACCTCCAGCACTCTCTCGAATCCACGATGTGTTCCATGTATCAATGTTGAGGAGGTACATGCTGGATTCATCACATGTGATTAGTTATGAATCCTGAAAGATTAGGGATACTTTGGCGTATGGGGAGATACCCATTTAGATTCTGGACCAGAAAGTTCATAAGTTGTGTACAAAAGAGATACCGTTAGTGAAAGTGTTGTGGCAGAATCACGCGGTTGAGGAGGCTTCTTGGGAATTGGAGACGGAAATATGCTGGAAATATCCACATTTGTTCTAGAGGTAATGTTTATAAGTATGGTTTAGGTAAGTATGTGATGTATCTGTTTAGAGTATTAATGTGTGGTTTGTCTCTGGGAGAGTTTTGTGATATTGAGAACTCTCAAGACACTGTGCATGTAACCACGGTATTCCTCCACCATAAGTGATGGTATGTTATATATTTGGTTCGGGGCTGCTATATGGGTGGTCGTCGACTCTTTCTAGAGTCAGGTATGCGTTTTGGTATGTGGGTGAGTTATCTAGTGAGAGATTACAAATTTCGAAGAAATTTTTTGTAAGAAGGGAAGGTTGTAAGAACCCAACCTGAGAATTTTGAATTAAATAAATAAGAAAAGAGGAAGGAAATTTAAAAAGGGGAAACTAGCAGGGCTCGTCGACAAGGCTCCTTTTCTCGTTGATGAGGTCCCTTTCTACAACTCAGTGACGAAATTCAGAGGTTCATCAACGAACGGATGCCAAGGGATTTTGGGAAACTCTAAAATCTCAGGCTCATTGACGAGGCAACTCCATCGTCGATGAACTCCCTTCTTATGCTCATCAACGAGGACACCGTCTCGTCGATGAGTATAGCCGGGTCAAAGGGGTTATAATTATCTATTCATTTCTTCATTGCTAAGTAAACTAAAATTCTCTCTCTCGAACTTGAACCACTCTTTCTCTCTCTAAGGTTTTGGGCCATCTATTACCTGAATCAACGATCCTACGTTGCCACGATCAGGAGGGGAATCTCTACATTTATTATAACGACATGCTTAAACTAACATAAATGAAACATAAATAATAATAATCTCAACCCGAACCCATGGGTGACGGGGATAACCTGACATAAACAGCGGAAACCTAAGCAGCAGTAAAAATAAATTACATCCATCAAACCATTAATTACATAATACCAGAGTCTACTACATTCCTAAAATATTGTATTTATTTACATTCTCCCAGAATATTTCAAAACACATCTAGGATCCCATAACCAAAATAATCCTGATCCTAGTACAAAACTTACCCTCCTAACGGGGTAAAATCACTGACTCAACAGCGATCTTGACCCAACGGTCTCTCTGGGTCTCCCGAAAAATTAATTTAGTTCGGGGGTGAGACACATCTCAGTAAGGGAAAATAAACTAAATACAGCTGTGTGGCAAAATGAACATTTAATGCAATTATACATATACAGTACATTTCATATATCTATAAACATGCATCATATTATACTGTCTCCTCATAAAATTTCATATTTATTAATAAATCATAACATTCATAAAACATATGTTATTACTGATAATACTGAAAACATACTCAGGATGAATAGCTAGCTAATGTCATGTATTACCCCCCTCCCCCCATGACGGGTTATTCAGCTCGAAGGCGGGACCCGAGAATGGCTGGCCGACCACTACCGAGTCAAAAATGTCTATAGTATGATGAGTCCACCACACCCTAGTTCGAACTGCCAGGTGGACGTCTACAACTCTACACTGAAAGCCACACCAACTATCTATCTCCCAACCCTTGTGGGGTGGTTAGCACAAGTCTGAACATAGATATCTGATCCATATAGCTACGATACTGAGCTCCTGAACTAAACTAAATAACATCCGGATTCTAGTAACATATAATACATCATAATATAGCATCTTTCATAATTACGGCCTTGTGCCGAACATTTCATAATTACGGCCTCATGCTGAACATTTCATAATTACGCCCTCGTGCTGAACATTTCATATTTACGGCCTCGTGCCGAACGTTCCATAATTATGGCCTTGCACCGAAAAGTTTCATATATATATATATATACACAGCCTCGCGCCAAAATCATTTCAAGTATACGCATTTCGAAAATAAATCATTTATCATGTATTTGTCGAAATCATCATAACATAATGTATCTTTTCATAATACCTGAAAACATGCTTTGCTCGTAAAATCTTCCATAACATAATACATTTCATGAAAATATTATCCATGCCACACAAAGTTAGGCAAATCATACATTTCGTTCAAAAACCATAATTCTCGTACAACAACAGTATTTTCTCTAAACATATATTTATTCCATAATATTCAAATGTCGTACATATTTTCAGAAAATCAATTTGCTCATAAATAATAGTAAATTTGCATGAAAATAACTGCTTTAGTCTATTCACTTACCTAACTACTAAGAAAGCCCCCTAAAATATCCTAGTCTAACACCCGTAGGGTTTCCTGATCAATACCCTGAAAATGAAAACTCCTAGTACTAAACTTCAGTATTTTTACGTGTACATCATTTCCTATAACTACCGTAAGGTCAAATTTGGCTTAAAAGTCTTACCTCAACTTAGGGATGAATTCTAACTTCCTTCCACCAACGATCCACTCCGGCAGAATTGAAGAGAATTTCCCCAAGAGCGTCGTGGTGGCTTCAGATTGTCGAACCGCATAAGTCCGGCCCAAAATCGAAGAGAGAGAGAGAGAGAGAGAGAGAGAGAGAGAGAGAGAGAGAGAGAGAGAGAGAGAGAGAGAGAGAGAGAGAGAAACGAAGGGAGGAGAGAGAGGATGAAAGATTGCTTAACTGTGAAGTAAAAAAATGGATTTTTGATATTTATAGGATTGGATTCGTCGACGAGCCACGTCATTCTTCGACGAGTCTTTTATTAATTTCGTCGACGAAATCCACTCCTCGTCGACGAAATTCAGTCTACTCAAAAATCTCTGTCTGTACTTCCTCGTCGACGAATCCTGTCTTCATTGATGAATTCTCATATACCCTCGTCGACGAATCCCCTATATTCGTCGACGAAGCCCTGATGATTCCCTCGGTTATTCCTTTCCTCTTTATTATTTAAATTCCATTTTTATTCAGGTTGTCACATTTATAGCGGATTGGAATTTCGTTTCGAGGATTTTCGAGTTTGATCCAAAATCGAGGTAAGAGTTTGATTTCATTTCTGGTTTGGTAGATTTGTAGTAGTTGTGAATATATTGAAGTATTGTTCTTCAATTTCTAGGTTTTGGGGGTCTCGTGTCGTGGTTTTGGACCGATTAAGTTCGTGTTTCTGTTTTTGGGAAAGGTAAGGTGTTTCTGTTTATATCAGTTATTTTTTTAATCTAAATCGGTAAAACTATAGTTTACGATTCTATGGATGTTTTGGTTACTTATTTGAAAAAATCTATCGGGTGAAATTACAGGATTTTTGGTGTACCGTTTTTAGGAAAATTAGGGGTTTTGTGTATCATCTCCGTTTCTGTTGGAAAACTTTATATTGGTATAAACTGTGATATAGAGATGACCGTGCCTTTGAATATTTTAAACTATATTTTTAGAACACCTAATATGTGATTGTTTGTTTATCCAAATGAGTGTGAAATGAGATGGTGAATTTGAATGATGTATTTTGTAGTAAAGTGTGCCGGTTAACTACCATATGCTGTGAATTATTCAAATGAGATATAGGGATGTCAGTTCCAAAATGTTTCAAGTTTTGTGAAAATGTCATGTCTGGATAATACAGATGAGAATATATCAAGTGGGCCGGATTAAAACACCATAGGCTAAGATATTGAACCAAGTCGAAATAAGACCGCAGGCTTTGATGTCCGACTTTTGCTGAAGAGTGTGCAATACCACTAGATCGGCCAATTTTTACCAAAGGGTATAAGAACACCAAACCTGCACGAGTTCAACATTGTGGGGGCTTATGCTATGCCAGGTTACCGTGGGCACCGGCTTTTGCCGAAGGATGTGAAATACCACCAGACAGTACGAATTTTACCGAAGGGTGTGAAATACCATCAAACAGTCCGGCTTAGGCCGAAGAGTGTGACGACACTAGATCGTATTGCTTTTGTATCGTATGTATACTTGAACTGTATTTGTGAAAATACTGGTATTGTGAAATGTATGTTTGTTGTTGAAATAACACTTATGTATCCACACACTGATATAACATGTTTCTCTCTTACTGAGAGGTGTCTCACCCCTATCATACAAATGTTTTTCAGGTCCTCCGAGACACTAGCATCCTAGTGGTTCAAGAGCGTGGTGGTTAGTTAGTTGCATAGAAGTACTAGTGTAAGTATTGATCCTTGACCGAGTTGACATTTTGGGTTATGTAGACACCCGGGGTATGTTATGTATTTGAGGAATTACCTCCTGTTTTGTATAGACTCTGGTATGGTTTTGTAAAGGCATTAGTTTGAATTATTCCGCTGCGTTTATGATATATGTGATTGTGGATAGGGTATACATGAACCCTACGGGGTCGAACCCTTGCATTGTATGGTATTATGGATAATTGTATGATACAAGGATAGGTTAGGTTACTAAATCACACACTAGGGCCCATTCTTGGGATTGGGGCATGACATCTGGTCCTGAATGTTGTCTTTTGAACATCCTCAGCTTTAATTTTCATTTGATGGTATCCCGATCGAGGGTCAATCTTGGAGTAGACCTGGGTCCCCTGGAGCTGATAAAATAAATCATCGATTCTAGGAAGAGGATGCTTATTATTGATTGTCACTTTATTTATCTCCCTATAATCGATGCACATTCTTAACATCCCATCTTTCTTCTTTACAATTAGTACTAGCGCACCCCAAGGCGACACGCTAGGTCTGATAGATCCTTTATCTAATAACTCCTACAACTGGTCTTTCAGTTTTTTTAACTCGGCTAGGGCCATCTTATAGGGTGCCTTAGATATCGGTGCTGACCTTGGAAGTAGATCCACTGTAAACTCAATCTCCCAATCTAGTGGTAACCCAGGTAACTCTTTTGGAAATACATCTAAAAATTCTCTAACTACTGAAATATCAACAAGCTTTAATTCTCCCTCTAGTATCTCCTTTACATAAGTTATATACCCCTGGCAACCATCCAAAAGCAGCCTCCTCACCTGAATAGTTGATACTAACTATGGCGAGGCGCGTATATGCGATTCCACAAATTTGAATTCCTGCTCTCCCAGTGGTCTGAAAATCACCTCTTTTTCATGGCAATCAATGCTGGCATAGTTAGCTGCCAACCAATCCATACCCAATATTATATCGAACTCTTACGTGTCTAATACTACTAGGTCAGCTGATAATACTCTCCCCTGAATATCTGCTAGATAGCCTTTGAGCACCCTTTGACATCTCACTACTAACCCTGGCAGTGTGATTACTAAGAACTCGACATTTAGCAACTGGGTTTCTACTCCTCATAGTTTGATATATTCAGAAATATAAAGGTATAAATAGCCCATAAATCAAATAACACCACAACTTTACTTGAAAAATATGAAAATTTGTACTTGATTATTTTTTTGAAATTATCTAGGAGCAGGCGCCATCATGTACTGCGCACAACAATTCTGTTCCAAGTGTCTCGGTCTACCACACTGATAACAGACATTCCTTCCAAATCAACATTCTCCTAAATGTCTCCAATAACACCTTGGACAAGGAGGACGTGATGGATTACCCGATCTTCCCTTCCTTATTTCTGACCTCCACTGCCCCATGCCTTTTTCAAGGCCTTTAACTGGTACCTACCTAAATTCCAAAAGGCATAGGCCTTTTCCTTTAGTTCAAATTCATAAACTCCTCTGCCTGAGCATCTCTAGTGGAAGAGTGTGTAACGCCCCGAACCCTTAAACCCGGGTCCGGCGCGTTAAACCTGATAAAATCTCTGATAAATCATATTCTATAATTAACATAACATACGCAGCGGAAAACATAATCATAATCTCCATATAACATAATACCAGAGTTTACTAATTCTAACTACCAACCTTAATAAATTAATCATCCACCAGTATTCAATTATATACATGTCTCCAAAACATTATCCACTAATACCAGTATGTTTCACAACTATCCTTTCATAACTGAGTTAAAACATAAAGATATAAAACATAAAATAT
This sequence comes from Malania oleifera, assembly GCF_029873635.1. NCBI lineage: Eukaryota > Viridiplantae > Streptophyta > Magnoliopsida > Santalales > Ximeniaceae > Malania > Malania oleifera. Next base: position 56,504,526 of record NC_080429.1, on the reverse strand, counting down.
ACATATCAGAATTAACTTAAAAATATACCCTTTTTCTTATATCTTCCAAAAATGTTATAAAATCTCGAGCTCTCAAAGCTCGATCCTGAGAAATCCTGAAAAAAAATGAATTCATATTCGGGTGAGACACATCTCAGTAAGGAAAGAAACCATATATTAAAACAATGTGTGGCCAACATGAGTTTATATATAACATAATATTTAACATTTGAAAATCCTTAACATGATTTCCGAAATCATTCCCTGATCTTAATCAAACACATGCAAATATTTAACCCACAAGATTACCCGAGGATAGGGGTGATTATCCGCCCATACAAGTAGCACCCCTCTGCTATGATATTTAGGCAACCCAAACGTCACAATTAAAACATACCAGAGCACTCACCTTACTCAGTAAGCCCTCAAGTGTTAAATTGATCTCGTACTCACGCATTCAACAATAGTTTATCGGCAAAGGCCCTAAGGATAGGGAATTCTACCCGCCCATATAAGTAGGTTCCCTCTGCCCTAGTAGGTTATGTGGCTACTGCCACATCTGTAGCTACTAGTGCACTCGCCTTACTCAGTAAGCCCTCAGGCGAAAGGTACGCCTCGCCCAATCGTAGCATGTTCTACGTACATACATACTTCTAATATCATAATACATCATTCTGTTCTATCATTATACATTCATGCACATTTATTCCTGTTCATAACTTAACTTTGCATTTCATTTCACTTTAAGTGACTTTTTCCCATTTACATCATTTGCCTTTGTCATTTCATTTCATTGTCATTTCATCAGTCATTTCATTGCATAACATTTCATTTCATTACTTCGTACTACAGTTGGTCTTTAGCCATCATCAGTTAGTCTACGTAGAAACGTGCTAAATCTGCTAACACAGCTCCTTTTAGCTGTCATCAGTTAGTCTACACAGAAGTGTGCTAGATCTGCTAACATGGCTCTCTTTTAACTGTCTTACATTTACATGGTTGCATTTAACATACACAGGCAACATTGTCCATATCATATTTTATTTTCATTGCTTTACTTACTTAGCCTGCATCTCATACATTTAACATATATTTGCACAGAATCTCATGCCACACAATTTAACGGTAAAATTCATACATTACCTGTAAAATAAGCCAACCAACATTTAATGTTTATATACTAAAAATACCTTTCATTTCTTACTTAATTATCCTGAAAATATTTCCCACTTTCATCAGTTCATTTTCGCATATCCATATCTGATAAACAATCCTAAACTTGGAAAAAAATATAATTTAAACAGTTGGCATTTTACCCATATCGAAACATATACACGTACATATAACACAATTTATTTTTTATTAAATTCATAAAAATTCTAATTTAATATATATTTTTCCCCTTACCTGGTTTTTTGAACTACGCCAACAGGGACTCCGAAAAATACCTGCGGCGCTCACCCGGACCCTGAAATTAAATTCCTAGTTCCTATAAATTATCCATGAATAAAATATTAATTTAATACTTCCTAGGGCCATAATTCCTAAATAAATAATAACATACCCTTAAATTTAGCCAAATTGCCAAATTTCCCAAATCCCACTCTCACTTTGGAGTAAGGCCTAGAAAATCCCAATTAACAAATTACCTACATCAAAAATGACGGTAACGACGACTAGGACCCCGTGGTGATGTCCGTTCATTGATTTAATCACATATTAACGGCGAAATTGAGAAAATGGGGAAAAATTACCTTTCCCCAGGAGCAGTACCTAAGCCGTTCCCATGAAAAATCTGCTCCAGTAGAAATGTCGGCAGCGGAACCAAGATTCCAACGGCACCTTCCGTTTCTCGATCCTTCCCAAACTCGCCGAGTAATTGAGAGAAGAAGAGAGACGGAGACGGAGAGGCACACAAGAGTACGCAGGAGATTGCAGAGAGGGGGGGCGTCTGACTATTCTCTTTCTTCTTCATTCTTCTTTCTTCTTCCTTCTTCTTTCTTCTTTCTTCTTCTTTACTTATCCTTCTGTCAGTACTTTATATATATATATATAAATATATATATTAAACTTATACTTATCATATATATATATATATATATATATACACATATATACATATATACATATATATATTTATATATTATATTAACCATATATATATTTCTCTTATTTCAATTAGTTTTTAAATCCAATGTAAAAATATTTAATTTAATAACTAATTATTTAATTATTTAATTTATCTTAATTTAATTTAATTTCTTTAATTTTAAATTTTTTTTTCTCTTTTCCCACGTCATTCCTTTTATTTATTTATCTGTTATTTTTTATTATTATTATTATTTTAAATTATTTTAATCCTTTTTAAATTTCTGGGTCTTTATAGAGTGAATGTATCGATCATAGAAATTTCCTTAAAACGGTTCCATGTCAAGGTCGCTGAATTTGACCTTTGTTCTTTAAGTAGCTTTATCAACATCCACCAACATTTGACCTCCCCAGTCATTTTAAAAACAGCATACAAAACCTACTGTTCATCTGCACAGCGCAAACTTGTCAATATACCTTCCATCTCTTAGACCCATTCCTTGGCAATAATTGGATTGACTCATCTTGTAAAAGTCAGGGGATTTATACTGGTAAATTGCTCGATAGAGCAACCCAGGTCAGCTGGTGGGCAATTATGTCCCCTAAAGTTTCGCATAATCCCTGCCATGAATTGTTGGCCTGCACTACACAGCCCCTGCTCAAAGTCACTACCCCCCCCCCCCATGTTGGAAACCCCTACGTTGCCACTATTTCCAACACTTATGTTGCTGTTCCCAGGGTCCATCCTAAAAATAAAATAAACATAGTCTAATGACCATGTCTGCATAACATAATTAACATATTTATCTAACTAAAATCTAATATCATTAATTAACGTAACATCCTTATTCTCAATTTATGATTCAGTCCTGCAATTTTAGAAACAAACCCTGACGGTAGTTTACCATAGTTTTCCTGAAATCGTCATCCTAGGAAAAACATAGAAACTGCTACGGAAATCCAGCCTCCAAACTATGGAACAAAACCCTAAATTCTCATATTAATTCCCAACATTGACTTACTAAAATACTGATCTATTCCTATACTCTAGTATTGTTTCTGCTATACACTAAAGTCTACAGAACCTAACAACCTAGGCTCTGAAACCAAAATGTAACGACTTGAAATTTCTGGTAACTTTTTTTTACATAATAATTATCATAATAACTCTGATACCATAATATACTAACAAAGTGAAAGTCAAGCCGGACCCATAGGTACCGGGGATACACCTGTCTATACATACATATCGTCTATGCAACAAAATCTATAATTTACACAACCATATATATATACAATTCAAGAGTTCTATTATATCCATAAATACACATATATTCATCCCCAAAAGAACCATAATATCCTAGGGTCATAATCCTAAAAACCCATCTTGAACACAACCCCACAACTTACCCTTCAAATACAATAGTATAAAACAACCTCCACTACTTCGGAGCTCGATCCGCTCTTCTGTCTAAGTTACCTAAAAATTTTGTATTGTTGGGGTGAGACACCTCTCAGTAAGGGATATAAATTAATATCAATGTGTTGCAACGTGAGTATCATTGTAATATAAACATATACCGAACATGGTATATTATATCTGTTAAATAAGGAAAACCTGTATATAATTCAAATGCACTTGATAAATCTGATAAAACTATTCTGTATAAATCTAAATAAATCATTTTTCATATAACATACTATGACATACTAATTTTTTGTATATTTAAAAATTATCCGCTACATCTGTATATTATGAAATCACACCCTGGATGGATAGTTAGCTGATGTCATGTATTACCCCTACATGGCTGGGTTGTGCAGCCCGTAGGCAGGGCCTAGCAAAGGATGACCTACCACACTAAGTCAAACTAATAATTCTATAAGTACGATTGACTTGCCCAGCCTAGTCTGGATTGCCAGGGGGCAACTACTCCCACGCTGATGCACAATCGACTATCCAAACTCCCACGCTCTATCTGATATGTGTGGTAGCACTACCTGAACTGATAGCTACAGTAACGTGCTTTGAATATAAATTTAGCCATCTAGGCTCTACTATTATATAATACATTTCTTATAATATAATTTTGTTCTTAAATAACATTTTCATATTTTTGAAATAAAATCTAGCTTTTACATATTTCTGAATAAAAGCTATCATTTTATGATTTCTGAATAAGCTATCATATTAAAACTGATCATGGCATCTACATCGACTGAATTTCATAATATACGTGAAAATACAATTTTTGTATTGTTTATAACTTTTCTGAAAATTTGTTTTTAAAACATGCTTGTTCTATGTTTTTATGAAATATTCTAGCAGGCTATTAATTGCAATAAAAATCTATACTAATGCCACACCTAAGTGAATACTATACTATAGCATATTTTCTATCCTGAAAACACATATTTTTCTAACAAAATAATATTAAATCCATTTTTTAAAGTTTTCTCAGTTTCATCTTAGTATTCCCAAAACTATATATAATTTTTGAATTAAATACTAAATATTGAATAATTCATTTTCTAAAAATACCTAACTCAGTTTATTCCCTTACCTGTTTCCTGGGAAACCTGCTAAAATCCTAAGCCCCACATACAGTGTTCCGAAACTCCAAATGCTGAAATCAGATTAACTCCAGTTCAATCAACTCAAACCCCAATATGAAACCCTCTAATACATTTCCTCGATCCAGAATACCCAATAATCATATAAATTCTAAAATAACTCACTTACCTTGATTTTGGGATGGAGCCCAAGAACCCCAAACCAACAATCTGTTCCGGTTAAGTTGCAGAGAATTTCCCCAGGATCAACATGATAACTTCTGATCGTCAAAATGGGGAAAAACAAAACTAGAATCGTAGAGAGAAGGTAGGGTGGCCGAAACTTAAAGAGAGAAACAAAAAGAACTTGAATTCCTCGCTAAAAATGTGATTTTTGCATATATATATATATATATAGACGGCTGGCCACGTGGCTTTGTCAATGAGACACGTGTACTCATCGATGAACCATAGAAGGTTGTTCGTTGACGAACCCATGAACCTCGGTTCCAAGGATGAATGTTCTAAAATCCTACTCTTTGTATCTTTTTGTTGACGAGACACGTGTCCTCGTCGACAAATCAAAGAAGGCAGCTCATCGACGAGCTCAAGGCACTCATCGACGAAACCCTATAGATTCTCCCTTAAAATTTCATTTTCCTTCTTTTCTCCTTTCTTTTCTTTACTTTACTCTTTTCCTTAATTAAGTTCATAATTTAAATTTTTTGGGTCTCTACAACAGGTATTATTTATGTTTTCTCATATAAAATTGTTGCTTTGTTTGATTTAGAGGCGACACATTCCTTTGTGGCTCGGGAGTTCATTAAATTATGTGGGATAAAAGCTCAAACACTAGATGTTAGTTTATTAGTGGTTACATCGACGGGGATTGTAGTATTGTGTAGAAGAGTAATCAAATATTATCCAATCAATATTCAGGGGAGGTCATTGCCAGCTAACTTGGTAATCCTAGACATGCAGGGTTTTGAGGTAATTTTGGGGATGGTCTAGTTAGCTGCTAACTATGCCAATATCGACTGCTATAAGAAAGAAGTAGTATTCAGACCTCCAGGAGACCTATTTATGGGGACATGTGTGCGCTCCCCACCACAGATATTATCAATTGTTCAGGTGGGAAGGTTGCTGTTGGAGGGATGCCAAGAGTACCTAGCCTGTGTAAAGGAATCGCCAGAAGGGGAATCTAGGTTGGAAGATATTCCAATAGTGAAAAGTTTTCTTGATGTGTTTCTAGAGGATTTTTCAGGACTGCCTCCTAATCGTGAGGTCGAGTTTGCAATCGAACTATCTTCGAAAATAGCACCGATTTCTAAAGCGCCGTACATAATGGCTCCAGCGGAATTGAAAGAGTTGAAAGAATGGATACAGGAATTGTTGGCCAAGGGGTTCATCAAGCCCAGCATGTCACCCTAGGGAGCGCCAGTATTGTTTGTGAAAACAAAAGATGGTTCAATGAGAATGTGCATCGACTACAGAGAAATCAATAAAGTGACAATTAAGAATAAATACCTGCTTTCCCGCATCAATGACTTGTTTGATTAGATTCAGGGGACACATACTTTCTCCAAGATTGATCTACGATCCGGGTACCATCAAGTGAAGGTTAAGGCAGAGGATATTCTAAAAACAGCGTTCTGAACTCGGTATGACCATTATAAATTCCTAGTTATGCCATTCGAACTAACGAATGCTCCTTCTGTGTTCATAGACCAAATGAATAGGGTCTTCCATCAGTACTTGGATTAGTTTGTTGTCTTTTTTATTAATGATATTCTGGTATATTCAAGGAGCACGAGGATCATCTAAGGACAATTCATCAAATACTAAGAGAAAGGAGATTGTATGCTAAATTCAAAAGTGTGAGTTGTGGTTAGAACAAGTTGTATTCCTCGGGCATGTTATATCCAGGGGTGGCATTTCTATGAATCTAAGCAAGATTGAGGTGGTAGTAGACTAGGAAAGACCAAAAAATTGTGCAAAAGGTCGGGAGTTTCTTAGGATTTGAAAGATACTATCACCAATTTGTATAGGGATTCTCTAAATTGTCAGGTCCTTTGACAAATTTGACCAAGAAAAGTGTGAAGTTTGATTGGATTGATAAGTGTGAACAAAGTTTTCAGGAATTAAAGCAGCGACTTATTACTACACCGGTTTTGATAATACCTTTGAGAGAAGAAAGTTTTGTAATTTATAGTGATGCGTCACACAAAAGGCTCGATTTTGTGCTGATGCAACAGGGGAAAGTGGTAGCTTATGCTTCCCGATAGCTTAAAGGGTAAGAGAAGAACTGCCTTACATATGATTTAGAATTGGTAGTAGTGGTATATGCATTAAAGATTTGGAGACATTATTTGTATAGGGGTAGGTGTGAGATCTTCATAGACCACAAAAGCCTTAAATACATTTTCATGCAAAAGGAGCTGAACATGAGGTAGAGAAAGTGGCTAGAGCTAATTAAATATTATGACTGCACCATCAATTACCGCCCAAGAAAAGCTAATGTGGTAGCTAATGCTTTGAGTAGGAAATCAGTGGGTTCATTAGTATCAGCAATGGTGACTCAACATATGATCCAGATGGATTTAGAAAGGCTTGGTGTGGAGTTGGTAGAGGGAAATCACTAGGCCCCTATTGCTAATCTGGTATTTCAACCCACCTTACAAGAAAGAATTAAAGCTGTCCAAATAAAATATGCGGAATTATTAAAGATTATGGATAAAGTGCAGATGGTTAGGGAGCAGAGTTTAATATCTTAAAGGATGGAGCTTTGAGGTTTCGTACCATAATTTGCGTACCTGATGATGCTGAGATCAAAAGAATTATCCTGGAGGAAGCACATCGATCCCTTTATACAGTACACCCTGAAAGCACTAAGATGTACAAGGATCTACAAGAGTCTTTTTGGTGGGGGCAATATGAATAAAGAAATAGCTATATATATAGTAGTGTTTAACATGTCGGCAGGTGAAAGCTGAGCATCAGAGACCGGCGAGGACGTTGCAACCACTTCACATCCCCGAATGGAAGCGGGAGCACATTTCTATGAATTTCGTCACAAGGTTACCGCGGACACTTCATGGACAAGACGTCATCTGGGTAGTTGTGTACCGATTAATGAAGACTACCCACTTTCTTCCCATCAAGTTAACTACTCCATTAGTAGATTGGTAGAGTTGTACATACAGGAAATAGTTAGACTGCATGGCGTGCTAGTGTCCATTGTATTGGACCGAGACTTACGATTCACATCTCAATTTTGGAAAAGTTTGCAAAGAGCCATGAGTTATTAGCTGACATTTAGCACAATATATCATCCTCAGACCGATGGACAGACAGAGAGGACCATACAGATACTAGAGGATATGCTGCAAGCTTGTGTGCTGGACTTTGGAGGTAGTTGGATACAGTTTTTACCACTAGTTGAATTTGCTTATAATAAAAGTTACCAGGCTAGCATTGGAATGACACCATATGAAGCATTGTATGCCCAAAGGTTCCAATCTTTGTTATATTAGGATGAAATTGTAGACTTCAGAAAAGATTGGATTCATCCGAGACAAGATCAAAATAGCTCAAAGTTGATAGAAATGTTATGCTAACACCTACTGACGAGAGCTAGAGTTTAGTGTGGGGGATCATATGTTCTTAAGGGTTGCACCAATGAAAGGAATTATGAGATTTGGGGAAAAGGGTAAGCTAAGACCTAGGTATATTAGACCGTTTGAGATCCTGGAAAGAGTGGGTCCAAACACCTACAGGTTAGCATTACCTCTGGTGCTAACTAAGATTCATGACGTATTTCATGTATCAATGTTGAGGAATTACGTCCCAGATCCATCACATGCAATCAATTATGAGGCACTAGAACTTAAAGATACCCTGTCATTTGAAGAAGTGTCAGTGCAGATTCTAGATCGAAAAGAATAGGAACTATGTACTAAAAGATCCCACTAGTAAAAGTGCTATGGCATAATCATGCAGTAGAAGAAGTTTCATGGGAATTAGAGGAAAAGATGCACCAGAGATATCCACACTTGTTCAACGGGACCCAGAGTTAGACTAGTAAGAGTAAAAGTAAATGACAGTGTACGTCTATTGACTTTTACAATATGGGGTAGTTAGTATTTTTGGTTTTAGGCTATAAATGGTTTTGGGAGAATTTTCTTTTATGTGATTGATTGTAATCTCCCAAGACCATATTGTATTCATGATATTCCTCCTCCACAAGTGAGGGTTATTAATAAATTTGGGATGGGGCACCACTCTAAAGCTAAAGTGAAGAGCACAAATTATGTCTGTTGTTTTAAAAAATTTTGACCGATTAAATTGTGGTATTTGATTATTAAATTGTAGTATTTGATTATATCAAATTTGAGGGAATGTTTTGGGATTAAATTAAATTGTAGGGAATTGATTAAATTAGATTTTGGGAATATTTTGGGATTAAGTTAAATTGCAGGGATTTGATGAAATTAGATTTCTAGGAATATTTTGGAATTAGATTAAACTACAGGGATTTGATCATATTGGTGTTTTTAAATATGTTAGAAATTAAATTTAAATATGGGAAGTGGATCATACCCATGTTTTTTCTTAGAATCTAACCGGTTAATTGGAGTACATGGACCTCGAAAATGTTAAAATAATTATAATTTTGGGGTAGAGCTAATTAAACCTAGGCATGTGAATACAGGGATTTGTGTGAACACCGCAGGCGTCAGTTTAGGATCCCTATAGGCACGTTCTCAATAAACAGGTTAGGGGAATAAATTACTTCAAGACTTTTCATAAATTAATTGATTAATTTAAAATAAGATATGAATATATATATATATATATATATATATATATTATATGTGTTGGAATTGGTGTGATCCCAAGAGGGGGTGCATTAGGTATTTAAAAAAAATTATCCTTCCTAGGTTTGATTCAAATTGCAGTCAATAGTACATAACTTAGGATCTTTCTAAAACAATCTCAATTCCCCAAGCAATTTACTGAGCAAATGTTCAAAGCATATATAGCAGGCTCAGTAATTCATAATCATACACAATAATAAAGCATAAATATTCAAGTGCAGGAATTTAAATTGCAAAAATTAAAATCAGGCATAGGAAATGTTATCGAGGTTCAGCCAACAATGCTGACGTCCTCGCCTCAAGCTCACAAGCAAGAGGATTCACTAAAGTTACTCACTTGCAGGTGGAGCAACATCGTTTACAACCTCCCTCTCCTTATTGGGCAAGGGAATACCCCAGGTTAGATTAGCAGGGCTGACCAAACCTTTACAATACCTTACCAGGATGGTGCACCTAACTCTCTTAACCGGGTCTGAACTAGTCTGATGCTCTCCTATCCGAGTTTGAGCAATTCAGGACTATTCACAGGGCCAATCTCCCTCTTTTGATAACCCGTCAGGAGTACAACAAATATTCAAATGAAATATTTTTCATACAACCAGAATGCTTCTCAAAAGCAAATGTGTACAACAATAAGCACAAATACACTTATGTATAATATGCAAATAAGCTCAATGTGAGGATGTGACTTTCACAAAAATAATCTTTGAATAAAAATGTGTATTATAAGTGCTCAAAGATTTTATGCCCAAATAAATAATTTCTCCAAAAATATTTTTCTAAATAAGGTGCTGGAGAATCTAGGGTTTATGGCTCAAAAATATTTTCGCAAGCACAAGCAAATGAGCTTTTGAATCTTGCAATGGATGTGCAAGATTCACAAGCAAATAATATTAACTCCCAAGAATATTTATCAAATAAAATATATAGGAGAAAGTAAAATAATACTCTCAAAATAAGATATATAAAATATATGCATGATGAGAGTAAAAGTGATTTAGATTTGTAAAACAAATGCCCAAAGGATGTTTAAAGCAAAACTCTCTTGAAAGATTTAACAAAAGAAATAATAAAGAGACTATATGTTGAGTATAAAATTTGAGAGAGTTTTTGGGCTAATCAACTTGCTAATTATGAGTAATGAAGGGGTATATATAGAGTTGAGCAAAAATATAACCGTTGGGGACACGTTGGGAATTTTTAGAAAAGATTAATTAATTTTTAAGCATGCTTAAGCATTTAAAAAAATGGCTGATCCGAGAGGTTCAATCAACCGTGTTCAATGTTTGGTCGACCACATTACTAAGTTTGGTCAATCAGGACAACTTTGAACTATGGATTTGGTTGACTATCTAAGGGTGATTTTGAACCCTTCGTAGGTTCGGTCAATCATGGCTCAGGTTCGGTTGACCATCTTTGAGGTTTGGTCAACCAAGGCTATTTTGAACTATGAGTTCAGTCAACCAAGTTGGTGGGAAAATGAATTTTTATACTTCGGTTGACCAATGAAGGTTAGTTCAATTTGGGTCGGTTGACCAAATCTTTGACTTTGGTCAACTTCTTAGTTCAGTCGACCAAGGTCAAATGACCTTACGATGGTCGGTCGACCGAGGCACGTGAAATTCCTATTTTGCCTCTGATTTTGACTTTTAACAAAATTTCCCCTTAAATGTATGAGTATGGTTTTTAAGTGAGGGATTTTTCCATGAAAGATTTTTGTGCCTAAGTCTACTATGGTCCTTGTCCAATTCTCTACGGTCGAAGCTTTTGAATTAAGCCAAAAAAATCCAACATCGGTTAATCCAAGTTTTTGTAAACTTTGTTTTAGCCCTAATCTTTGACCCTAACTAATTAGTTATTTAAGAAAAGAGTTTCTATGAAATGCGTTGGTCCCTAGGGTCAATCTATGGCTATCCTGAGCTTATCATCCATATCATGCATACCATGCATTATTGCAAACCAAAATATAAACTAAATGTAATACAATAAAATTAAATGTCTACTTCTTGATCTTTTGCTCTTCACTTCATGAAGTACGCCAGGTGTATGTGCATTAAGATCCGTCTTGGCCTCCATTTCTCTTAATCCTTATGTGTATGCCGAAATATGAACCTGTTTGCAAACTAAGTACACTCATAAGATACAGATGCTTTGTCAGCATCAAAATAGGGATTAGACTCAAAAAGCCAACAATATGTAATTTTCTTACTTATCAGTCATATGAAAATAATGGCTTTGAATTATTATATGTTTTTTTGGGCAAGTATTATGTTATGACATATTACTAAAAATTTGTGTGGCATGAGGAATGGCTTTGATCACTGAAAAATAAATATGTGAAAATATTATATGATAAAATATGATTTATATTAGGATATGTTTTATACAGAAATGATGATATGATATATATACAGACATGTTTTACACGCATATGATGATATGAGTATATACAAATATGTTTTATACAAATATGATGAAACGAGATTTATACAGACATATTTTTATCAGATTTGATGATATGTGATATATACAGACGCGATGGTTTTATGCTAACAAATATGATGAATAGCCATGAGTTACAGACGAGATGTGTTACATACACGTGGATACTCAAGAGCTTGAAAACTTTTATGAGAAATGAAAGCTTTTGGAAATATATTTTTATGTATATTGAGTGGTGGAAATGAGAACCCGGTTGGTTAATGATATGAGAGCACAGTACCGTTGCTAGTGATTGAGTTAGTGCAACCACACAGCTCAGGGAGCGTGTTGGTATTGGAAGTCGATTGAGCCTTTAGAGAGATGTTGACTATCCATGGGTCAAGACCAGGCTATGGTGGGCCAATCGTACTACAAACGAGGTATTTTGACTTAACCTAGTAGGCCAACTAGGGTTAAGTCCCACCTTCGGGCCGCATAATCCAATCATGTGGGGTTACTACATGATAGTGATATGAATGAGTTCCTCATTACAGACGCAATACACTCATATGATTGTATTTGGAAGATATGTTATTTTGTACATAGAGATATTTACTGAGCATGATCAGATTTTCGAGAAATATATATATATATATATATATATGTATGTATGTATGTATATGTATATAGATATGAGTATAATTACTATGAATTCTCAATTAAATTAATATTTATATGAACATGATATGATACTCTAAAACTCATTTGCCACACACTAAAAATAATTTATTCCCACTTACTGAGAGGTGTCTTACCCCAAAGATCTTAAACATTTCAGGAAATTTAGGTAGCTAGGCGGAGCGAGGTTCGAGATAGAAGAGACGTAATTCCTATAGTTCAAGGTATGTGTATTTATTTTTGGGAATGGAGATATGTTGTATAATCCTTGGGATTTCTAATGAATTTTGGGGGTTTATATGTATATTTTTAGAGACTTTAGTACTCTAGTATTGTATGCAAAGTTAGGTGTATCATGTTTTCCACTGCACTATTAGAATGTGAATATGGACAGGTGGATCCCCGGTACCCCACCTTGGGTTTAAGTTGACTTAGTTATTGTTATTACGGTAACAGAGGTATAGAATTATAATATATTTATATATTTATAAAATAAAATAAAAAAATCCAGGCATCACAAGCCCTTTGTACTTCTTGATAATATCAAAAGGGGAATATATATATATATATATATATATATATATATATATATATTGGCAAGAAATGATTTTATATGAGACATATCTTGTTTCTTGCTTGTGTGCCAGTTAGACCGAATTTTTACTCAAATCTACACTTGCTATTATATGCCGTATGTTTTAAACCCAAATCTTTTACGGGTGTTATGATATGGTTAAATTGAAATGGTTTGAAAACATTTTTTGTTTGACCATGTTTAGTATGTCATTTTAATCTTTAATGACTAGTACTACTATTTTTGCGTGCTTAATTGTCATACGTTTCAAAACAGCTATAATTTCTTTTATGCCCAAATTTTTTTAATAAGGGGGCTCTTTAAAGCTAAAGGTTTCTTTAAAAAAAAAATGCCTAGAATTTAAGTACAAAGGGGAAGTAATTTTTAATGATCAAATTTGTGACGCCCCGACCCGCCAAGTGGGGCCCGAGTGCCAGGTGTTTCAATCACCTGTATCTGATACCATAATTAACATACACGCAGCGGCACATGAATAAATAACCTCAAATAAATACCAGAGTTCTATATAACAACCAAAAATCAACACTATAACATCCAAATAACTGTATCCACAACCAGCATTTAAAACGTAATTCCGTACAAATATATCGATACATATATTAGTATCTCACAATACCCCAAAAAGAAACTATCACAAACAGTCCCAGCCTAGGCCTTCAAACCCGGTCTCCAGAAGAACCTGAAAAATTGTTAATCCACTAGGGTGAGACACTTCTCAGTAAGGGTGGAATAAATTATAACAGTGTGTGACAAATGAGTTTTAATATTTATAACTCAAAATAAACTGCTTCTTATATAACATCAATAACAACTGAGAAAATGTACCATTAATAACATTCCCGACATCCAATATCACACACACATTCAATATGCACAAGTACATAATTTTTATGCAAGCGGAAGTCCCCAAGGATAGGGAAGATTACCCGCCCATACAAGTAGCTTCCCTCTGCTCTGGTACTAAAAACTACCTACCAGAGCACTCACCTTACTCAGTAAGCCCTTAGGTGAAGTATTACCTCACCGCTAGTCCACAGATAATTATTATTTTAAAGGCGAAGGTTTCCGAGGATCAAGATGTCTACCCGCCCATACAAGTAGCATCCCTTTGCACTGATACCAAGAAACTACCTAACAGAGCACTTGCCTTTCTCAGCAAGCCCCCGGTGGTATGTTTACCTCGCCGCATGCATACACATGCATTCACAATATGCTATACCATTATTTTTATGCTATAATTAAATTCACATGCACACAACACATCCACACAGGAATCATGCATCTCATACTTCATCTTCCAATGTCCTCAGTACGTGGCCCACACAGAGCAACTGCGTACATGTCAGTACGTGGCCCACACAGGCACCTACGTACTTCTTATCTACACGTGGCCCACACAGGTACCACTAACCACACAGGGTACATAACATGGCCCACACAGGCGCCATTATCCACACAGGATATAACGTGGCCCACACAGGCACCACTACCCACACAGGGTATATAACATGGCCCACACAGGCGCCATTATTCACTAGTATCCAATCCCCATGACCTACCCGTCATACATCAGTAGAACAAGCTCCTCGACCTGCCAATGTCTTACCCCATATAAATAACGATATGACGAGCTCCTCGACCTGCCAACGTCACATCATCATTTATATATAGGCAATATAACAACCTCCTCATGCCAACGTTATATTGAGATGCATACGAATAACCACACAGTTAGTTCACACAAACGCATTAAATCATTTCCACACAGGAATCAAACATAACAACTCATTCATCTTACCATAATCATTTCAAACACCCCCACATGCAAACCCAAATATCACAGTAATTCATATCCAATTTATTAGGAAAATTACTCCCATGTCACACGAATTTAATATCATAAACAATTATCCCAAATATAACCGTAAACCAAATAATCATTTTTTTTCCAGTAATCAAACTATTCTGAAAATCATATAAATAAATAATAAATTTCGTATGCTCGTAAATAATTGGTTCACTTTAATAAAATACTGATATAATTTTATTCCCCCTTACCTGATTCCCTGAATTACGCTTGCAGGGCTCCCAAACTTATACCCGCGACGCTCACCCGAACCCTGATTCAATCAAATCAACCTCAATAAAATATTATTTTAACATTTCCTAATTTATAATAATTAAATGATAATTAATTTCTAAATAACACATTTATCCTAATTTTGGACTATTTCTACAATAACCCCACGAGAATTTCACTCCGCTAGACTTGTAGAGAATCATCCCTAGATTCTCGTGGTGGTGTCCGATCGCCCATTTGGCTTAAAATTTAGGAAAAATTGAGATAAGAATGAGAATTTGGCTTACCCCACAAGATATTCCCACGTTACTCCTACGACAAATCCATTTCGGTAGATATGTCGGTGGCGAAGAATGAAGTTCGGTGATATCTTCGGATTTCCAATTGGGCGAGAATCGGCCATAAAATCGTAGAAGAAAGAGGAGTGGAGAGTGAGAGAATATATTTAATTTTTTTTTTCTTTCTCTTTCTTTCTTTCCTTTCTTATCTGTTCTGTGCGCGTGAATTTTTTTTTCTCCTCTTTCCTTCTGTTTTGTTTCAGCAAGAAAACTTACACACTAAGTTTTCGTTTTTTTTTTCTTTTCTTTTCTCTTTTTTTTTTTTTTTTTTTCTTCTTTCCTTTATCCTTTCTTTCTCCTTTATCCATTCTTTAATATATATATATATATATATATATATATACTTATATATACTTACTTATATATACTTTTATATATATATATATACTTACATATATACTTTTATATATATATATATATATATATCCAAAATCCTTAAATTTATTAATTTAATTAATTTTCTTAATAATAATTAATTAATAATAATAATAATAAATTTTTTTTTTTAATTAATAATTTTTTTATTTTATTTATTTATTTATTTATTTTTTGGGTCGTTACATTCTCCCATCCTTAAAAGAATTTCGTCCTCGAAATTCGCTAATCAATCCTTTTTACAAAATTCTAAAATTACCTAATCATCATTATACCACAAATTCAATATACTCCACAATTCCAAGTAAGCTTATGAATCTAAAATCAAATCAATCTTTAATATAAAATCATACCTGCTCCTGCACCACGAGCAATATTCCTATCAGCCGGAACCATGGTATAAACACGCGCTGGACCACCACGAGGCAGTGGCTCATTCCTCTGGTGCTGATCAGGAGCGGGTGCGTTGTTCGGCAGTCCTCGACAATCTCGGGCCATGTGGCCGTATTTGCCGCACCGATAACACTTAATGTTCCTGGCTAGGCACTCTCCCCAATGCCTCAACTTACAACGAGCACAATAGGGAGGTGATGAATCACTCAGACGTCCCTGATTACCTTTATCAGATCTTTGTCCCCCAACATATTTGTCCCTCTTCCACGAGCCCTGTCTGGCATCATCAGAAAAACTGGGAGGCATAGGCCTCTTCCTCTGCTCTGTCATCTCTGCACTCCTCTGCAGACTCAATTCTGCCACGGTGGCTCTATCCACCAGTTCTGAAAAGTTTTGTACCTTCAAAACTACCACTTGCTCGTGAATTCTCGGTTTCAATCCCCTCTCAAACCATCTCGCCTTCTGGAACTCATCTGGAACCATAAAAGGTGCAAAACGAGAGAGCTCCATGAACTTCGCAGCGTATTGCTGCACAGTAAGTTGCCCCTGATTCAGGTGAAAGAATTCCTCTGCCTTCGTAGCCCTGGTGGTGGCAGGGAAATATCGATCATAGAAAAGTTCCCTAAATCGACTCCAAGTCATATTTGTGGGTACTGCCCGCTGTTCCTCTAATAGCTTTACTGCTTGCCACCAACGCTCGGCCTCCCCTGTTAACTTAAAGGTAGCGAAGAGAACCTTCTGTGCCTCAGTGCAAGATAACACAGCCAACATTTTCTCCATCTCTTGCACCCAACTCTCTGCTACGAGTGGGTCAACACTGCCCGCAAATGCAGAAGGTTTCAAGCGAGTAAATTGGTCAATCGAACAACCCTGGTTCACAGGTGGGCAGTTCTGTCCTTCAGAGTCTCGCCTAATTTCTTCCCGAACCTGCCGAGCTAAACCCCGCAGTAGAGTGGAGGTATCGATCTCTTGCACACTAGTGGCTCCTACATCATTCTCCTCTCTAGCATCAACGTCCTTTCCCCTGGAATCCATCTTGTAGACAGGATAGAAGCGAATTTAGAACCTTCATATCGCATTAGATACAGTTATAGAACAACGAATCAATTTGACATTTAAATCCAAAATTAAAACATCAAACAACCAGCTTATCCCCAAATCAACCTAACTCTCAAGTTCTGATTTGAGTTCCAGTCTCTCTGCTTAGAAACATCACCGTCAATGGATTTACCATGGTTTTCTGAAACTGGCCGGATTCAGAAACACACAGAAGTCCATCAAGGGATTTCTGCCTCTAAGCTACGAAACAAAACTCAAAATCTCCTATCAACATCCTAATCTACCCATTCCTATTCTTATCCTTATTCGTACCTATACTCTGGTATTAATCAATCTTAAAGTCTGCAGAATCTATAATCTAATGCTCTGATACCACAATGTGACGCCCCGACCCGCCAAGTGGGGCCCGAGTGCCAGGTGTTTCAATCACCTGTATCTGATACCATAATTAACATACACGCAGCGGCACATGAATAAATAACCTCAAATAAATACCAGAGTTCTATATAACAACCAAAAATCAACACTATAACATCCAAATAAATGTACCCACAACCAGCATTTAAAACGTAATTCCGTACAAATATATCGATACATATATTAGTATCTCACAATACCCCAAAAAGAAACTATCACAAACAGTCCCAGCCTAGGCCTTCAAACCCGGTCTCCAGAAGAACCTGAAAAATTGTTAATCCACTAGGGTGAGACACTTCTCAGTAAGGGTGGAATAAATTATAACAGTGTGTGACAAATAAGTTTTAATATTTATAACTCAAAATAAACTGCTTCTTATATAACATCAATAACAACTGAGAAAATGTACCATTAATAACATTCCCGACATCCAATATCACACACACATTCAATATGCACAAGTACATAATTCTTATGCAAGCGGAAGTCCCCAAGGATAGGGAAGATTACCCGCCCATACAAGTAGCTTCCCTCTGCTCTGGTACTAAAAACTACCTACCAGAGCACTCACCTTACTCAGTAAGCCCTTAGGTGAAGTATTACCTCACCGCTAGTCCACAGATAATTATTATTTTAAAGGCGAAGGTTTCCGAGGATCAGGATGTCTACCCGCCCATACAAGTAGCATCCCTTTGCACTGATACCAAGAAACTACCTAACAGAGCACTTGCCTTTCTCAGCAAGCCCCCGGTGGTATGTTTACCTCGCCGCATGCATACACATGCATTCACAATATGCTATACCATTATTTTTATGTTATAATTAAATTCACATGCACACAACACATCCACACAGGAATCATGCATCTCATACTTCATCTTCCAATGTCCTCAGTACGTGGCCCACACAGAGTAACTGCGTACATGTCAGTACGTGGCCCACACAGGCACCTACGTACTTCTTATCTACACGTGGCCCACACAGGTACCACTAACCACACAGGGTACATAACATGGCCCACACATGCGCCATTATCCACACAGGATATAACGTGGCCCACACAGGCACCACTACCCACACAGGGTATATAACATGGCCCACACAGGCGCCATTATTCACCAGTATCCAATCCCCATGACCTACCCGTCATACATCAGTAGAACAAGCTCCTCGACCTGCCAATGTCCTACCCCATATAAATAACGATATGACAAGCTCCTCGACCTGCCAACGTCACATCATCATTTATATATAGGCAATATAACAACCTCCTCATGCCAACGTTATATTGAGATGCATACGAATAACCACACAGTTAGTTCACACAAACGCATTAAATCATTTCCACACAGGAATCAAACATAACAACTCATTCATCTTACCATAATCATTACAAACACCCCCACATGCAAACCCAAATACCACAGTAATTCATATCCAATTTATTAGGAAAATTACTCCCATGTCACACGAATTTAATATCATAAACAATTATCCCAAATATAACCGTAAACCAAATAATCATTTTTTTTCCAGTAATCAAACTATTCTGAAAATCATATAAATAAATAATAAATTTCGTATGCTCGTAAATAATTGGTTCACTTTAATAAAATACTGATATAATTTTATTCCCCCTTACCTGATTCCCTGAATTACGCTTGCAGGGCTCCCAAACTTATACCCGCGATGCTCACCCGAACCCTGATTCAATCAAATCAACCTCAATAAAATATTATTTTAACATTTCCTAATTTATAATAATTAAATGATAATTAATTTCTAAATAACACATTTATCCTAATTTTGGACTATTTCTACAATAACCACACGAGAATTTCACTCCGCTAGACTTGTAGAGAATCATCCCTAGATTCTCGTGGTGGTGTCCGATCGCCCATTTGGCTTAAAATTTAGGAAAAATTGAGATAAGAATGAGAATTTGGCTTACCCCACGAGATATTCCCACGTTACTCCTACGACAAATCCATTTCGGTAGATATGTCGGTGGCGAAGAATGGAGTTCGGTGATATCTTCGGATTTCCAATTGGGCGAGAATCGGCCGTAAAATCGTAGAAGAAAGAGGAGTGGAGAGTGAGAGAATATATTTAATTTTTTTTTCTTTCTCTTTCTTTCTCTCCTTTCTTATCTATTCTGTGCGCGTGAATTTTTTTTTCTCCTCTTTCCTTCTGTTTTGTTCCAGCAAGAAAACTTACACACTAAGTTTTCGTTTTTTTTTTCTTTTCTTTTCTCTTTTTTTTTTTTTTTCTTCTTTCCTTTATCCTTTCTTTCTCCTTTATCCATTCCTAAATATATATATATATATATATATATATATATATATATATATACTTATATATACTTACTTATATATACTTTTATATATATATATATATATATACTTACATATATACTTTTATATATATATATATATATATATATATCAAAAATAATTATATTTATTATTTTATTTAATTTTATTAATAATAATTAATTAATAATAATAATAAATTTTTTTTTAATTAATAATTTTTTTATTTTATTTATTTATTTATTTATTTTTTTGGGTCGTTACAAAATTGTTTTCCACTTAGATTAACCCTTTTGCTGATGACAAAAGGGTGAGAATTTTCTGAGCAAAATGTTAAATAGTTAGAAAATACTTTTTAAAGGGGGATTAAAAAAAAGGATTAAATATATATATACATATCTGAGTTGCATGCATCATGTATTTGTATTTTATTGCTAAAACAAAATGCATGTTATTTTTTAATGTCTTCTTTCGAGAATATGCCTAAGGTATATTGATTATTTTTAAGTTATGCATATTCTTAAGGAGAGCCTTTCCAGACTGAACCTATTTTACTCGTGTGTATTTGTCATCATCAAAAAATGGGAGATTATTGACTTTTTGAGTCCAATTCCATTTGATAATGACAAACCATAAGTTGCTTATGTGTGTATTCAATATGTGAACATGTCTACAAATTCAGCACACACATAAGGAACGGGAAATGGAAGCCAAAAAAAGAACTTCGAGATATACAACTTGGCGAATTCCATGATGGATCAGAAGAGCAAGAAAGAAGAAGACATTTATTTTTATTGTAATTGCATTTTTGTTTTGGACTGTAATAATGCATGATATAAATACCAAGCTCAAGATGACCATAGACCGATCGTAGAGAATTAAACAAAGACCATAGACAAACCTTAGGGCACCAATTTTTTTATAAAAATCCTTTTCATAAAAACTAAAATCATTCAAAAAGGGTTTAAGACATTTAGGGTCAAAATAGGGCTAAAACTTCGGTTTTTCACTATGCTCGGTTGACCGGCCTTCTCTAGCTTAAAACACCTCAGCTAACCGACCACCTCAGCTGACCAACCAAAGAAAATTGACCAAAGTCAAAGGCTCAGTCGACCAGTCACTATAGTTCAAAACAGCCTCAACTAACAGGCCTTTGATAACCAGCAGACCGAACTTTAAGCCAACCAACCGAACCTACAAAGGGTTCGGAATCACCTAATGGCCAGTTGGCTAGTCCTTTCCTTAGCCAACCAAACACTTTGAAAATTTGAATTTTGGATTGGTTTAGCCGACCAGCGAAGCCCCTGATCAATCGAACCTCTCAGGTTGGTCCATTTTTCAACGCTTAAACGTCATTATTTTTTAATCAAACAAATTTGAAAATGCCCTCCATATTCCTAACGATAAAAAAATTTCAAGACTCTATATATACCTCATTCATAAGCAAAATTAGCAAGATGATTAGTTGAAAAACTCTCTCAAATATTTTGTTATCTTTTCATCTTCAAAACTTATTTTCATACTCCTTTACTCTCATTCATTTCAGAATCATCTTTAAGAGAGCATTTGTTTGTTCTTTCACTCCCTTGTTTGCAAATCAATTATTTTTAAGGGATTTTTGAAAGAAGTATTTATTAGGGCATATATTTTATTTTCAAAGCATTTTACTCTCACTTAAGGCTTTGTTTTTGTTAGCTTTGGTGTAATCCCAAGAGGGGGGGTGAATTGGAAATTTAAAAGTTCTTCCTAGGTTTAGCTAATCCAGAAGGTAATATTTCACAAACCTAGGGTCTTTCTATGTATTCACAATCCCAAACAAATATTCAAATAATAAATGTAAACATATAGGTGCAGAACATAAATTTCAAAAAATAAAATCAACACTTGTTATCGGGGTTCGGCCAATACTGCCTACATCCCCGCCTTGGCACACCCGCACAAGGATTACACTATAAGCTCACTTCACGGGTGGAGTGACACTGTTTACAACCAGGTCAATTAACGGGGCTGACCTCAACGTACACCTTACTAGGATGGTGCACCTAACTTTCCTAATTAGGTCTAAGTCAATCTGAAACTATTTAACAGGGCTAGTCTTCCTCTTCAAGCCCACGTCTGGAATACAATGAATATGAAAATTTTGCGTACAAGGAAATGCTTCTTATACAAGCAGATATGTACTACTATGCACAATATCACAAATCAATGCACACTACCAAATGATAAGATACGATAAGCTTAGTGTAATATTAATGTCTACTCTCAAAGATTAATGCAAATATGACAATCAGTTCGTGAGAAAAGATCTTTGTGTTAAAATAACAGTATCAATCACAGTGCAACAATAAAGATCTCAAGCACACTTCAAATATCCCAACAAATATTTTTCTTAAAATAAACCACAAGAGATATTCAAAAATGGTTTGTAAAAATTATTTGATCTTTGTGTCAAGATGAAATTATCAATCAAAAGGTACAACAACAAAGATCTTCACAATACAAGAAAATATCCCAAAAGTATTTTTCTTAAAAATAAGCACAATTGATATTTGAAAACGGTTCGTAAAAATTTATTTCACAAACAAAAAGTAATATGAACTCTTGAGTATTGCAATGATGATGCAAAACTCACAAGCTCTACGAAGTTTTCCTATGGAAGACTAATTAATGAAGTCTCCTAGAAAAACTCAAGCTTACTCTCGGATAAAAATATATCTCAATCAATTAGAGCTAACGAGAGTGTAAGCTTATCTAGAAACTCACAATAATACTCTTACTTAGTAAGGTTTGCAATGAGTATGAGTAAGAATGAAGAAATGAAGCTTGAATGTGAGAAATAGAGCTTTTGAAAATCAAAGAAAATATGCTAATTGTTTTTCTAATCACACCCTAATTTTTGCAAATAAGGGGGTATATATAGAATTACCCAAAAATATAACTATTTAGAACATATTAGTCATTTTGAAAAAATTTTAAGTGAGGTTAATAAAAATAATAGCATTTTTAACCTTGGTAAAATTCGCCAACACGAGAGCACCGGTCAATCGTACTTAAGGTTTAGTTGACCAAGTGTCTAGGTTCGATCGACCAGGAGAATTTTGAACTATAAAAATGGTCAACCGTACTAAGGATTTCAAAGGTGATTTTCCAAATCTGCGCGGTCAATCGGGTCATTTTGAACTATGAGGCTCGGTTGACCGAGCGGTTGGAGCTTCTATCGAGGATGTTCAATCGACTAGAGGGTTGGAGTTCATTTTCTGGTCAGTCGACTGAGCGATCAACATGTTGACCTAGGGAGGTTCGGTCGATTAGGAAGTTGGAGAACATTTTTGGTCGGTCGACCGAAAGGTCAAAATGTTGACCCGGTGGAGGTTTGGTCAACCGAAGAGTTCTACGTGTTGAAGTTTGATCAACCGAACATGCCCCTTTTGTACATTTCGGTCTTTTTCTTCCTATAAAGTTACCCCTATTCACATGATAATCAACACTAATATTATGGGGGCCATTTTCATGCAATTTTGTGGGTCCTATAGTCGATCTAAGGCCTTTCAGTATATACCCTAAAAAGCTGGCATAGGTCGACCAAAAGGTGATCCCTAAGGTCCATCAGGTAAGACATTAATTATTATAGACTATGTTACTATGTTACTATTACAGACCCAAAATGATAAATATAAATTACAATAAACAAATATGTCAGGGTCTTCATTTTTATTCAAGTTGTCATATGCCATCAATATAATCCAATTATTATAATCTTGCACACAAACTTGAAAGCCATCAAAACCGGGTATGACCCATAGGGTCAATAGTTTTTGAAAATCATTTTGAGAGTAATTTTTGAGTTTTTTCCATATTATTTCTTTGATAAATATTTTTTGGAAAAACTCTTCATAGCTTGTGAGTCTTTGCATATTCGTTTCAAGATTCAAAGGCTTACATTGTGCTTATTGCATAACCTTTTTTGTAAGCAAAATCTCCAACATCTCCTACACTTTATTTGAGAAATATTTTAGGAGATATTATTTAAGTTATAAATTTTTGAAAAACACTTATTGAATATCTTTTTATTTAGATCAAAGATCATCATCATTTTCTCTCATATTATTTCATATATATATATTTTGGAGAAAAGCCTCACACACTCACTTGAGCTTAATTCATATCTTCTGTGAGTGCATTTTAGAGCTTCATTGTGTACAACTCTTCTTGTTGTGAGAAGCATTTATTTTTGCGCAAATTTTCATATCGGTTGTATTCAAGGCGTGGCCTGAAGAGGGAGACTCGCCCTATGAAAAGTCCTGGATTGGCTCAAACCCGGTTAGGAAAGTTGGGATTTGCATCATCCCATAAAGTGTGTATAGTTTGGCTCAGCCTGGTGAATTGAGCTAAGGTGTCTCTGCCTTGTTAGGGGAATCTGTTATGGCTCAGTCCTATAATTTGAGCTGGGGAGTCTTCGCCCCATAAGGAGAGTGTAAGTGTCATCGCTCCGCTCAATTAAAGTAAGCACCTAGTGGAATCCTCTTACTTATGAGCTTGAGGTGAGACGTAGGCAGGATTGGCCGAACCTCGATAACAAATATTGTGTTTTTCTCTCTTCCCTACGTATTCTAATTTCCGCATTATATTCTCCTGCACATGCATGTTTATAGTTGATGTATTGTGAATGTTATGCATCTTTTAAATATTGTGAATGATTGTGAAATATTGAGTCTACTATACTATTTTACATATCTACTCAGTTAAATATTGTTAGGATTTGTAATACTTAAAAAGACCCTAAGTTGCATTATACTGACTGTGAATCCTAAACATAGGACATATTTAACCTAGGAAGTTTAAAATTTCCAATTCATCCTCCCTCTTGGGAATACACCAATTACATCACTCTCATTCCTCATCACTCTTAGATTCGGGCTTTTTAGTAGCAAAAACAGGAAGATGCAAAGCCTTCACAAATAGAAGGCCTTTCATTTTATTTTGCCACATTTGATAATTTGTGTCATTCAAAAGAATCATTCTACTTGTTCTAACATACATAATTACACAAGAACATCAAACCTAGCTCTGGTACCAGTGTGTTGGTAAGAAATGAGACTTACTGAAAAATAGCGAAAGCACAATCAAAAGTTATTTCTCTCCTAATTAACAAAATCAGTTCTTATGATATGACAATAACACAAAAATATCTATATTTTCAACAGCACAAAATCAACCCAAAAATAATCACAAATATCAATCACATGACATACACAATTTTACGTGGAAAACCCCTTCAAATCAAAGGGTTAAAACCACGAGACTTGAGAGTTCACTCAAAAACTTCACTGTTGACTTTTTGAATATGATCCCTGTTTTGATGCTAATAAAGCACAAGTATCTCATGTGTGCATGTAGTGTTTTTGAACAGGTTCATGATTCAGCATATACATGAGGTAAAGGACATGGAAGCCTGAAGGAACATAAAGATCATATTATCTGGCGTATTCTATGAAGACTGAAGAGTAAAAGATGAATACCTTCATTTTAAATTGTATATGCATTTAATTTTTATATCTTGGTATGTAATAATGCATGCATCTGCATGATATGTCTTGTATGCTCAGAAATGTCGTAAAAAGACCATAGGGACCGAATGACCTTAGGGCACCCTTCGGTCGACCGAAGGCTAACCGATGCCAGGTTTTTGGGCATACTTGAAAAGAGCTTAGGTTCCTACATATTGTGCACAAAGTCCCCAATATCACTTAACATATCAAGGGAATTACTTGGAATGAAAATGAACTTAATAGGCAAATTTGTGAGAGGTCGGGTGACCGAACTTGTGGTGTTCAAAACACCTCGGGCGCCCAAACCACTAGTAAGTCATCGGGTTGACCTGGTTTCGAGCAACCTAACCAAATATGAATGCACCATCCACAGGCAACTGAATTCCTGACCTGACACCTTTTCACCAATTCGGGAGCCCGAACTTAGCATTCAAAATGCCCTCAGGTGACCAAACACTAGTGTTCAGTTAACCAAACTTAGCTTCGGGAACCCAAACTGCGGACAAAAACTTTCTAACTTTTGCTTAGCTAACCAAGCTTGAACACAGGCACCCGAACCATTAAAATGGATTTTTGAGATGAGTCTATTTGGGAGACCGAACTAAAGTTCAGCCACCTAATACTTTTTGGGTTGGAAATTTTTTAAGGGCTTAAACGTCATTAATTTTTAATCAATATTTTCCAAAATACCGAACGTGTCCCCAACGGTCATAATTTTTAGAAAATCTATAAATACCCCCTCATTACTCTAGATTAGAAACTTTGATTAACTTTAAAAACCTCTCAATTTTTTTCTTAATCAAAGTTCCCCCAAACTATTTTGTCATTGCAAAACTCTTTTCTTTGGGGAAAAAATATTTGTACTCTCCCAACTCTCTTTCTTTCATTCATTGAATATTTTCTACAAGAGAGCATTTTGTTTGGGTAATTTATTTTTGATTGTGTTGATTGCAAAAACATCTTTTAAGCATAAATCCTAATTTCTTCAATACTTTTTACTACTAATCTATGTTGGAGAAATATTTAATTTATTTTGATCTTTGAAGTTTTCATTGCATATTTACTTCACATCAAAGAGCATAAATACATTGTTTTTGCAAAAAAAAAAAAAATTAGAACAAAACCCTAGGTTCTCCTACTTTTTATTAAAATATGTTTTTGGGAGAATGTTGTTGTCAGGGTCCAAATGTGTTTGAAAGGCACCCTTACTCTACTAAGCATAACTCATATCATATTAGAGTGCATGTTGTTGACCCTACGGATCATACCCTATTTTGATTATGGCAAATATTCAGGTATTTAATGACTGCCAAGTTGATGTGTAGGTTTATCTTGGTAGTATCCTATGATGGCACTCGGAGACCCGAAGGAAAACGAAGATGAAGACCCTAGATATAATTTATTTGTTTTATGTTATATTCGGGTTTGTAATAATTAAATAGGAAAGTTCTGTAATAGTAAATAGGACTTTAATTGTAATAATTACATGCATCACCTGCATGGCTTAATACGTAAGCTCAAAAGGAAAATGACCTTAGACAGACCTTAGGGAACAGTCGACAGACACCGAACTTTTTTGGTGTCTTCAAATTGGACCCTAAGTGACCATAGGACACACATATTTACACATATGTCTGTTAGGAACTTCATTAGGGTTTGTATGCTTCAAAATTAGACCAAAATGCACACATGGTGCACTTTCGATTAACCAGCACAGCCAGTTCATTTTGGCCTGGTCGACTGAAACCTCCCTAGGTCAAAGTTTGACCATCTGGTCGACCGAACCAGGTAGTTCAAAAGGCCCTAGTCGACCGAAACCTTCCTGGGTCAAAGTTTGACTATCTAGTCGACCGAATCAGGTAGTTCAAAAGGCCCTGGTCGACTGAAAACCTCCCTGGTCAATATTTTGACCATCTGGTCGACCGAACACTTTTGTACTCCAACTACCTAGTCAACCGGAGGGTCCTCGGGAGAATTCCCAATGGTCTGGTCGATCGAACCAGGCAATTCAAAATGGCCTGGTCGACCGAACCTCGGAAAATTAAGAAATCTTCTTCTCCTAGTCGACCAAGACCTAAGTTCAAAAGTCCCCTGGTCGACCGAACCATATGAGACTTGGTCGACCAAACTTGTTCTGGTCGACCAGACCTCTTAGGTTGCCCTGATTTTTTTACCGCAGTTAAGAATTTTTAAACCGGGTTAAAATGCTTTAAACATCATTAAACTTTCCTAATAATACCCAATAGGTCCCCAATGGTCACATTTTCTCCCATGCCTATATATATGAGATCATTTGAGAAAATTAGGGGTGATTAGCCACCTTGATTAAGGAAGAATTCTCTGAAAAATAAAAACCCTATACTACTCATTTTCTTACTCAAATCACTCAAGCTTACCTTCTATTATCGCCTACATCATTTGTAAGTGGATTAAGTTTGTGTTTGGGAAGGTTTGCTCTCCGTAGTTTGTTTGTTTGATATAATTTTATTTGAGAGCAAAACCTAAGGATTCTTAGGGAACTTTGTTGATAAGTCTACCCTAAGAAGACTTTGTTGGATCTTCTAAGCTTGCACCTTCATTGCAATATCCTGAGAAGATCTTATAGTATTTTGTTTACAAAATCTTTTCAAAATCATTTTCAAATATCTAGTATGCTTTATATTGCTAAATATATTTGAAAAGATATTTGTTTATGAGATAGTGGTTTTTGTTGCAATATTCTTTAACTTATATATTATTTGATGAATACAAAGATTACGCATCTTTTGCAAACCAAGCCTATACTTCATTTGATACTCACATGCTTGAACTATCTTGCTGATTGAAATACTTAAGACTAGACATCTTTGTGTGAACTTATTTATTGAACATATCTTGTGATACAAAGATTATTTGTTTGACACTCTCACGTACGCATTACACTGATAGAAAATACTTTAAGGGTTGAACCATCTAGACCACATTGAGCTTACATATTGAATCATATTGTGGTGTATGTTATTGCGCGCATTTGGGTACATATCTGCTTTACATGAAAGCACAATCACTGTACCATCTGATTATATACACATTTGTTGTATATTCCAGGCACAGGCCTGAAGAGGGAGACTAACCCTGGAATAGTCCCGGATTGGCTTAGACCCGGTTAGGAAAGTTAGGTGTGTCGTCCTGTTAAAGCGTGTAGGTTGAGGTCAGCCCCGCTAATTGACCTGGTTAAGGTTGAGGTCAGCCCTATGTTAATTTGACCTAGTTGTAATCGGTGTCGCTCCACCCTTAAGTGAGCTATTAGTGGAATTCTCTGACTTGCGAGCTATAGGCGGGGATGTAGGCACAGTTGGCCAAACCCCGATAACATATCGTGTGCCTTGTTTATATTTCTGTACTTTATATTTACCGTACATGCATGTTATGGTGTGAATGATGCGTTTGACTTAATTTCCACATCATTTTTATCTATGCATTTGGAATTGCATAGAAAGACCCTAGGCTTGTGTAATACTGATTGTAGGATTAGTTGAACCTAGGAAGAAAGTTTAAAATTCCAATTCAACCCCCCCCCCTCTTGGGAATACAAATTTTCTAACACATGTATTGAGCTTTATTTTGTACATTTCTTGTATTTTCAAAAGTATTTTCATGTATAAAAATAGTTTTAATGTAATGGTTGGGTTCGGCCCGTTAATTTAACTGGGAAGTCTCAACCCCGTAAATGAGACTGGTTTAGTTCAACCTGGAAATTGAACTGGAGAGTTTCAGCCTCGTAAGTGAGACTAGTTTGGCTCAGCCTAGTAATTGAACTGGGGCTTTTCTCGTCCCGTAAGGAGAGGATGTAAACAACTTCTACTCTGCCTGATTAAGTGAGCAGGTTTAGTGGAATCCTTGGGGGGTATCCCCAAGGTGGGGACGTAGGCAGTATTGGCCAAACCTTGTTAGCAAATATGTGTGTCATTCTCTCTTTATCTTATTTAAATTCCTGCACTTTAATTTCAACATGTGTATGAATTTTTATTTAATGTCATAATTATTTTCATACATACAATTGATTTAAATAAGATACTGCATACGAGTATGTTTGCTTTCATTGTTAAAATCATTTTACATACTCGTGTATATGTTGAATGAGATATAATACATGGTGAATCAGCGAAATGTTTAAATTAGTCAAAAAAATTTTAAAACCCAATTCACCCCCCCCCCCTCTTGGGATCACACCAAAGTCAACAATTGGTATTAGAGTCTCGTTGCAAAAGGCTTAACCGCTTATGCTAAAGATCGCAACGGCTCAATTGTTTGGTGTATCCCTGTTTGAGGGTCAGTGCTTTGCAAATCCTCCATTGATTTTATTATATAGATTTTACTAGTTGATTATTGAAAATGCTTTTGTAAAATCAATTGATTGGAGGATTTGGAAAGAGTTTTGCAAAAGAAAATCATATCCCTTTGAAAATGATTTTAAAAGTGCATAATTTCCCAAAAAATGAAAATAATTTAAAAGTGCATGACATGTTTCTTAATGCATATCATTTGAGTGTCATGCATGTGTTTATCTTGTACCTTAGTTACTAATGCTATTGAAAAGAATCATGTTTTATAGTCATACTAAGGGATATTTGGGAACCAAAAGAGGCATGAAAAATCCGAGAGAGAGGAAGACACCACGTCAAGCTTAAACATCTAAGAAGGAGAAAAATGTTTTAGTATATCTCTGCCTCCTTCTACATTATGAAATATTTCATGCCATGATTCTTATGATATATATTGTGTTAAATATTTTGTTGAATCATTTGTTATAGCATGTTAGCTTATGAGATGCTTAAAAAGAAATTTTCATTAATGAGATGTTATGATTTATAATATGTAAGGGGTTATAATATTTTAAATGCTTAAATAGTGTTTTATGCTTAAAATTCTAAACCTTAATATACACTATTGTTATACTAAGAACCCTAAGAAAATCTAGCCAACATATGAGTTTTAATGATCTTATCCAATCTAAGCTTAATGTATATACATATAACTATGATTGGTTAATATATGATAATTCTGGTTAGTGCATGTTTATATCACTATCAGTTTTTGAAGTAAACCTCATAAGCATACTTAAATAAATCTCATTCAAATGGACAAAATGTTTTAATTGTTATAAGATTTTTGATGTTATATATGCCTAAATTTAAAGATCTTGAATATAGCTTGACTTGTCCAACACACAAATTTTATGCTTAGGGAATTAATACTATATATATCATATAGCCTTAAATTCACAATGGAACTTAAAGCTCATCCCCATATTTGAAAATTTTGTTATGCCAAATACTATTGTTGAATATGAAATTCTTTGATTACATAAGTGAGGGAGAACAACAAATTTTAGAAAATTCATCCAATATGCATTTTGCTTATTCTTTTTGGATGATTTGTTGTTTGAGCTGAATACAACTATCCATTGTTTGCAAAATGATTATATCTTTGTTTGGATAGTTTATATTTTATTTGATATATTGATTGAACTACCTGATTGCATGCTTAGTCTAAAATGTCTCCTGCATGGTAGATGCAGTCGATGAGAATTGCATGCTGATAGTGGATATAGGTTCTCACATGCCTTTAATTGAATGGTATCTGCATGATGCAGATTAATTTTTATATTGCTTGCTTGAATCCATCAAGTTTCGGGTACATGAAAAATTGGGAAAATGTTTGATTTATAGATGAAATACTGCTGAAATTTTGGTAGAATTTTTCCATAAATGAAACCATGAATTAGGATAGATAATTTAATGCATGCTAAAATATTTTTGAAAGGATGAGTGAATCATAAAAGAATATCAATTTTCATCCTTAGTTATAGGTGCATGCTGAACCATCCGCTTGTGCATGTTAAATTTTAAATGGTATATGCTTAATAGAAAAACATGCACAATCTTCATGTCATTTCCTAGGTTGCTAGATAATTAAATAGATTTGTACATGTAGAATCCTATTGGTTTGCGCTTAACTGAAAACATGTACACATTTTATGGACCTAGGAAAAACTTAGTTCATGGATATCGTTTGGTCCAATTCTTCGGTTATGCACTTTCACTCTAGACTCAAATAGTAAAGCATCATCCTCTTTATTAAACATACCATATTTTGATGATGGTCCATAAACTTAGACAAATTGCATGACTTGGGGGGAGTTTTTCATTTTATGCACACTCATCGTGTCATACCCTTTTATCCCTTATTGCATTATCCTTGAGTATAGCCTTGATTGGCTATTGTGTATTTAAATTGAAATGCAGTATGTCATGTTGTGTGGTAAATGTTCAATATTTGTTGCATGCTGAAATATTTTGAAAGGATGAACTTTTGATGAATGTTTTTAAATGACTATCATCCTTGAACTTTATTGCAAGTATGTGTGCATGCAAATATACATGAGGAGATTAAGCCCCACTCATAATAATAATAATAATAATAATAAAAAATAAGTACTTTAATGTCAATAATCTCTTGCATGCTAAGTAATAATTAAGAAGAATGAACATGTGATGAATGTGTTTGAATGAAATTCATCCTTGAGTGTAAATGCACTTATATGTGCTTGAGACTATACTAGGGAGTTTAAGCCTTATCCTTGAAAAAGGATTAGAATCACCTAACCCATGGACTCATATTATTTCTATTGTTTCTACTTTTTGAGTCCAAAGCCCTTCTAAATACCTTGAACATCATATCCTGTCTCTACTGAATATCTTTGATATGGATTGTTCTGGGTACACATGAACACCATGCTTGACTTACCGTTTGACTTTTAGCGCATGTGTGTTTAGGGACATTTTACTGGTGAGATTTATTGGTCTAACATATATCCAGTAAAATTAGTTTATGAATGAAAATAGTACTTATACTGTTCAAACTCTTAATGAATTTTCACTATCAATATCAGTATAAGTAATTAACGGAATCTAAGCATATGTTCAAATTGATAGGGGGAGCATCTAAAATTATTCTTCTATCTTGTTGTGCTCACAACATTTCTAGCTTAGATTTAGTTTTTGAATTCATTGTGGCTTGTGCTTAATTGTAATGTTTTCATTGAATATTATAAATGAAATGATTTTATTGAAAATCTTTAGTTAAAATGTTACTTGGCCACAGTTCTTTGCTTTGCCATATGACTCTTATCTTTGGATCTATGTTTCTGCATTTTTTTGGGTACTTTGTGATTTGTGCTTAAAATGATAAACCAGAAAAATTACGCTTGCTTGAACTTTTATGTTAAAGTTTCTTTTTCAACAAGCACAACTCCCAACATTTATTGAAAATCATAAGGGAGATATATATATATATATATATATATATATATATATCTATTTATATCATGTATTTTATGCATATATATCTATTTATATATATACATATTTCAAATGTAAGAGATGAACCTTCATAGAATACATCTTGCTTCTTGCTTGTATGTTTCTTTTAATGCCTTCATGACTTATGCTTTCTTTGTATTAAAATTTAATGTCATGAAATATTTTAAGGGTGTTATATTACATAACTAGTTCATTGATTGTTCATGAAATGTATATTAACTGGTTAGACCACTTTTATGCTCAAACCTACTTTTTATATGCCGCATGTTCTTAAATTCCAATCTTTGCGGGGACTTACGTTGTGCTTAAACTAAAATGATTTGTGTATATTTCTTGTTTGACCATGTTTTACATGTCATTTTAATCTTTTAAATGACAAGTTAAACTGTTTTATATGCTTAATGGCTATATCTTTAAAACAGTTTAAATTTTTATGCTCATAGTCTATACTTAAAAGAGGGAGAGTTTTCTTTAAAAATTATTTTAAAAAAGGGGAGTTCTCTTTACTAAGTTTGTTTTGAATGTAAAAATGTTTTTCACTTAGCTTGGTCCTTTTTGCTGATGCTTAAAGGGGGGGACTGTTTTTTAAGCAAAATGATAATGATCGAAAGGGAAATTGTTATGGGAAAATCATATGAAAAATTGTCTGAGCATGCGCTTTAATGCTAAAATTAAATACATGATCATTTGTATTGTCTTCTATCTTAATATGCTTGAACTTTACTATATATATTTTCAATTATGCATATTCTTAGGGAGAGCCTTTTCAGGTTGTACCCATTTTACTCTAATGCGTTTGTCATTATTAAAAAGGGAGAGATTGTTGACTTTTTTAATCCAATCCCTGTTTTGATGCTGACAAAGCACAAGTATCTCATGTGTGCACTTAGTATTTTTAAATAGGTTCATGATTCAGCATATACATGAGGTAAAGGACATGGAAGCCTGGAGGAACATAAAGATTATATTATCTGGCGTATTCCATGAAGACTAAAGAGCAAAAGACGAAGACGTTCATTTTAAATTTTATATGAATTTAATTTTTATATCTTGGTATGTAATCATGCATGCATCTGCATGATATGTCTTGTATGCTCAGAAATGTCATAGATTGACCATAGGGACCGAATGACCTTAAGGCACCCTTCGGTCTATAGAAGGCCGATTGACGCCGAGTTTTTGGGCATACTTGAAAAGACCTTAGGTTCCTACACATTGTGCACAAAGTCCCCAATATCACTTAACATATCAGAGGAATTAATTGGAATGAAAATGAACTTAATAGACAAATTTGTGAGAGGTCAGGCGACCGAACCTATGGTGTTCAAAGCACCTTGGGCGCCCGAACGGCTGGGAAGTCAACGGATTGACTTAGTTTCAGGCGACCGAACCAAATATGAATGCACTGCCTACGGGTGACCGAATCCCTAACCTGACACCTTTTAACCAACCCGCGCGCCCAAACTTAGCATTCAAAATGGCCTCGGGCGACTGAACACTAGTGTTCGGTTAACCAAACTTAGTTTCGGGCACCTGAACCATGGACAGAAACTTTCTGACTTTTGTTCAACCAATTGAGCTTGAACTCGGGCACCCGAACCATTAAAAATGACTTTTTGAGCTGAGTCTATTCGGGCAACCGAACCAAAGTTCAGCCACCTGAAACCTCTCGGGTTGGAAAATTTTTAAGGGCTTAAACATCATTAATTTTTATTAATCTTTTCCAAAATACCAAGTGTGTCCCCAACTGTCATAATTTTTAGAAAATCTATAAATACCCCCTCATCACTCCATATTAAAAACTTTGATTAACTTTAAAAACCTGTCAAATTATTTCTTAATCAAAGTTCCCTCTAACTATTTTTTCATTGCAAAACTCTTTTCTTTGGGGCAAAAATCTTTGTACTCTCCCAACTCTCTTTCTTTCATTCATTGAATATTTTCTACAAGAAAGCATTTTGTTTGGGTAATTTATTTTTGATTGTATTGATTGCAAAAACATCTTTTAAGCATAAATCCTAATTTCTCCAATACTTTTTATTGCTAATCTTTGTTGCAGAAATATTTAATTTATTTTGATCTTTGAAGTTTTCATTACATATTTACTTCACATCAAAGAGCATATACATTGTTTTTGTAAAAAAATATTTTAGAGCAAAACCCTAGGTTCTCCTACTTTGTATTGAAATATGTTTTTGGGAGAATGTTGTTGTTAGGGTCCAAATGTGTTTGAAAGGCACCCTTACTCTACTGAGTATAACTCATATCATATTAGAGTGCATGTATTGAGCTTTATTGTGTACATTTGTGCTTGTATTTTTTAGAAACATTTTCATGTACAAAAATGATTTTAATGTAATTGTTGGGTTCAACCCGTTAATTGAACTGGGGAGTCTCAGCTTTGTAAATGAGACCAATTCTGTTCAGCCCGAAAATTGAACTGGAGAGTTTCAACTTCGTAAGTGAGACTAGTTCGGCTCAACCTAGTAATTAAGCTGAGGTTTTCCTCACCCCATAAGGAGAGGATGTAAACAGCTTCTACTCCGCCCGATTAAGTGAGCAGGTTTAATGGAATCCTTGGGGGGTATCCCCAAGGTGGGGATATAGGCAGTATTAGTTGAACCTCGTTAACAAATCTGTATGTCATTCTCTCTTTATCTTATTTAAATTTCTACACTTTTAATTTTCGCATGTGTATGAATGTTTATTTAATATCATAATTATTTGTATACACACATTTGATTTAAATAAGATACTGCACACGAGTATGTATGCTTTCATTGTTAAAATCATTTTACATACACGTGTATATGTTGAATGAGATATGATACGTGGTGAATCAGCAAAACGTTTAAATTAATCGAAAAGATTTTAAAACCCAATTCACCCCACTCTTGGGATCACACCAAAGTTAACATTCACTATGATAAAAGCGTTGGTACAAGATCTCAATTTTCATCTATCACAATGAGGGAGTACATAACTCTATTTTTAGCTAACAACAAGAGATCTTAAAAATCAAAGAAGGAAAGTTGAGAATTTCGTAAAAAAATATGGTTACTATTCAAATCCAACATATGACGCTATAGTGTTTAGACGACCAATCCAACCATTCAAAATCAGCGTTTATAAATCCTTTATCTACTGATAAAATTTTAGTTCAATCAGACGATTGATGTTCCTCCAATTAGTCAGTTGATCAAAACTGAACACTATTGTAAGAACCTAAATTTTCTCAACGTGGTTACTATTCAAAAGTTGATATCTGAGGCTACATACAATGCTTGGATGACCAATCCGACCGTTCAAAAGCAGAATTTATGATTCTGATATCTACGGACAAACAATTAGCTCGATTAGACCATAGATGACTCTATAATTATTAGTTGATAAAAACTACACACTATAACAAAAAACTCATGCTTTTCCCTCTTTTTTCAGTACACTTTCTCTCACTTTTTCCAATGGAATTCTACACTACCAACCCTAATTTTATTTACTTAAATGAGGTGTAAAAAGGTCTCTAAAAAAGTCCAATAAAGAGCTCAAAGAAAATGAGCTAAAGGGTTGAATGAGCTTCTCCACATAGGAGGGATACCCAAACCCAACAGCAGAGTACATAAATAAATATATAATTAATAAATAGTTATTTCGGTCTAGTGAGACACTCGAGAGGGGGGTGAATTAGGTGGTTTTTAAAAATTTTAAAATAATTTGAATGTTATTATTGGTTTGCAATAACGAAAATTAAATTAAAATCAATCAATGCTTGAAATCAAGGGAAATCAAATGAAAGTTCTAGCACATTAATAAAATAAAAATTATTTGAGCTACTTGATGATGCAAAAGAATTATAATAAACAAACAAACCATAAAAGAGAGAGATGGAGTGGCACGCAGGATTTATAGTCATTTGGTCACCTAACCTACATCCACACATCAGACAAACTCATTTAACTATTTCTACTATAATCCAATACTAACTACACTTAGTATCTCATAGTCAAAACACTCGTCCAACCTTATGTTGCTGGGCAACACCAACAATAAACTATGCCTTAGTACTAGGAACAACACAACCCTAATACAGACAACACAACCCTCAAAGTACTTGGCTCCTTAATCAGCACATAGTGTTGCAATACTCAGGACAACACAATCCCGCCTAAATACCCAACAATAAAAATAAGGAATACCCCATGGGCATGACGCGATGGAAAGGCATCAACATGTAAGAAGGAGTATCGGGTGTTCAATTCTAGGTAGATACACTCACGAAGCCAGCGGTACTTGTGGATGGTGAGAATTTACTCTGTGAGCCAGCGATGACCGTGAATGGTAAGAGTCCGCTCTGTGAGCCAACGAGGACCGTAGATGGTGAGAGTTCGCTCTGTGAGCCAATGAGGACCGTGGATGGTAATGGAGATGTGTCTCAAGGGTCGGGTTGGACGAACGTCCAAATGATACAAGGAAGTTATGTCCGCATTCTGGACTTTACCTGATCAGCGAAACCTAGGGAGAGGACGCTAATCCGTAGGTTTGGTGCCGCACCAGGGGGTCCGAAGGACTTGTTGATGGCTGGAGTTCTTATGTAATCAAAAATAAAAATGAGGAATAACAAGAATAAAAAAAACCTCCAAGGTCTTTGTAATTCACACAAATAGTCTGAAATTCAAAATCTATGATCTTAGAGTGACTTAATGACGTCCCAACCTATTAAGAAAACATAATGTTCAAGCCTATGAAAATCATAATTACAATAAAAATATATATATATATTAAAAAAGATAGCAATGGAAGCTCCATTAAATGTGGGTAATTCGATTGACTTTCTTCATTGTTGTCGAGCTTCATTATATATAGTCTTCTTCAAGCTTAGGTTCGAACTTGCAATAGATGTCCAATGGCTAGAAAGTTTCATGTTTATAGAATACTTGATCTCACAAATTTGATCTTCCATGAATATGAAAACTTTGAATTCATTAAGTCAACTTCTTAGCTTCTTCATTCAAAAATATAAACATTGAATTCTCTTGTCGAAGAACAATTATAAAATATATTTAATATTACGTTCAAAAGAATGATATAGGACAATAATTCGAAAAAAAAAAAAAAATAGCGACTTGCCTATCGTATATGCATCTATAAATACATTTACAATTTCATCAATAAATACATTTGCAATTGCATCTATGAATACAGTCGTACTCATCATTTGAGCATTTATCTCGTTGAGTTAATGATGGTGAATTGGACATAGATTTTTCATTCATTAAAATTTGACGTCAACAATGAACAAAATACTCGTATATTATGTTCCCTTTAAAAAATTTCCAGCTTCCCCTTTACAACATGCATTA
Organism: Malania oleifera; assembly: GCF_029873635.1. Taxonomy (NCBI): domain Eukaryota; kingdom Viridiplantae; phylum Streptophyta; class Magnoliopsida; order Santalales; family Ximeniaceae; genus Malania; species Malania oleifera. The sequence goes on along the minus strand of NC_080429.1, from coordinate 56,466,088 downwards.
TAAATAAGAAGAAAAAATATTAGTCGCCTTTCATATGAAATTTTAATATACTTAGATCATACTCAAGTTCACACCGAAAATATTTAAAATGTATTTATGATGTTAGGAATGAAAAATAAATTCTACATTACCAAAACACTTCCTAAGCATGTATGAATTTGTGGAGGCATCTTCCTCGCACGCTACTACTTGAGAGATGGCGATGAACGTAGGATTTTGCCAGAAACCTTGAACGGCAAATGTGGGGTCCAGTTGAGACTGATTGTACGAGTACTCAAGTACCATCCACTTTGAAAATTTGTGCACAATAAAATAATGCTCTCTCACCCTTTTCAAGCCTTGTTTCTTTCACTCAAATGGTCAAGCCTTCTCTCTCTCTCTCTCTCTCTCTCTCTCTCTTACGGACACATCTCCAGGTGACGTGGCCTATTCTCTATCTCTAAGAAACTATCTCTGCACTTTTCCCCTCCAGTCTTCCACTTTACTCTCCACACCTTCCACGTCTCCACCTCGTCTAACCTGCGCCGCGAGGCGCATTGCTCCCACCCCCGTACCCAACCCAATTCCCCATCGTCAACTTGCGAGCCCTTCCATGCCCCAATCGATCGTCTCTCCTGGTCCCCCTCCACCCCCGGCCCACGTTAGCCCCCACCCACTGGAAAATATCATCAAATGCCGAAAGGCCGATGCCGGAAGACGCAGTAGGCTTGGTCCTCACTCTCCCCGTGCACCGTTTGCGGGAGTATTCCGCGTGTGATAGCGTGCGCCTGTCGCTGCTGTCCAAATCCGGCCCTTGATTCCCCCTCTCCCGGTCCTGATCGAACACTAACCTCGTTCGACGGCGTTCTGAGACGCTTCGTTGTGCGCTGGCCGTCTATGGGTAAGGATAACGTGCGCACAACATGATTGTGTCACTTCACCTATCTCTGCGACGTTAGGTTTATGGGGCGACGACTCTGTACGGACGCCCGGAACGATTCTGATCTTCTCATAGAGGTGGAGCCCCTGATTGGAACGCTGACCCTGGAAGGCGAAGTGCTAACCCTAATTTCGCAAGCCTTGAAGTGTGCGGAGGCGAGAGCTTTCATGGAAGCTCTTTAGTTGTCTTCTGGATAGTCCCTTGTTTTCATTGGTCAGGAAGATGAATCTTTAAAACCCTAATCCTAATTTTGTTGGTCTGTGCTTTGTTGAGCTGTGATGGAGAAGTTTGAGGAGATTGGTGTGGGCAAGGATGGTGGGGGCGGTGGTGCGGCTAATACTGGTAAGAACAGCGATGGGTTTATAGATCGTAGCAAAGTAAGGATTCTGCTTTGCGACAACGATGCAAAGAGCTTGGAAGAAGTTTTCACACTCCTATGCAAATGTTCTTACCAAGGTATAGTTTTAATTTTTTTTAAAAAATATTTTTTTCCAAAGAAAATTATATATTTTAATGATGAATCCCTTTTCCATTAGTTTTTAAAAAAGTGGTTTCATTCATGTTGATCAAAGTGGCATAAACAACTTCAATCAAATTGTCTGGTAACTATTTTCTTGGATTTTGACATAACATGACATTATGTGGAGAGAAGATTTCTAGTGAAACAAGTTTGAGCTGCTGGTAGAATAAAAGCACAAATTTTCTATTTAGAAGTGATTTCTGTTGAAAAAAAAAAAAAACAGAGTTTTACTTGTACATTTCTGTGTTTCTTTGCTTTTCTTTTTTTTTTTTTAGTCCAAATATGAGAATTAAGCATCTGATGTCCCAAGAAAAGCATACGATATAATTCATTAGCAGCCATGGAACTTTATGCTTTAGGCACCAATAATGGTCTTCATTTCATTAGTGCATTCTTTAAACCTGCCAATTTTGTTTGCAATAGGAAATTGGGCAGCTGTTTTTTGTGTTACTTATTTAGAATGTTCTGCTCCTTTCTAGATTGTTTGCAACTAATGCTATATACTTTCCTTCTATTAAAAATGTTTTCCCTACCTTCTTGTATTTAAAAGTTCTACTCATTTTTTTAATAATATTTTGAGAGATCTTGTTGTATTTTGCTGCATTCTAATCTAAAATGAGACTTCTTTACTGACCCTGGAATCCCAATTATTCACAGTAACTGCAGTGAGATCAGCAAGACAGGTAATTGATGCACTCAATGCTGAGGGACCTGATATTGATATTATACTGGCGGAAGTTGATCTTCCAATGGCCAAAGGTATGAAGATGTTGAAGTACATTATGCGGGATAATGATTTGCGGCGCATTCCTGTGATCAGTAAGGATTTTTTTTTTTGATAAATAATACTCTGGGTATTTCCTATTGGTTACCCTTTCAAGGTCAGATCTTAGACTAATCTTCATTACATCTTTTTGCATGGGTAAGTGATGTCGGCTCAGGACGAGGTTTCTGTCGTTGTGAAGTGCCTGAGACTTGGAGCAGCTGACTATCTTGTGAAGCCGTTGCGTACTAATGAGCTATTAAACTTGTGGATTCACATGTGGAGAAGGCGACACATGGTCTGTGTCACTAGACCTGAGTTATTAGAGCTATCTTTCTTTTCTTTGGTTTTCCCATTGCATCTTATTGGACCTTCTTAAGAACTAAGGGGCCCGCTAGTAGAGAACAATGATAGGCATGTATGAAGAAAATACAGAGAGTTTAGTCCAACCAGAATTTGGTTATTACCATAGAGACTGATGCAGGGTTTGATCCAGTTTGAGAGAATATATGCAATCCTTCTATGAAACTTAACTCTTAATGGCTAAAATTTTCTTATTTCTCTCATCTAATTAGAAACCATAGGTGGCATTCGCTGATTCAAAGGGTCACATTTTTGAGTCTCATGCTCACTTCAAGGGTTACAATCCTTGTGTTTGCATATTCTCCCATGAGCATGCGTTTTTTAGAGTTTTCTTTTGCCAGTATGTTTCTTTAAAGAAATATTCAGTTTTAATTTATTGCTATTCTGTATGTTGGTAGCTCGGACTGGCAGAGAAAAACATCTTGAATTATGACTTCGATCTGGTGGCATCAGACCCTAGCGATGCTAATACGAACAGTACTACCTTGTTCTCAGACGACACAGATGACAAGTCCAGGAGAAGCACCAATCCAGAGATGGGCATGTCAATGCATCAGGAGGATGAGGTAATTGAGCATATGCATCATGTATGGAAATTTATGGTCCTTGCGTCATTAGTGTCTATAGAAAATTCTGGTCATATACTTGTCTTCTTTCCCATTATATTATTCTCTACTAGTTCATATTGTTATCGACAGACAAGGCATATGTTGTTGGAAATGCTTTGATGAAAATGTTATATTTAGTGTCTATTGAATAACAAATATTTTTTCCCGTGTGAAACTTATTCTACAAGACTTATTTTTGTAAATGCTAAACTTTCACTAAACAGGTTGGTAGTTCATGCTGTATGGGATGTAGAAATAAGTTATTTCTGTAAAAAGTTGTAATGCTATGATGTTTGTAATGAGTACAGAAAAGACCTTGTATGATAGAACTGAAATACGTGAGGTTAAGTCGTTGATTGGGAACTACAAAATGGGTATAGATGTTTATAAGATTTTCTGAAAAATGGTTATCTGGCTGTATTTGGGAAAAAAAGCCATTTTCTAGTTTCTAGATTTTCAAATAAACAAGCAGAAGTACCAGAGAAGAAAATTATTGCAGATCAACCACTAGCCTACTCCGGTTTAATATGGCCTTTAGGATCTCACCCTATTCCCACTCAGGGAGTGAATATTTCTTTCTAATCCATCAAATCTTTGGTCAGTGTTATGATTCGCAATTCTGCATGAAGAGCACAAAAGTTGGACGTAGTCAAATATTGAAGTACTGTGATTTTGTTTCTGTTTTAAAATTCAGCACTGCCACTTTTCTTTGCTAGTCTTATGGCTAATTTTATGGCAAATCAGTTCAATTAAATTGTATATATGTTCTCCATTTCAGTCTAATGATGCTGCTGCTGCTGCTGCTGCTGCCGCCACTGCCACTGATGCAATTGCTGCCACCACTGTTGCCACTGCTGTGGAGCATACACGGAAAGATTCATCAAAATATCGGCCAGATGTGCCTGGAATAACTGATCGCCGAACAGGTGAGCTCTCTCCCCCCCCCCCCCACAACAAAAAGCCCCTAAACCTGTTCTTTTGCATCAATTGCTGCTTCTGTGATAGTATGTTTTGATGTCCCATAAATATAAAATCATTCAAATTTTTTTAGGCACTTAAAACGGTGAATTTTATTGACAGCATTGGGGTCAGTTTTTAGATTTCCTGTTATAAATTAGGCTTCTTTTGCTGTCCTTTGTGGTTATTGCTTTGTTTGTATGCTTGTTCATTTAGGGATCTGTTTATAATGCATTGGAAAACAAGATGAAATGATTCCATTCCATGCGGTGCTGGGAACAAAAACTTAATTTTCAATGGTGTCTTGAGTGCTCAATTTGATTTTTCATAAAATGATTTTTCACCCACTTGCAAATTTTAAGTTGATGATTTGGGAGCTATTTGTTCTCCACTTGTTGCTGCAATAAAATTGGGAAACACCAATTGGAGGTGCTCCAGCCATGATGTTGTGTGCCTTGATTTTTTTCATAGTTTTCAAGTTGGATAAGCTGGGAATGAACTTTTGTTGCTTGTTTCTGTCTATGCATGTACTCATATAAGAGACACACAGGTAATGTGGACCCTGAAGTACATTTAGACTTGTTTCGCTTTTGCTGCCTCCTTTTATGGTTCTTGTCAGGTTTAATATTGTAGTATATTTATGACATTTTATGGGATTTAGTGAGAAGTTGACCTTCAGAAATGTGCAAATGCTATATAACCACTTTTTTATTTACTCTACCTAGATAGCACTAGTTTTTCACAGCATTTGGGTGCACACTGGGTAGTAATAACTGAATTCTGCATTGGACTAGAAGTTTGCCTTTATAAGGGTATTTTCAATTCTTACCTGAGGAAAAGTACTAAAATTCTGACTTATCAACTGAAAATCTGGCTTTGATTTTCAGGCCAATTTCCATCGGGTCCAAAGAAGAGTGAACTAAAGGTTGGCGAGTCTTCTGCATTTTTCACTTATGTCAAATCAAGCATAATAAAAAACAGCTCCCCTGGGATTGCTCCTCTGGATGAAAATGCTGCTCAACAAATTATGATGGATGAGAGCCTTCATGCATGGGGTGAGCAGGTATCTAACGCCAATGGACGTGAAAATGGAGAGTATTCACAAGGAGATAATTTCCCTAGCAATAACAGTGTTCCTGATTCTTCTCTAGAAAGATCCTGTACTCCCCCTTTGGGGTTAGAATTTCCACAAGGAAGGAACTTGAAAGAAGTGGAGTCCTCTCAGATGTGGATACATCCAAGAAATGAGCCTCAAATTGATGTTTCAGGTTTTCAAACTCAGTCTGCTTATCCATATTATATTCCAGGTGTAATGAATCAGGTTATGATGCCATCATCATCACAACTGTATCAAAAGAACTTGCATGACCTGCCAAATCATGCAACTCCTGCCATGCTGTCTCAGTACAATCATCTATCTCAGTGTCACCAAGCACCTGGGATGGCATCATTTCCCTATTACCCAGTAGGTTTATGCTTACAACCAGGTCAAATGTCTAGTTCACACCCATGGCCTTCATTTGGAGGTTCATCTTCGACCGAAGTGAAATTGGGTAAAGTTGATAGAAGAGAGGCAGCTCTGATCAAGTTTAGACAGAAGCGGAAGGAGCGTTGTTTTGACAAGAAAATTAGATATGTCAACCGTAAGAGACTTGCTGAAAGGAGGCCCCGAGTGCGGGGACAGTTTGTGCGGAAGGTGAATGGGATAAATGTGGACCTTAATGGACATCCAGCTTCTGTTGATTTTGATGAGGACGAAGAGGAGGAGGATGAGGGCGCATCTAGGGATTCTTCTCCTGAGGAAGATGGTTCAGGATGTTTGAGTTGAGGTGGCAGTCATCGAGAAGGTTCAGTTTTTCTCTTGCAGTTGCATAGATCTTCCAATCGAGGTTCCCTGCAACTGTTCCCGGTGCTGAAATGTCATGCTTATTGGAGGAAGAAAGTGATAGTTCATATAACACAAGAGCACCATGTACCAGTTGAAGGGCAGATCTGGGAGAACTCCATCGTTTGGATGCTCAATTCAACTTTGGTTTGCCTCAAATGGAGGATGATGGATCAGAGGGCAAACTGTACACAGCTGTTCAATTCTATGTTGCATTCTAGTGCCATGAAAGGAAAATCAGGCACAAACATTTTTATTTATTAAGCTGATTAACGTTGAAATGAGTCCCAACTGTTCAAACTATGATCATATACTTTTTGTCCAGTGCATGGCCCATGTTGCTCAGCTGCAGTTACCATAGCTTATGCAAGCATATGATATGATATGTCATTTTCCTGCAGGATATATGTTCATTGGGTATGGTCAGTTATGCCAGCACCACATGAAATGGCTCCTTTTGAGATATGCCTGCCTTTCCTGCCCTGCATCGTCAAACAGTCGAGTGGAAGGAGTAAAAGCAAGACCTTCGTTTCAGTCCAGCAAATGATCATTTTCATGGGACACGCGTGGCGCATGGCATCACGGTGAAATTAGTTGACCACGCTGGGCAGGCAGGCTTGCTAATGGAACCTCCCTCCCTACACAGCTCCAAAGGCTTCCAAACAAAAAACAGGAACAGGGTGTTTTTTTTTTTTGTTTCCTTTCAAAAAAGTTTTAGTCCGGAAGGATTGCAGAAATTTTCATGGAGTTTTGGTTAAACGTTGTACGAGTTGAGGGCAAGCTTAGTTGTAGCTAGCAAATGGTTTAGTTTTATAAAAATTAACATTTGATTTTTCATAATTTTTTAGTTACGTTAAAAAAAAAATTATATTTAATTATTTTAATATAAAATAATATAATGAAAAATGAACACTAGTCTTTTTGAAGATATGATAAAAAGGATAAGGGCATCGTTAAAGTTTTAAAAATTTCAGAGATTTTTCCTAAGATTTCATAATCCTTGTTGATTAAACTTGACATTTAATTTTTGAATTGTTTGGACCCTTGAAGTTTGTCCGTTTATCAAATAAAAGGGAAGATTTATATATTTTTGACGGAGGTCTATGAAAATTTTGAAATAAGAAAAATTCTTGATATTTTTAAAACTTTTAAAATTACGTTTGGTTTGCGAAGTATTCATTTTCGAGAATAGATGAGTTTCGTAGATTAGTTACAATTAGTTACATAAAAAATTATATTGTTATTATGAAGTAAATAACGATGCAAAACATTTTATGAGACCATAATAAGAAATAGATAACAAATAACTATTTTCAATTTCATCAATGTTTATTTACACGTTAAATGAAATAATTGAGAATATACAAGGAATAATTATTTTTATGATTTCTAAAGTTTAAATTATATTTCATTTTATTTCAACCAATACCTATTTCGCTGCATCGATCAACCTATAAGAGAAGTTTGGATGAAATCCAATCCATTACAGTTTTATACTTTATTTTGTTTAAATCTAAATAAAAGATTTAAAATCTATGCTTTCCGAAAGACTTTTATTAAAGACAAATGCTTCCAAAGGCAAGAATAGAGAAGACTTTTTTACCTTTATAAGTAGCAAAGACTATAAAAGGCATGGAAAGTGGAAACTCTTGGACTCCCCAAGTTGTGGCGCAGGCCCATAAAAGATAATTAAACAAGCCCTCTTAATAAGGGGCTCCACATTCCTCGGCCTTCCCAAGGTCTGGTCATCTTATTATTAGTTTTTAAACTAAGCTTATTAAAATAAACAAGTGGAAGATTGAGGATTCTAATTCAGTGGGGTTGGGGTGGCATGTCTTTGTCTTTGTCTTTGACTTCCTCAGCTAATAATGAATGTTCCATATGAGTGGTCGGTGTTAACTGTTCCAATTGTCCAGGAAGGAAGAAAGAGAGATGTCAAAGTTGATGATGGTGGTTAAGCTTGGACGTTGCTTTAGATGTTGAGGTACTTTGGAATTTAGTTTAGTTGGGAGCAATTGACTGCAAAGACATGGGCAAGAAGATGATTTAAATGATCTGTCAAATGGCAAGAGCCCCATTTAGATAGACCCTCACCTCGTGATTCCTACAATGTGAAATACTTGCTAGTGAAAGAGTATCTATAATCGGCCGGTGCTATAAATGCGTGTGGCATTGTGATGGCACATAATTGAATTTCATTAAAAAGATAGTGATACTTGATCTATGACACTTCAACTCTACAGATTGTGTGATTTACAACGGATACACGACTTATCTATTTTTATTGTGTCAACTTCTGAAGTGTAATCGTTTAAGATCTCCAAGGACGTAAATGGGAAGTTGAGAGAATGAGCTGTGGGTAGCCTTTTCTTTTCTTTTCTTTTTTTAAGAAATGTGAAATTACTATATTATTTGATTATTTAATTTTGAATAAATTTAACCGATATGCATTGTTGGCCCAGACGTTAAATAACACCCATTAGAGGAAACATAATAATTTTTTAAAATACCACAGAATAAATGCGGGCAACAAGACTAGAGCCCAGGAAGACCTCTTGAAAATCAGCCTTGATACATGTTAAATTACCACTTTACCTAAAAACTTAAACTATTAGGTTGTCGGTCAACATTTTATTTGTTTTGTAGTATTATTGTACTGCAATAATGTAATTGATCTATAATATTGTTCCGTAATAGTGTGCAACACAACATTTTAGTTTTTTATTTTATTTTTTATTCATGGAGGGCCACACTAAATTTAAATTATACAATTTACGGACCTAGTCCATCGCCCATCTCATATCCTTTCTTACCCATCTTATAATTTAAACTTAAGATCTGTAATATTAAAGTTTCAAATTTTAATCATTAGGATGTTTTGATTGTTTTTGTTATTGAAATATAGAAGTTAGATAATAAAAATTTGGTGATTGAAATATAAAAGTTAGATAATAAAAATTTGGAAATGTATATTTTTTGAAATGTTGGCGATGCATTAATTTCTTTGAGATAAGTGAATTTACTAATTCTAACATGCAAGACATTTATCCACTTTAGACAAATTTATTGCAACTTAATTTCTACTCTACTCTTTGCTAAAACCAAGTTTGCAAAAAAAAAAATTTATTCTTATTATATTTGCACGCACGCGCACACATATATATAAACTGACAATTAATTTGATTATGCATATGTTGTAATTATATATTTAGAACAGAATCGTGCCTTATTTAATGAAAAACCACTTGAACCAAAAATTGAAGAAGGCATATTACAATTTTAAAGGAATTGATAATTCCATGCAATTGAAACAATTTTAATAGCTTAAATGACATTATAACAATTTTAGTAGTTAAAGATACAATGCAAGTATGAACTTTTTTCTAAGATCTCTAAATCAAGCAAACAACTGGGACAACATTATAACAATTTCAATAATTTAAAATTATTGTAGGATAAATGAAAATTTGGAATTGAATATGTTAATAAATAATTTGTTGGGTCACTGCATTGGAAGCATGAATTTTGAGATTAGAATTTAGATTTGCGTGATCAATTTTTTTTTAATATTCAATACAATTTAACATTATGTCTTATCCCACAAAGCCAAATTTACCTTCACATATCACATTCCACCTAAAATCCATCCGTGCAACAATTTCAACAGTTAAAAGAGAGTAGTGGGTGAATCCAATTGAAGTTTAGGTGTGGACATAGAACACTCAAACTGGTTTAAGGACTATTGGTGCAATTTCCTTTTTGGTTCAAGTTTTGAACTAAAGCAAAAAAGACATAACCTAAAATAAAAAGGCATCGAAAACAATCCCTCTCCATAGAAATATTCATAGTACAATAGCACCACCATGCAAGCGGCGAGTCGTGCATATCTGCAACGATGAAAAACACCCCAAGGTTCTAAACACACATCCATGGTTGGTATCGGAGATGAAATCTCCAACCCACGCAATAAATGAATAAATAATATTTGACTTTTTGGGTGTTGACTTCACATACCCCATTGAAATTAACAAATTGGAGATTACAATAATTAGATTGGTATCAAACTTCCGTATAAAGAAAAAGTTCTCTCCCCCTATATCAGATAAACCAAAAAAAAAAGGCAAAATGGACACATTCCATTGACCAATGTACCAAACCCAAGAGGAAAACTAGAACAGTGAGAAGTCAAAAGAGGGATTTCCCATACAAAGCAACCAAATTGCTCATTTTCACCAAAGAAGTGAGACCTGAGACCAGGGAACTACTGATACTGCAATCCTTCAGTGAAAAATGATGCCCAACAGCACATGCAAATAATGAAATTGGAGACTTACAGAATGTCCACACCAAAAGGCTAATGAGCCAGCTTAAAATAAAGGATCAAGATGATTGCAAGAACTAGTGCTGCAATGACGGAGCTGATAATCCATTTGTTCCTGCTCATCCTTCTTGACATTGCAGTCAAGATCTTCTTGCTCTTCCCAATATTGTCATCCACCCCATGAAGCTGCACAAGGAAGCATACGAGTAAAGTAAATATAAGACCATGGCATCTGCTGGGACTATTTTACAGCTCAAGGGTAAAACTACACCACAAGCATCGACCCAGTGACACTTCACCATGTTATCAGCAACTCTACGAGACCATCAAATTCTGTGACACAAACTAGAAAACAATGAAGTATTAGGAATGTGTGTTACTGTGTTATGGGCATGCAGGAGAGACTGCCGCTGCTGATGCAAATCTTGAAGTATTGAGACACCGAGCTCTTCAGTTTCCAGCATTGTTCTTCTGCTCTCCTTAATTCTACCACTGGCATTGTTCAGTCTATCCGTTGACATCAACAGTCTCCCTCTTTGATCAGCTGATGCCTGCCTCATCATCATAAGCATACATGACGAGGTAACATCAATAAAATGGTAGCCCAAAAAATCCATTCATAAAAACATATACATATTGTAATAAAAAATACGACTAACTAAATAATTATTTCACTTAATAAATATATTTCTAAACTAACTTTTTACTACTCCAAGAACAATCCTACTGTGAAGTTTAGCATGGTGAAAATGTTTTTGGAATATTTTTTTATTTTAAAATTTTCTATAAATTTTAGGGATATTTCCATTTAAATTTTATTTTAAATCCACATGATAACGTTGTTTTAATATTGCTTCACTAGAAAGAATTGTGTACTCAATGTTTAATCCACAAAAGTAAATTATCAACATGAAAGATTGGCTTTATTTTAAATCTACATGTTTATTTCAATATTAGTTCACTAAAAAAATTGTCTGCTCAATAGTTTAATCCACGAAGGCAAAAATTATGGACATAAAAATACTGTGACAACGAGTTGCCACAACAAATGCAAACCATAAAATCTTATTTTCAATTGTTGCTACTACGGCTGAAAATTGACAACAGATATTGAAAACTATTAACTAGCCGAACACGTCATCACCATTTTTTTTCCCACTGTATTACAATGAAAATGAAAATTAAATAGAAGGAATTTGTGCAACCAGTGGTGGAAATGAAGCAAAAATCCTTCAAAAGACTACTTCCATGCAATATTTTCATGTGAATAATAATCTCAGATCAAATGAATAAAAGTTAAAATTCATTTTTCTCCTTTCAATTGATAAAAACTACCAGTGTTAGATGAGCTTTTAATCCAAATAAGGTTCAAGTGTACTCCATGTTTCAATTATTATCATTACTATCCCATGCTTTCGGTATTGATTGATTCATTTATTCAAAGTTTACAGGACAAATTGTCATCCCATGACTGTGCGATGACCCTGTAACAGTTTATGCTTGAGGGACAGCAAAACAACTCTATTAGTCCAACACAGTAAACATAAAAAAAAAAAAATAATAGTACTTGTTTCATGTATTTCATGGACCTTAGTTCCAGTTTATAGGCCAAAAGGAATCACCCTTGCCCAGATCTGCCTAAAGCCTTAGGGAGTCACGCCTGTGCAGCGACAAAACTACACCAAGTCCATCACAGCCATACTCATCCTCATCCCAGGAAACACTCAAATGTCTAACCCAATGGTCAAGTCTAAGGGCTCAGAAGCCCTTGATCCAACTAGGGTTGTCATCGAGGAACCCAGACTCGAACGCTAAGAGAGTTAAACTCACATTCCACCAGTACTGAGGATAACTCTCATCCCCGCAACACAATCCTCAAGCCAACATACCCATCACTTACCACCCACTAGCTGGGACTAGGGGAAGTGACACCATAGACTACTTGAGCAAGACATGTGAAGGATTAACACCCCTCAATAGTCAAATCGGATCTAGAATGACACCGCCCAATAGTATAGCCAACAACCAAGAAGGGATGGACATCAAACCACCAGGCTAAGAGTACTACGCAATCTCATTCTCTAATGGATCATTTGTGGGGCTCCCAATGTCACATGGAAGTTGAAGCCGAAGACACCCCCCTGAGGATGTCTAGAGTCCACCCCTAAGTGCTCCTCAAGGGGCACACTTAGGTATCCAATAGGATACTAGGGGCGGTAGGCCGCTTACCTAGTGTTTGTCCAAAAGTCACATAAGGCTCCCAATCCCACACGGAAGCTAAAGACACCCGCTGAGGATGTCAAGAGTCCACCCCTGAGCGCTCGTTAGGGGCACACTTAGTAGATACCAAGGGAAGTAAGCCGCTCACCTGGTGTTCCCCCAAAATTCATGTCTCCGAAGTATAGAGTTCACATATGAGTAACCACCAATGATCTAATGATCATACATCTTGATTCGAGAACACCACCATCGGTACTATCCAGACCAACCACAACGTCACAATGACATACTAGAACCATCACCATGACATCTGCATAGTCGAATCCAGGTTACCCAAACTTCCCTTCAAGTCAAAATCATATACCAAAACCATGCCTCACAGTCGCAAAACTCTAAGACTGACGCCAAGCTTCTAAACCCCAACTTCTACAACTATCACATAATATATGATCAACCATTGCTTTTTTTAATCATTTTCAAGTGAAAATTTTTACCTATGTTCGTTTTCAGGTCATATGTCAAACATGGTTTCAGAGTTTCTGTTTTTGTTTTTCAATTTTTTTTTTTAAATGGGCTGGATTACCAACTATGTTTCCTGCTTCTAAACTTCCAAAATAAAACAAAAGAAAATGGATACATTTGAAATTAAATGGATTACCAAATGGACCCCCAGTTGTTCAATCCATATTAATGGAAAAAGACATTGTAATAAAAAGATAATACAAAAAAAAAACATTAAGGTATTTGTTGAGCACAAAGGGGGGAAAACAGAAATAGATGTCTCTTTACACTGAGCAATCCAATTTCAATTTTCGTAACACTTGAAATAGCCACAAAAAGGAAGTAAGTGAAGACATACATACCACCATTGTATCAGCCATTCCTGACTCCAACAGCTCATCCCGGGCTGCCTGATTAGCATTTGCTGATGTGATCCTTTTAACTTCACTCTTCAAATTGTTCATATCCGTTTTGTATTCTCTTAGCTTAGCAAGAAGCATAGCCTTCACACTTGGCTGCAAGCTCCTTGCTTCAAGATCCATTTTACGAATCTGAAGAGTTTCAAGAAAAATCACATTATAAATCTACAAGCATATACCTGGGGGGGGGGGGGGGGGGGTTGAATATCTGTATGGTGGAAAAAATTACCAAAGCCTCAGCATCATCCAAACCAGCTTTTATCTCAGAAATTTTCTGCTTCTTCTGCTCTGCAGATCAAGGATGCATAAAAGAATCACCAACCAAAAAATCATGGCTAAGAGGTGAAAAGAAAAAAAAAGGATTCAATGACTGCATTTGCACAATCCATAAGAAAGCACATGCAAAAGAATGAACTTCTCTAATAATAATAAATTAATAATAATCTAACATATTTTACAAATGAAGCTATCTTTGGGTGGATATCAAATATTTCCTAATATGTCCTCACAATCTTGCATCATAGATCAAGAATTTAAATTTAATTTTTTTTTTTTTAAGTTTCTATAGAAAACTCAGTTTATGAGCCACATCGGAAACTAAAACAATCCATCGTTAAAATTTGAAACTGCTGATGAGGTGTCCAGAGAGTTACCTATGGAGGCCGTTGGTTGTGGATGCTCACGATTGGTGCATGAGCTACGGGTCAATTGGATGTCAAGATTCCAAGGGAGTACTTGCAGAGGTGGAGCAAAGGTCAGGGGTGTTAAATACTGAAGTGTACAATCACAGGACAAGGAGGTGGAGGTGCTGGTTAAAAGGAGAATACTAAAGATCATTGTCTTAATTGGAGAAAGAAAGCAAGTGTGACGGTGACTTTGCATTTCTGCCTGCAATGGTGGGTTACTATTGAATGAGGTTAGGGGATAATTTAGGTATGTTCCTTATTCATCTGATTTGCTTGGTGATATGTCTCATCCGCCACCTTTCTGCTAGGAGGTTTCGAGGGCATCCATATTTTTTAGGACAGATGGGGTAAAGAGCAAATGGATGAATTACTATTGAATGAGGTTGGGGAACAATTTAGATATGTTTCTTATTCATCTGATTTGCTTGGTGATATGTCTCATCTGCCACCTTTTTTGGATTGGGTAAAAAGCAAAAGGATGGTAAACAGACTATGGATGGGATTTTGCCTAAATCTGTGGTCCTAGAGGAGATCAATGGGAAGGAAGTAGGTACTCAACATTTGTTGGATAAGATGTGCTAGTGACTAACTGATACTTCAACGTAAAGAATTTTGTTTGGATGGTGGAAAAAGAATGGTTAAGGAAGACCAGCGTGAAAAAGCTAATTTGCAGTGGTCTGGTAATTATGATGAAATTTCAAGAAATTTTTTTTCGTTATGTTATTTATTTTTTTCGTTTCTTTTCTTTTTTCCCAATTTTGAGCATTCTTATCATCTCCTTGGTTGTAGTCACTTTATCTTCTTCCCTAACACATTCTATTTTTCATTTTTTAAAAGGATCAGGTGCGCCCACAGCGTGTGCCCAAAATTTAGTAATAGTAATAATAGTAATTTTTAGAAAGAAGTGCACTCACATATATCTCAATGTTCTGCAGGGGGTGGTCTAGCAGTAGAAACATGGTTTTAAATTTTAAGCATTAAAGCAGAATTCGTCACCCTTTTACCTACCTGTAAACAAGCTTGTATTGAATGATCTACAAATTAAAATATTTCAAATTCTTACAATGCAATATTAAAATAAACTAGACGGCCAGAAAAAGCCACCAAATCTGATCCCCCCCCCCCCCCTCCCCCAAAAAAAATGTTAGCTTCCATTCTCACTAAAAATCACATTCACCAAAAGAACCAATTTACAAATAACAAATAAATAAGCATTTACTAATGGTAAATTTATTTATTTAAAAAAAAAAAACACGAACAAACAAAAAAGTGAGAATTGACCATTTAGTCCTCAAACTTCATTAAGAGAATCGATTTCATTATTCACCTTTTTCAATGCACCAATTTCACCCCCAGTAATTTATAGACAACCAATTGTGAAGCCCAAACAATTCTAAGCAATAACTCTTCCCACTAAAAACATGTGGCCCTCGCATGTTCTATTAAAATTTCTAAAATAAGTCACTAAAAACCCAAACCATTGCCAAAACCAGATCATCACGCCTGAGTATGTAATTGTATGTGTATGAGAGAGAGAGAGAGAGAGAGAGAGAGAGAGAGAGAGAGAGATTGAATTATAAGAGAGTCCAAAATTGCGGAGAAATTGGGATATCAAAACATTGATAGGTACATTATGTGGTACCTCATTAAGGGGTGGGTAAGGATGCTAGGTCAATCTATGATGGAAGTTGGGAAAGTATGAGAATGCTTTCGATGGAATTTACCGAACTTCATATTACACGGAACGTGTTGACTGAATAGATCTTGCTGGAGTTTTGACTTTAATGATATTTATGATAATCAAAAGAAAACAATGCCTATTTAAATGGACAAGCAACAAATTTTAATATGAATGACATTGGCAATAATTATGAATTTTGTGTCCCCAAATGAGATTGATGATGAACAATTGAATGAGGAAGAGAATCCAGTGTATGCAGAATTGTTTTCTGATGATGAAGCATTAATAAATCTGAGAAGTAAGATGAAATGGATGCTGGTGCTGCGGGTCAGAGCAGGAAGGGGGGGCTCAACAGGAAGATGCTGAGCTGATAGATCTAGTGAAGAAATTTGATGGTGCTACTCAAAAGATTGACTTTACACGAGACTCCACTTAGCAGTCATGGTAAGTCAAATAGGGTCAACTACCCAACTCCTATATATAATCCTAAAACAAAAGCCCCAGATGTCTTAGAAATTTGTCAGAGGTTTAAACATGAAAAGCAAGTTATGACATCAAGTTATATAAAAATGATCTAAAAAGAATCCAAGCGTAGAGTGAGGGTTGTCAATGGAAAATGTGGTGTCAAAATGCAAGGTGATCTTAGTAGACAAGCAAAAATCATAGGAAGCTACATAATCGCAGTGGGAAATAAAGAATTGAAGGGTGTCATCCAAATGGCTTGCAAATCATATGTGAATGGTATGATGGTATCAAGCATGTTTTAAAACCCAGACCAGACCGGAACCAGTTCAGGTGATGTCACAAACCAGTTATGGCACGAACTGGAGTCAACCCAAAAAAACCAGGGTGACTCAATGCAACCCATCCAGACCCAGTGAGTTAGACAAGTTGACTCGGCGCGGACTAAAAGGGGGAAAAACTTGCAAATTTTTCAAGCTGCAGGTGTTGAACTGAGGAACTCCTGCAAGGAGGAGAGGTTCTTTGCCAACCAATCAGGTCTCACTTTGCATTTCTTTAGTCAACAGACAATATATATAATCAATTTATTTCATACACATACACAAACATAAATCTACTCACAGGCATTAAAAGCATAAGTATATATAAATCTAAGTAAATTTTCAATTCTTTTACCTTAAATTCTCAATTGGAATCAAATCCCCCGAGTCTTATTCAATATTTTATAAATTAATCAAATCTTGAACTCTTTTACAATTTATAAAATTTTATTAATTGAATCAAATCTCCTCTCGTTGCTATATAATATTTGTTTGACTTCTAATAACAATCATCATCATTACACACACACACACACACACACAACAGCTTCCACCTGTGCGCCGCACGTAGAAAATTTTCCTGCACACTCCAATCAGCAGGTTTCACCATCCAACCTACACCTGACTTCTCTACTACTTTTCTTTCCCACAAAGCCCATCTCCCATAATGCAGGCATCCACCCCCAAAATCTGCCTTTCCATTATTTCTGGCGAATAGTTTGATACCTGAATTCTATATTTTACGATCAATTTAGATACAATTCACACCCAAAACCCACCTTTCCCATCATTTCCAGCGAACAGCAATACCTTAAAACTCCCATTTTTCCAATCAATCTACAAATACACCCAAAATGCACATTTCCATCATTTTCAGCAAACCAGACCCCAATCCCATTTTTTCCAACTATTAATTTACATTAATTCACACCCAAAATACACCTTCACATAATTTCCAGTGACAGTGTCACAGTGAGGACTCTTAACTCCATATTTTCCGCCAATCTACAATGGACAGATCATTTTTGGTGTCGATGAAGGCAGAAGTTCCGGTCAGTGTTCTGGTTGGTGGGTGGTGGGTGGAGGCGGAGGGTAGTATTGCAGGTGGTGGTGCGGCGAATTAAGGCATGGGTTGGACACAAATGGAGTGGGCATGGTTTCAGTTGAGAAGAAAGTTCCAGTTTATTTTGGATTTTGGGGGTCGGTGCTGCAGGAGATGGCTTTTGCGCTGAAGACAAGATGCAGAGTACATGTCCATCCATGATTGGAGCACACAGGCAAATTTTCTATGCGCAGCGCACAGGGGAAAGTTGTTGTTGTTGTTGTTGTTGTTGTTGTGTGTGTCTGTATTATTCTAATATTACCAGTTCGACTACCAGTTGACTGACCCGGTGAGTTGATCACCGGTCAAGACTTTAAAAATAAGGTAGAACACCCTAACTGCGATCATTAAAGATTTTTGTAATACATTAAAGATGTTGCAAGTTAATTCAAAAGCTATAAATGCATTATATTGTGCACTTCATATAAATGAATTTAATAGAGTCATGGCATGCAAACTAGCCAAAGAAATATGGGACAAACTAGAAGTAATCTATGAAGGTACCGTTGATGTTAGAGACAATAGAATAGATACGTTGACTAGTGAATACGAAACCTTTAGGATGAACCTGGATGAAACCATCACTAGTATGTACACTAGGTTCACCCATATAATAAACTCCCTCAATGCATTAGGAAAAACTTACACCAGCTATGAGATGATTCGAAAAATCCTTAGAGGTCTTCCACCCATTTGGGAACCTAAAGCCACAGCTATTACGAAAGGAAAAAACCTTAAGAATACCTCACTAGATGAACTTATTGAATCTCTTCTTACCTATGAGATGGCTATGAATGAAAGAAATGCTGAAAACAAAAATAGGAAATCTATAGCCCTTGAGGCAGCAAAAGAAAGCTCCAGTGAAGAAGAGGAAGATAAAAATGACTTAGATGATGAAGAACTAGCGTTCATTATCAAGAGGTTTGGAAAATTCTTTAAAAGAAATAAGAAGTTTGCTAGAAAGTTTAAAGGGTCAAAATCTGAAAAAGGAGAAACTAGTAAAAAGGAAAATAAGAATAAGAATGGAGTCCCTACTTGTTATAATTGTAAAAAGGTTGGACATATTAAACCCTATTGTCCACAGCTCAAAAAGGATGTCAAAAAGAAGAAAAAGAAGACGATGAAATCTACATGGGACAATACAAGCTCAAGTGAATCGGAGAACGAATCAAGTGAACAAGAAGTGGCCAACATATGCTTCATGGCACACAATGATGAGGTAAATTCCTACTATAGTTCATCCGCTGAATCAAGTGATAATTCGAGTAGTGATTCTTGTGATAGTATGCCATCATACAAAGAAATGCAAGATGAACTTTTTACTTTACACAATAGATTTGTAAAAGTCACAAAAAGAAACATTACCCTAAAAGAGTGACTCAAAAATCAACTTGATACATCAAAATCAGTGGAAAAAGAAAAAGAATCACATATTGATGAACTTATGCAAAAGATAAATGACTTATCTCAAGAGTTAGTTAAATTACAAGTAAATGGTCAAAGCAAGAAAGACTTAGAAATAAAGGACCTTAAAGACAAAATCGAAGACAAAGAGAAAATCATATACAATTTCACTAAAGGAAAGGAGAATTTTGAAAAAATGCTAGGGAAACAAAAGATGTCATTAGACAAAGAAGGAACTGGATTTAATGGAATTGAGAACAAAAAGAAAAAGGGTCTTTATATGGGATACTTTGTCAAAGAATCAAAGTACTTTGCAAGCACATCCTCAAATGACATTTATTAACACAATACATGCTTTTTATGTAAGAAAAAGGGACATAATAAATTTGAAAGTCCATTTAAAAGAAAGAATGTAAAAATAAAGAAAGTATGGAAAATTAAAGAAGACAAAACTGAATTAAAGAAGTCTACGAAGGTTTGGATTCCTAAGAGTAACACATTAAACCCTTCTTCCTTAGGACAACCACATCAAAAGACAAATGGTACATGGACAACTGGTGTTCTAGGCACATGACCGGAGATAGATTCAAATTCACCACACTTATGCTAAAAGATGGTGGATATGTCACTTTTGGAGACAATGCTAAGGGCAAAATCATTAAAATTGGTAAGATAGGTAAAGAACCTTCTCTCACCATTGATGATGTGTTATTAGTAGAAGGATTAAAGCATAATCTCTTAAGCATGAGCCAATTAAGTGACAAAGGATATGATGTAACTTTTAAGCAAGATAAATGTGTTGTTGAAAATAGAGCAAAACATGATGTTCTCTTCACTGCTCAAAGAATTGATAATGTATACTGCATAAATTTTGAAAAGATAAAATCTCAAAATATTACATGCTTAGTAACTATGAATGAGGCTAGTTGGTTATGCCATAGAAGACTAGGACATGCTAGTATGGACCTATTATCAAGATTAGCTAAAAAAAACTTAGTTAGAGGACTTCCTAGTACAAAGTTTGTTAAAGATAAAATATTTGATGCTTGTCAATTAGGAAAACAAGCTAAGTCCAGCTTTAAGAAGAAGAAACATATCTCCACTAGCAGGCCCTTAGAGCTTATTCACCTAGATTTGTTTGGACCAACTAGGACACAAAGTCTAGGAGGAAAGCAATATACTTTCGTCATCGTTGATGACTACTCCAAGTTTACCTGGGTACTCTTCTTAGCCTCAAAGGGTGAAGCATGCAATATGTTAATAAACTTATATAAAAGACTTCAAAATGAAAAAGGTTATGGTATCTTGAACATAAGAAGTGATCAAGGAAGAGAATTCAATAATAAAGACGTTGAAAAATTCTGAAATGAACATGGAATTAAACATAACTTTTTAGCACCAAGAACACCACAACGAAATGGAGTTGTAGAAAGAAAGAATAGAACCCTTCAAGAAATGACTAGGACAATGTTAAATGAAAACAAACTACCTAAGTACTTTTGGGCTGAAGCGGTTAATACCACATGTTATGTGATAAATAGAGTGTCGATAAGATCAAGCCTAAATAAAACTCCCTACAAATTATGGAAAGGAAGAAGACCCAATATAGCTTACTTTCATGTATTTGGATGTAAGTGCTTTGTACTTAATGACAAAAATGACTTAGGGAAATTTGATGCTAAGTTAGATGAGGGTATTTTCCTAGGATATACAATAAATAACAAAGCATTTAGAATCTACAATAAGAGAACACTCACAATTATTGAATCAATCCATGTAACGTTTGATGAAGTTAATCCTTATACAAAAACAATTCAGATTGAAGAGAAAGATGATTCTTTACAAAAACTAGAAAACCTAGATATTGAAGAAGTCAAAGAAAAGAAAAACGAAGAAACTCAAAATGAAGATCCTATAGAAAATTCTGAATTACCAAAAGAATGGAAGTTTGTAAGAAACCATCATAGAGATCAAATTATAGGAGAACCCTCTAGAGGAGTAACTACTAGATCATCATTGAAAAACCTATGTAATCACTATGCGTTCTTATCTCAAGATGAACCTAAAAATGTTGAAGAAGCTCTAAATGATGATTCATGGATAATAGCTATGCAAGAAGAATTGCATCAATTTGAAAGAAATATAGTATGAAAACTAGTTCCAAGACCCGATGACCACTCAATAATAGGAACAAAATGGGTGTTTAGGAACAAAAAGGATGAAAGTGGAATAGTTGTAAGAAATAAGGCAAGACTTGTTGCACAAGGATACAATCAAGAAGAGGAACAGACTACGATGAGACTTTTCCTCCCGTAGCAAGAATGGAAGCCATTAGAATGTTGTTAGCATATGCATCACATAACGAATTCAAATTATATCGAATGGATGTAAAAAGTGTCTTCCTAAATGGTTTTATAAATGAAGAAGTATATGTAGCACAACCACCGGGGACATTCAATATCCCAATCATGTATTTAAGTTGACTAAGGCCTTGTATGGATTGAAACAAGCCCCTAGGGCATGACATGAAAGATTAAGTGGTCTTTTATTAGAAAATGAATTTTCTAGAGGAAAAGCAGATAGTACGTTGTTTATCAAAACTAAGATGAAAGACATGCTCATCATCCAAATCTATGTGGATGACTTCATATTTGGTGCAACTAATGAAAACTAATGTAACGAATTTGCAAAATGTATGCAAGATAAGTTTGAAATGAGCATGAAGGGGGAATTAAATTACTTCCTTGGATTACAAATTAAGCACGCCAAAAATGGAACCTTTATAAATCAATCCAAATATATAAAAGACATGCTTAAGAAATTTGATATGGAAGGAAGTAAGCCCATAGGAACTCTCATGAGTACCTCAATAAGCCTTGATAAGGATGAAAAAGGAAAACCAGTAGATATAAAATACTATCGAGGCATGATAGGAAACTTGTTATGTTTGACAGCTAGTAGACCGAACATAATGTTTTTACGTATGTATGTGAGCACGATTTCAATCCGCTCCCAAAGAATTTCATCAAATAACTGTTAAAAGAATACTAAGATACTTGATAGGTACTCTTGACCTAGGATTATGGTATCCTAAGGACACAAGTTTTGAAATGATTAGCTACTCAAAAGCGAACTATGTAGGTTGTAAAATCAATAGAAAAAGTACAAGTGAGACTTGTCACTTTCTAGGACGGTCTCTTGTCTCTTGGTTCTCCAAGAAACAAAATTTCGTAGCATTATCCACCGCGAAAGTTGAGTATGTGGCGGCAGGTAGTTGCTATGCACAAACACTTTATATGAAACAACAATTAAAGGACTTCAACTTAGAATACTCTGCTATATCGATTAAGTGTGATAATACTAGTCCTATAAATATCTCCAAAAATCCAGTATCTCATTCAAGAACAAAACATATCGATATTAGACATCATTTCTTGAGAGATCACGTACAAAAGGAAGATATAACTCTTGAATTCGTTAATACAAATGATCAATTAGCGGACATCTTCACAAAACCACTTTCAGAGGATCGGTTTATATCTATTAGACGTGAGTTAGGCTTA
This sequence comes from Malania oleifera, assembly GCF_029873635.1. Lineage (NCBI taxonomy): Eukaryota > Viridiplantae > Streptophyta > Magnoliopsida > Santalales > Ximeniaceae > Malania > Malania oleifera. The sequence goes on along the minus strand of NC_080429.1, from coordinate 56,443,394 downwards.
CTACATGTTCGAGAAGTTGTTTAAAGGAGGAATTCAGGAAGCCTGAAAGACAGGCAACTGACCACTTGAAGGTCAGGCGCCTGCCATGTTTCCGCCTGATGAAATTAAGGTCATCAGGCGCCTGACTCGCGGCGGGTCATCCATTAAAACACGAAAAGACCTTCATTTTTAAACCCTTCAGGTGCCTGACTCTGTTCCATTCCTCCCTAAAGCTCCTCCTCCTTCCCTAAACCATCTTCTCTCCTCCAAGATTTCATCAAATCCTTAGAGTTCATCAAAACCTAAACCTCCCATCATCACTACGCTCTAGGGTTTTCATCATCACGAACCATGCCACGAACAAAGTCAACCGGAAACAAGGGCTCCTCTTCCCGACATATCGACAATGATGAAGTAGAAAAGTGGCTGACCACTCCTCAGGCCAAGACACTTTACCGGAATCAAATTCAATCTATTGATCCAATCCTTGGTAAAGTACTCGATGTTTCATTTTTCAATTTTGATTTTCCTGAAATCATAACGCTATTTGAAGATATTGGGTGGGAAAAATTTATCACATATCAGGCCACTGGACACTATCCAAATCTAGTCAAAATTTTTTATGTCAATATGGTGAAACAAGACGTTGGTTTCTCAACTGATCTCTTGGGGCAGTCCATTCATCTCACTCCATTATCATTAGGAAAGATACTCTGTATAAAGCAAGGAGATTTTGAGTGCAAACCCGTTGAAAAACAGTGGATAATGGAACAAGGGTTTACTCCATGGGAGTTCTTACCACTAGTCATGACAAATGATCCTGTTTATTTTGGCAATCCCCCACTTTATAAACAATTGAATCTTCAAGCACTAATTTTGCACAAATTGATCACCTACAACATCCTACCAAGAGCAGGTTCACATGACCACGTTTCTCTTCTCGATTGTTTTGTCATGTGGTGCATTCTTAAAGGAAAAAAGTTTGACCTACCGAGCCTCATAATCAAGTGGATGATCATGAAGGAAGAAGCTCCTTGTATCGTTCTTCCTTACGTAGGAATGCTGAATTTAGTGTTTGCTCATCATCACATCCTCACACCAACCTTTAATTTTGTAAAAAAACCCATTATGACATATTTTCTACCACAACTCTTAAGCTAATGGGATATAAGAAGTATACTCAAGGGTGGTTTCACAGCGGTTGTAGGCAGACCACACCTGAGCCTCCTCCTCAATCTTCTGAGCCAGCTCCATCTGTTCCAAAGGACGCGGACACACCGCCTTGGTTCCTCCCTTTTTAGACTCATTACCTTAACTTCAGTCAGAGGATTCAATCTGGTCTTGATTCTCTTTAGGAGAAGGTCACCGCTGTAGAAACTCATTGTTCCTCTCTTGATCATCGAATAGATTGTATGGAGAAAAACTTGGCCAACTCCTCCAGAGGTGCAACACCTATGGACATTAGCTCTACTCCTTCTAGTGATGCTACATCTGATGATGCTTTTGAGGGAAAGTAAGAAGACGATGATGCATCCAACAATCTGAAGAAACTGCAGATGCTGAAAAAGATGATGATGCTGCAGATGCAGATGACGATTGATCTTAGCTATTTTTCATGTTTTTGATCTTAAATGATGTTCTCATCTTAGGTTTTGTTTGTATTGACATTTAGTACTTTTTGGTTTGCTTCTCCGAACTTTTGACTATACGTGTATTACTCTGGAAGAATATGATATTTTTCTTTTTTATGCTCTGTTATGACAATGCTTGTTGATTTTCTTTCGCTTTTTGATTGATGTCAAAAGGGGGAGAATACTTGTGAGAGCAAAAGAAGAAGATATATAACATACGACTATGAAAAAAAATATACAAGATACAATTGTTTAAATGATTGAAAAGATATACAAGATACAACTTTGTTCAATGATTTAAATGATTAGAAACTCTGTTCAACTAACTTTGACTATTTGATATTAATGGATCTTGCAATCTAAGTTTGAGTATTGAAATTTTATTATTACATACGTACTTATTGTAAGGGGGAGCCCTTTTAAGGTTCACTCCCTTGCTCCGAATTTGTCATCATAAAAAAAAGAGAGATTATTGGCCTAACAAGGCTTACGACTCTTATTTTGATAATACCAAATCAAGGGAATATAATATGTTTCAAAATAGTAATGTTTCAAGAATCACATATTAGAAAGTTCAAGATCAAGTAAATGAAAATATACAAACAAGTGGTTCAAGCAAAGCTCAGATCAAAGGGTGACAAAGCTCAAAGTTTGACAAAAACCATGAAAGCTTAAAGTCTGACAAATATCGTGGAAGCTCAAAGAATGTTGAAACTCAACATGGATTCAAACAAGGACATACATGAAGACTTCAAGAGTTGAAGGATTCAGAGTCTTAAGGAAGTTCTATGTAAGTACTTCAAGTAAAAATCAATATAAATGCATTGAAGCTCTTTAGGGATAATTAAAATCCTAGAAACTATTTTTTAAAGACCTTGAAATATAATTTTTAAAGTTATATATTATAAAGGTCCCAAGAGAAAAGAGTTTTTAAAATAAAAATCTTGAAAAACAAATTTTTAAAATGCTCAGGCGCCTAACATAAAACTCACAGGCGACTAACCTTTCTATATTTTTCAAGATAGGCAGACAGAATGGTGACAAGCGCCTCAGCATAGCCAGACAGGCACCTGCCTTGTCAACTGAGGCAACTAACTGTGTTTTGACAGGAGTCTGCCAGTACACTGACTTTTAAATTAAATTGAGACAGGCACCTGACCCTGTGAGACAGGCGACTGTCATTCGAGAGTCTTTTAAAAATTACAAACGGGAATGTTTCAAAAATTAGTTTCTTGGGCTCCAAACTTTGTGCAAACTTGAGAAACACTCCACGTAATCAGGGGGAACAAGGAATTAACTTTTTAAACTCTATATATAGCCCCCAAGGCAAAGATTTTTATTACCAAGAAATATTTTCAGCAATCAACACACTTTTACGTGCTCTCAATTCTCAAAGGCTATCTTAGTCACATCTCGTTGATCTTTCAACTAAGTTTTTGCTGAACCTCTCATACCAAAATTGAGCTTTAAGTTTGAATCTTTCAAAGATCAAACCGGTGATAGATTTACATTGAGCTTCAATTTCATTATATTGAGTTTTACATTGAAGTATACTTTGTGCTTATACTTGTACTAACCTACTCTATCTGAGAGTGATTCTTGTACACAAATCTCTTCTTCTTGTTTCTTATTTCTTGACGGTTCAGGGCTATTGGATCGTTGTAACCAAGTGTGGGGTCTCGCTTGGAGAGGGATCTCTACCCTTAAAGAAAGACTTGTAAAGGTTTGCTCCGCTCGGAAAGGAGTGCTATAGTGGAATCCTTAGGTAGTATTAGCCTAAGGCAAGGACGTAGGCTAGGGATAAGCCAAACCTCGTAAAAATCTTGGTCTCACTCTTACCCTTCTCTTTATTTTCAGCATATATATATATATATTGTGTGGTGTGTATGCTAAGTGTAGGTTGCTGAAAATCAAAACCAAGATTAAGAAGACTCTTAACTTAAAAAAGTACGTTTGATTAAACTTTTGCGGAAACCCAAAAGGAAGTACGTTGTTTAATCGTTTGCGGAAATCTTAGTTGAGAGAGCAAGAAAAATTCGTTCATATACATAGGGCTACAAACAAATATCTTGAGTTCTTACAAAAGCTGAAAAGTGCCAAAGAGTTGCATATCATATCTTGATTTGGTATTTTGTGGTTGATTGGTTTAGTTGTTGATTGGTTATTTGATTGATTGAATATTGGTTTGTGGGATGATTATTCGATTAAGTTTTTGTTGTGTGACTGCTAAATTAATAAGAGGTTAAGATTCTTAAAAAGAATTAAAAGAAAATTTTAGATAACCCAATTCACCCCCCCTCTTGGGACTACACCTTAGTTTTCATTGGGCAACACGAAAATATACTTTTTAACTCTATAAATACATGCTGATTTCAAGAATTAAAATAACCTAGCAAGAAAATCAATCTCAATTCTCATATTTTCAAAGCTCTCTCATTGAATACTCTTGCTCATACTCTTGCTGAGATTTTGCTAATTTAAAGGTCATGGTTCTTGTGTTCTTTACTGAGTTTTACAATCTAAGAAAGAACCCCGGTGATATCTTCTTGAGCTTCAATTTTCTATATTGTGATTTTGATTGAAGTATGTAGATTTCAATTGTACTAATCTACTCTTTTGAGAGTGTCATTGTACACCAAATTGTTTCTTGTTTCTCTTGTAGTTTTTGACAGTTCAAGGTTGGTTGAATCGTTGTACCGAGCGTGGGGTATTGCTTGGAGAAGGGACTCCACCCTAATTGAAGGAGGGATTGTAATGGTTTGCTTCACCCGTAAAGAAGCGTTATAATGGAATCCTTAGATGGTCTTACCTAAGGCGAGGACGTAAGCGGGTATAGCTGAAACTTGTAAAAGCTCGGTCTGACTCTCTACCCTTACTCTTTAAATTTCGGCATATACATATATAAATTGCGTGGTTGTGTATCTAAGTGCAGAAAGCTGAAATATTGAGATTGAGAAAACTTTTAATTTAAGGAAGTACGTTGATTAATCTTTTGTAGAAACCTTAAAGGGAGTACGTTGATTAATCATTTTCGGAAACCTAGGTTAAAAGGAAGTGCATAAAATCCATAAATACAGGGCTTTTATCAAACTCTACGCTGAGTTATACCAACGCTGAATCAAGGAAGTACTGCTGAAACTTATATATTGGTTAAATAACTTGTTGATTGGTTGATTGATTGACATTGTTGAAAGTATCTCATTAAGAATCATTGGCTTGTGTTGATATTAAGTGTGGATTATGGTCGGTTTAATTAAGCATTAAAAATCAAATCATTCTTGTGTGTTTGTTAAGTTTACAAAAGGTTATGAATTTGTAAAAAGATTTAAAAGAAACTTTTAAAAACCCAATTCATCCCCCCTCTTGGGATTACACCTTAGTTTTCAAAGCTACTCATCATATTGCCTCCAACTCAATCTTTCATGAGCGGACGAAGCACGCTGAAGTTGATTGCCACTTTTTTTGGGAGAAACTTGTGCAAAGGCTCATTACTATCGCTTATATGAAGTGTGATAAGCAGCTTGCTGATTTGTTTACCAAAGCTTTGGGGGGTGCTTATGTTAAATTTATTTGTAACAAGCTAGGAGCATATGACATTTATGCTCCAACTTGAGGGGGAGCGTAAAAGGTTATTTATGTCTTTCAATAATATTATTACTATGTTAGTGTGCTAATTAGTGAGAGTTAGTAAGAGTATTACTGTCATTAGAATGTACTTAATTTATACAGGGAGAGACCTATCTTCAAGTAGAGTCATTCATTTTAATCAAAATCTCAACAGGTGCCTTGAGGAGAGCTACAATGATTTGCTATTCAAATTTGCATGTGAGTTGAAAATACACTGAAATTTCAAGCTGAATAGCATGGATACATATTCCCTGCTCTTGTTGCACCATTATAAAATTCTACGAGTTTTTTCTAACAAAGGAATTTGATGGAAGATCACTTGCAGCTTTTTCTTAACAAAATATTTTGTTGAAGATTCAGAAATTAGGGATTTTGTTTCAAATTAGTAAATTTAGGAGTTTTAGAAGTTTATTCAAGTTAGGGTTATTTTGTTAATAGTTGTTTTAGTTAGGGTTATTTTCTCAATATTTGTCTTAGTTGGGTGTGTAAGAACTTTGTTTGTAACACGCAACCTCTCCCTCTCCTCCCCTTCTTCCTACTTCTTCCTTCTCCCTTCCCTGCTCTGTTCTTGATCTCTCTCAGATCTTTTCCCTGAACAGTTTCTGACCTGAACTTTCTCTTCTCCATCCTGTTCTACTTTCTGTTCTGTCCAGCACCCTCTTCTCTTCTCTCTTCTTCTCTTTTCTTCTTCTCCTCCTCTACTTCTCCTCTTCATTCCCTATCCTCCCTTAATTCTCTCTATTTCTGATTTTCTATTTCTGTCCTGTTCAACCTTTTTTCCTTTTTCAGTTGCTGTGCTTTTTCGTCTGCTTGAAATGCAAGCAGCAGTGCTTCAAATGCTTGGGTTTTTGGTTGATTAAGAAGGGTTGGAACCTCCTGAAATGTCCTCCTAAATCTGCTCTACTGTGCACTAAGGTACTTTTTTTTTTTTTTTTTTTATAGTTTCTGGTTTGTATTTAGCGATGCGCAGCTCTAATAAGATCTTATCTGCTCAGTCATAATTTTTTTTAATGCCTGCAGTTTGTTAATTTTACTTGTGTAGCTGCCATGAAGATGTTGAACAAAAAAGGAAAAGCACTTTAATACATATATATATATATATAAATAAAGGAGATATTCAAAATTGTAATAGCTATCATAGAATTGAACTTATGAATCATAAAATGAAACTGTGACAAATGGCAGTTAAACAAAGACTAAGGTTTGAAATGAGAGTCTCAAAAATCAATTTCATTTTATGCCTAGGAGATCAACTACAAAAGCTATATACCTTTTAAGAAGATTGATGGAAAAGTTTTGGGAAAAGAAGAGAGACTTCCATATAATTTTTATCAACTTAGAAAAATCCTATAATGGGGTACCTAGACAAGTTCTATGGTGATTTTTATTTTTATTTTTTAAAAAAGGAACATGTTGCAAGCATAGTGATGTCATCAAAGATATGGACGACAGCATAATGACTAGTGTCATGATTACAGCTAGGAAATTTCCAATCACAATAACTGTATATCAAGAATCTGCTTTGAATCCTTATCTTTTTTGCATTAGTGATAGATGAACTTACTAGGAATATCTAACATGAGGTTTTATGGTGTATGCTGTTTGCAAATGATATTGTCTTGATTAATGAAACTAAAATAGTAGAATATAAGTTAGAATTATGAAGAGAAATTTTATAATCTAAAAGTTTTAGGATAAGTAAAAAAAAGATATAATATATAAAATGTAATTTCAGTCATGGTAGGAGGAATGTTGGAGAAAATATTAAAGTTGATGATCAAAAAATTAATAACACTAATGGATTTAGATACCTTAGATCTATCATGCAAGTTGAAAGGGAAATCAAAGAGATGTTATGCATAGAGTTAAAGTTGGAAGAAATGTTGCAGGTGTGTTGTGTGATCATAGAATACCTTTATAATTAAGAGGAATGTTTTATAAAACGGCTATAAAAAAAGCTATGCTATATGGATCAAAATGTTGAGAAACTAACAAACATATCCAAAAAAGCAAAAGTTATTGAAATAAGAATTGCTAAGGTGGAATAGTATGACACAAAAACAAATTAAGGAATAAACATTTTTGCAATAAGTTATGTATAGCACTTGCAAAAGATAAGGGAGGGGTGACTCAGATGGTTTGAACATGTACAAGATAGACCAAAGAGTGCACAGGAGGAGTACGTTAGTTACTGTCAGTGGCACTAGAAGAGGGTAAGATAAACCTAGAATGACATGAAATGAGATGGTGAATAAGAATTTAATAGTTCTTAAATTGTCAGCGGAGTCCACAATGTGTAAACTGATGGAGAAGGATTCATATAGCCGGTCCCACCTAGTGGGATTTAAGGCTTGGTTTGTTGTTTACTGTTGTAGTTTGTATTACCTGTACTAGAAGAAATGATGACATTCTATCTGCCGGTAGCATCTCAATTTTCTGCAACTCAACTGTTCTTTCCACTGTCTTATAAAAATGGAGTTAGGGACAAAATGTCAAAGACAAAATAACCGTTAACTTTCAGTCACTGGTGGCTTCAAACCTTTTAAGTGCCTTAATTTCTTGTTCTAAAAGAGTTGGACGATTAAATTGACACACTTTTAACAGTAAAGGATAAAATTGGTTCCTGCAATGAAGTATACGAACTAAACAAAGGGATAGCTCTCGACAAACACACAAACGGAAAATACAGATTGAATATGAAGGATTCCTCTTACCTCCATCAAGAATACCAGCCGCCGTGCACCTTCGTGATAGATTCGCAGAAAGCTCGCAGTATTGACGCTCGTATCCCTCGAATACCTGACTCATGGTTCCGGGATCTCTACGAACTTTGCAATTAACCGAACAGCAAATTTAACCCAAAATTGCCCAATAAAAAGGGAGGAATGCACCAAAATTTTAATTTTCACATAATTTTCAAAATTCAAAATCAGTAAATGAATTTGCCTTTGAATCAACGATTGAAATCCACGAAAGCATCACCTCTCTAGACCGGCGTAATCAGATGACTCGGAACAAGCGTCCAGAAATGGAACAAAAAAGATCAAGAGCAGCGCGTACC